>NW_006921602.1:17815992-17844078 GCF_000298275.1 Orycteropus afer afer
ACTTTGTTTAAAAATAGACGATGTAACTTTTTTTTTTTCAAATTCAAACACACTCTGATTTTGAATCAGAGGGATCACTGCTGTATTATCTGCCACTACATGTGTTCCCAGCACCCCTCCCATTGTTTTTTATGACCTCATTTTCCCCTGAGGTGTAGCCAAGGGATATAAACTTAACAAAGCAACCAAGATCAGCAGGTTCTTGAACTGCTTTGTTCATGAAGAAAACCAACATCATAGGCAGTTGTCTCTAATTCTTTGCAAGGCTTGCTGCCCTCATCAAATCTGAGACCCCTTTTAAGCAACAAGCTTAAACTGGACACTAAAGAGACCCCGCCCCCCTCAGTTTGGCAACAAAGTGGGTAAAGCACCTTTGCTAGTGAATTTCAACTCCTCACATTAAGAGCTTGTCCCCCTACATGTTTACTCTGAGTCCCAGCAGCAATTCCCCTTCCAATTGTGAGTCACTTTGCTCCACAGTGAATCCCTGGTCGGCACTATATTCAAAGCTGCAGCCCTTCGGGAAATCCGGGAAATCGCAGAGAGGTTTATGGTCCTGAGTGGCTGGTTTGCCCTGTTCTTCCCAGCTGTTGAGGCAGCGCTAGGGGCAAAAGGTGACTAGGTCACTGCTACTCCACCTGCTTCTGTTGTTGTTTCTTTTAAATCCTCTTAAATGGGCTTTTAAGTGTGAACTTTGCAGTCACATCCCTGCCAAAGAACAACCTCGGAGGCAGCTGCAGTCTGTTCAAAGAGATGGGCTGGGTGGGAACCTCAGACTCTTCTTAATTTCAGTTCGTGAGCTCCCGCAAATCTGGCTGTCAGGTGGTTAGTGCCAATGTTAACTGCATGGACTTGCGAGTATGTCCCTCTGCCCAGAGGCTGCAAGAAGTTGGCAGCTGGAACCATACATCCAGTGAAAAATAAAAAAACTCAGAAACGTTTTGCCCTCACTTAAAATGCTGAAGCTAGAATGGACCTTAAAAGTTCAACTAGCCAAAAATTACCTATAGCCCAGAGAAGTTGTATTAACGATCTATTGCAGTGTCACAGATTACATGTTTTAGAGTGAAAATTGGGACAATGGTAGTGGTTATAGTCCAGGATAGTGGAGCCAATCCACTTGTATTCAACTGCTGGCTCCAAACTGTGTGACCTTGGACAAGATACTTAACCTTTCACCATGCCTTAGTGGGTTTGTTTGTTTTTTTTTTTTTCCATCTATAAGATAGGAATAATAATTGTTCCTATGAAGCACATAGAACAGTCCCTATAAAATTGACATGAAACAAGAGCTGTATAATCCTTAGCTAATAGGAGTATTAGTCAAAAACCTAGGGGTCCATCAAGTAATCTGATGTGAGCCTCAGTTCTTGGAATAACGTCCATGTTGTTGTTGTTAGGTGCTATCGAGTCATCTCCAACTCATATCAACCTTACGTACAACAGAAGTAAACACTGCCCAGTCTTGTGCCAGCCTCACGATCCCTGCTATGTCTCAGCCCATTGTTGCCGCCACTGTGTCAATCCATCTTGTTGAGGGCCTTTCCCTTTTTCATTGGCCCTCCGTTTTACCAAGCATGATATCCTTCTCTAGAGAATGGTCCCTTCTGACAACATGACCAAAAATATCCATAGGTTTGGCACTGTTGCTTATATTTGTCAATAATTTTGTCTGCTCACTATAGGCCCAGTTCTAAATAAAAACTCTCCACATATTATTTCATTCAAGCTTTATACAACCCTAGAGAGTTGGTGCTGTCACTATCACCATTCTACAAAGAAGATAACTGAGGCTCAGCGTGGCTGAATATGATGTCCATAATTACCAGATAGTACATGACAGAGTCAGGACTCACAACACATGTCTCTGACTTCAGAAATATGACCTTCTGCCATCTGCCTCTCTTTAAGCCCCCTTAGACTCCCTCTAGGTAACTAGTTCTTGCATCAAAATTGTGTCTGTTAACTGATTGTGAATGCCAGTAGGTTTGAGTCATGTTGTCCAAGGACTCTCAAGTTGTATAAGCTCTGAGTTTGTACTTCATACCTTTTTTTTTTTTTTTATGGACTAGCACATCCTTCTCTAAATCCAATCACAAATATCCTTATAGAAAGGAGACAAAGGAAGACTTGACACACAGAAGAGGGAAAGTAACATGAACACAGAGGCAGAGATTGGAATGATAACATTCAGAAGCCAAGAAATGCTAACAGCCATAGAAGGTGAAAGAGGCAAGGAAGGGATTCTCCCCCTAGAAGCTGTGGAGCCAGCCAACACCTTGATTTTGACCCAGTGAAACTGATTTCAGATTTCTGGCCTCCAGAACTGTGAGAAAATAAATTTTGTGGTAATTTGTTACCACATCGTGGAAAACTAGTTGTTGTTGTTAGTTACTGTTGAGTTGATTCCAACACATGATGAATAGAGGGTTTTCAAAACTGTGACCTTTGGGAAGCAGATCACCAGACCTGTCTTCCCAGATACCTTTGGATGGGTCCAAAACACCAACTTTTCGGCTTGTAGTCACACACTTCCCCCTGTGTCACCAAGGGACTCTTAGAAAATTGACACAAATGATAATGCACATTTGGCCTGGTACCTTTTTGTTGGGAGCTCTGGTAGCATAGTGGCTAAGACACTTGCCTGCTAACCAGAGGGCTGGCGGTTCAAACCCACCAGCCACTCCTCGGAAGGAAGGTTGGGCAATCCTACTTCCGTAGTGATACTGCCTCGGAAACCCAAGGAGGGGTCGCTATGAGTCGGGGCCGACTCGACGGCACATAACAACAACAACAACAACCTTTTTGATAAAATTCCAAGAGCATATATATTGAATAAAGCTTCCTACATCTGCACAGTTGTACTAAAAGTGGGGCAAGTCTTTTATTTTACACTGAGAGTGGTTCCCAAACTTAGCTCAACACTAGAATCATTGTGAAAGTTTTAAAAAGTCTCCAATGTCCAGCCACAACACATACCACTTACATCAGACTCTCCAGAGGCAGGACCCAGACATCAGTACTTTTTAAACTCCCAGGTGATTCCAAGGTAGAACTATGTTTGGAGCCACTGACTTGGAGAGGAGCCTGGAACATCTCCATCTGTGCTTGAACCTCTGCCAGTATTGGGTGTCAATTCCAAAGTGCCTGCTAAGTGTCTACACCTGGTTGTCTCCATAGAAAATACTAACACTAATAAAACAAAAATACTAAATATATGATAAACTGAGCTAATTCCTTTCTCCAAGCAAATTTGTTCCTCTGCCTGTGCATTCACTGTGGGTACTGGCACCACCAGCTTCTCTGTCACTAAGGCATTGTATGACTCCTTAATCTCTGCCTCCATCCCATGAGTTCTACTGACCATGTTGCCCCACAGAGGGGCCTTTGGAGGCCTTGGGGGTTTTGGGAAGGAGAGCAAAGGGACAAGTGAACTCAGCATTGGAGCCTTCCCCAACTTCTCACAGAACTGCTCCTTTAAAAAAAAAAAAAAAGTTTGGTTGGTATATTGAGGTTCTAGGAAAGATTTCATTTGAAATATGATTTCTACTGCTTGTTGTTGTTGTTGTTATGTGCCGTCGAGTCAGCCCTGACTCATAGCGACCCCTCCTTGGGTTTCTGAGGCAGTATCACTACGGAAGTAGGATTGCCCAACCTTCCTTCCGAGGAGTGGCTGGTGGGTTTGAACCGCCAGCCTTCTGGTTAGCAGTCAAGTGCCTTAGCCACTATGCTACCAGAGCTCCCAGAGAATAGAAAAAAATATTGAAAGCCATGTAGCTGTACCACATATCCTGTGTCTCAAGCAAAAGATAGATATATTTTCTCAGGAGCTGGAACATGGGGAAATACTGAGAAGAATAAACCTGGTAACTCACTTTCTCTGAATAAATGGCACCATGGAAGCTGTGGGTGGAGGCCCAGACACAAACGAAAAGAATGTGAGAAGGCAGAAGGCAAGCCACATCCTCAGAGCCAGAAATTACTCCTTACCATAATAGGATGTAATCCTTCCTTTTCACAGATGAGTAAATAGAGGCTCAGAGAGGTTAAGAAACTTGTCCAAGGGCACACAGAAGAGGGAAAGTAACATGAACACAGAGGCAGAGATTGGCTAGTAAGCAGTGACTCCTAGACCTGAATCTGCATCTTCCTTATCCCAAAGCCCCCGGGGTTTATATTCCTGTTTGAGCCTTTCTACTTTTATCCAACCTGTTCTTTTTCAAACTTTGGTGTGCATAGAAATCATCTAGATGGCTTATTAAAGATGCCAGTTCCTATGCCCCAGCTCCTGGGAGTTGATATAGCAGATCTGGACTGGGGCCCAGGCACCTATGAAACTTTTTTAAACAAGTAATTCAGGTGATTGATTCTTCTGCATGCAGCACTCACACCACACTCTGGGAAACCCAGGTATAGATTTTATGTGGGATTTGTACATGGCGAAGATGCCTTTGGCTCCAAGAACATGTTGAAAGAGTTGAAGACAATAAGGCATTTATATCTCACTCTTCAGAGAGACTTTGGGGCCTCATCTTGTAGAGTTAGAGGAGTGAGCTTCTGTTGGGATCCCAAGCAAGACTCCACTAGGGTCAGGAGCAATTGATCATCTCATGGAGAACAACACTTGACTCCTCCTCAACCCTCCTGAAATCCCACTGATTCCAAATTCTGGAGAGGGTGAGTGAAATGGTTGTATCATTGTCAAGAGGACCAGATTTTAGAGTTGAGTTTTTGCAACCAGAACAGCCAAATGCTGTAGACTGTCAGTTTTGTCCCCTTTGCGGCCTGACTGAAAGAGATCATTAAAAGCTCACTTATCTGTTGATCTGGCTCTCAGCTGCAGGACGCCTTCTGCTACTGAGGCTCATAATGGCAGCTTTGAAGTCCAGTGCAAGTGTGAATTTATTGTTTTGTAAAGACTAGATTCCTGAACAGGTCATAAATTACCTTGTTAGACAAAGGCTTCTGGGGAAATGTAATGTGTTGAAATCCTTCAGTGGGTGATTATCCTAACACATTGCTGGCAGAGCTAATAACTGGCACACAGACACCAAAATCCAACAGCTGCCAAACTCCAGAGAAGCTGCTGTTACACTAGGCTTTGAAATTCTAGTTAAACCTTTTTCCTAGGTGTGGGAGAGAATATGAATAAAATACATTAAAAATAAAAGACTTCCCATTCCTGATATTGCTTAAGAGAAGTCTGTTTTGGGATCCATTGAAATGTAATTACCATTAAATGGATTTTGGTGACATTATTCTTCTCCATCTCGAGAAGATTGCTTTTAATTGACGGTTTACTATCTTCCTGTGCTCATACGTTTCCTACCTTTCCAGGTGACTTTCCCAGAATCACAACTGACACAATTAGCTCTTTGACACTGGCCACTTATTGGTCATTAGTTGATAATATTGGGAGCCACAACTCTTTCTCCAGACCTGGCATGAAGTACTGGCCTCTGTTTGGAATCTCATCATCCATTCTTCTCTACCGCTGAGCTTCTGCTACTTCTGCATAAATGGATGTTCTTGAACATACTCAAAAGCAAACTGAAAATAATATTGAGTTAATGCCTGGATTGTAATCATTCTTTTAAAGTAATATGTAAAAATGCAATTACTGAAGTAATCTATGGTTATTGCAGAGAATTTAGAAAACACAGAAAGTACAAAAAAAAAAAAAAAAAAAAAAAAGAAAAAAAAAAGCTACCCATAAGCCCATCAAACAGAAAGAGCTACTATTTACATTTTACCTAAGAAAAGGCTGGGGGTTGGGCTTATATTTCTTTGTAACCACCTTTTTTACTCAACTAGTTATTGCAGACATTTACTCAATGTCATTAAAGATTCATCTACAAAATCTTTTCCAATGTCTGTGAAGTATATACTCTCCTATGCTTGTGGATTAGAAGAAAGTGCACTTATTTGGTTAAACATTGTGGAATATAATGACCTCCCTCTCTAGGACTCAAGGGCATCATTTTTTCATTCAACAAATATTTACTGAGCACCTACTATGTGTCGCACACTGTTCAAGAGGCTAAGGATACTGCCTGAATAAAAGAGAAAAAAAAAAAAAGCTGCCCTCATGAAACTTACATTCTTCTTGGTTTTTTTTTTTTTTGTAATGGGTGAACGAACAACCTTTAAAAACTGAAGACTATTGATATCAGATAAAAACCACTGATGTCACATAAACTCCTCAGGAACTACTACTATTATAAAATACTACTATTCTATACTGTAGAATAAGGAGTTCTGGTGGCATAGTGCCTGAGGATTTGACTGCTAACCAGAAGGTTGGCAGTTCAAACCCACCCTCCACTCACGGAACGAAGACTGGGCAATCTACTTCCATTAAGATAGCCTCTGAAACCCAAAAGTGGTTGCTACGAGTTGGAATCAACTCGATGGCAGTAAGTTTGGTTTTCTTGATTTTATACTATAGAATAGTCTGTTTTTATCTACTCCATCTAGAACAGGAGCTGGCACACAGTAGATGCTCAGTAAATATTGGTTGAATGAATGATTGATGAACATGTGTGTCAAACTGATGTCAGTTTGCTTATTAAAAGTTAGGACTTCTTCCTAGAAGGAAAATAAAGCCTAAATGCCACAGTAACTCTTTTCTCCCTGGCCATTTGTCCACATATGAGAGAGCAAATTGCATCAGATAGTTCTGTTGGGAGCCACCCGAAAGCCTGATTTTTCTTTTTGTGGGCAGAGAGTGCGTGCTCAAGTTCAAGAGACATTCATATCATAGTACTACAACACACCCTCTGGAAAGGAAGGGACCAGGTTAGCACTGCACTGTTCAGATATTCTCAGACAGAAAGCAAATTGGCTTATTAATCTCAGCAGCAAAGGAAATAGTTCTTTGCAGAGAATTGTGGGCTTTAGGGAATGCATTAAAGTATGTGCTGTCCCAGAGCAAAATGTAGGCATGATGTATATGGTATTCAGGGACTCAGAAAGTGGAAAAGGTAGAGATTAGATCAAGTTCTTTTTGCCAATTTGATTTGTGTCTGATGCCTACATTTTGACAGATAATTAGCAGGTCATATAGAGTACCTGGAAGGCACTGAAATATTACAATTTATGGGTAGCTGGCTTCGGATGGTAGACCATATGTTAAGAATCATCCTCAAGTTAGATTGCCAGATCTCTGACACTTGCAAAAAATGATCATAGAAAATGTTTGAATTTGCTGTAAGGCAAGACCTAATAAATACATGGCATTGTGGGAACTGAAGCAGTAAATCTGTTATCTTTGCTAAGGACTAGCAAACTCTTTGAGAGCAAGAATGAGAGGAGAGGAAGGTTTGCAGAATTAAAGGGTAGAATAAAATATGTAAATGTCATTAAAAGAAATGTGAATGAAGAGGAGCCAGTTTTCCTAGGTGAGGGGCTTTTGGGCTCTGGAAGAGACATAGAAGGGCCAGCTAGTGGATTGAAGGTCAAGTTTTCCTTTGTAGAAGAAAGAAACCCAGCCAACAGGAGAGGTTAAGTGAGGATTCACTTCAGGTCAGTCTTATCCCAGATCCGTCCTTGACTTTCTGTGCCTTCTTGGGCAATAAATAATCCACTTCTCTGTAGAAATGGGGGCATCAGAGTGAGTAAGTCACAGAACTGGGATGCAAACTTAGGGTTTTTGCTTTAAATCCTCTACTCTCTACTCTTTGGTTAGAGGGCAGGGGCTGGTGGCACAGGCCTAGGTTTAGCTCATGGTCTCTGCCATTTAATAGCTCTGCTACTTGAACAACTTTTAAAAAAATAACAAAACTCATAGTGACCACTGTGATTCAGAGTAAACTGTGCTCCACACGGTTTTCAATGCCTGGTTTTTCAAAAGCAGATCAACAGGACTTTCTTCTGAGGCAGCTCTGGCTGGACTCGAACCTCCAACCTTTTGGCCAGCAGCTGAGTGCATTAACCATTTGTATTACCTAGGAGCTCCTACTTGGGCAAGTTGCTTACCTCTGAGATTAATAAGGAAGGCTTCAGGGAGAAATGTTCTCTTCTGATTAGAGACCCAGATTTTTCCTCAGATGAAATGAGTTTTAGAAACTCAATTTCTTTCCCTGTTTAAACTTGTGGGAAAACATTGACTCTAGGCCTCCTACTGATACATTTCCAAGTATCTGTTTCACAGACATCTCAATTTTGCCATATCAAAAAAACTCCCCATGGCATAAATCCTGCTAGGAACATTAGTACTATCTACCACCAATACTACATTCTGCTGGACTGTAAGCTTCAGGAGGGTAGTAATTATGTTAACTTCATTCATCACTCCACCCTCAGTGTTTGGCACAGCACCCGGTATATAGTTGGCATTCAATCCATCTTTGCTCCATAAGTGAAGCATTATCTGATCCTTCTTTTCTTTGTCTCTTCCCTTTCCAGGAGCTCCACACATTATTTACAGAAACTAAAATACCAATTATCTTTGAAATGGCTCCCCATTGCAGGAAGGAAAATATATGGAGGTCCTCCTAAAATGAACTCTGTCAACCTTTCCAACCCCATCTCCTGCTGCTCCCTAGGCCCTTCACTGAGCTTTAGCTGGATAGGGATGTCCCAGTCTTTCTAGCATGGCAGGCTCTCACACCTCTGCCTTTCCTGTGTTCCTCCTTTGGGCTAGAGTAGTATGTGTGAGAAACAAGAAGGTGTCACCCCCTTCTCCCCCACTCCCTACCCCAAAACAACCCTGAGTGTTTCCTCAGTGTTGGTTAGCATCAAAATCAACGTTATCCTCTATATTTTTCAGAGGAGGTAGGAGTCATGCAGTTCAACCCATGCATTCTCATGCAAATGGGTTGTTGCTGGCAAATGTATCTGTTAAGAGGGAAATATTCACATGTCTTAGTAGATATGTCAATGTTACCCTTAAAAGTAAATGAATCTTCTACTGTCAGAAAAAAAAGAAAGAAAGAAACCTACATACAACTGACCAGTAAGAGACACTATGCTGGAATGTTGTTCACATCACTGTTAGGTACCGTCAAGTTGGCTCTGACTCATGGTGGCCCTGTGTACAACAGAATGAAACATTGCCCGGTCCTGTGCCATCCTCACAATCTTTGCTATGCTTGAGCCCATCACCGTAGCCACTGTGCCAATCCATCTCCCAGGGTCTTCCTCTTTTTCTCCAACCCTCTACTTCACCAAACATGCTATCCCTCTCCAGGAACTGGTCACTTCTGACAACACAATGAACCTCAGATTCTGCTGCTTTCACTCATATCTTATTTGAGGACAGAAGCAATTGTGGAACCAGATGATATTCTATTCCACAAGGAGAGGCGCACGTTGAAGCGGCTTGGGGATGGAACTAGTGGGGTTAATGGCTGGGAGAGACTTGGAGAACCCAAGAAGGGAGAGTGGTGGGTACAAGGAGCCTGGCCTCTGTTTATATTTAGGTTTTCTGGCCTATGATCCACTTCAAGACATGAACTCAAAATCATTAGCACTCGTGAGTGACAGTTAGGGCCACAGAATGTGTTACCCAGAGCATAGGAACAGGTACCTTCCAAGTTCTGGTTAGCTCTCTTCCATGACAGAAGGAAAAAAAAATAACATTTGTCCCTCCCCATCCCAACCTGTTTCCTTCTCGCCTCCCTGCTTTACTCAAGAAGTTCTCTCTAAAGGGCAATGTGACAAATGTGAGTGACCAATATGGCAGCATTGAGGATGAGAAAGACATAGAGAGGTATATGGGAGGTACAGACAACAAATATGAACCCTTTTGCATATACAGTACTGAGTTGTCAGTGAAGGCAAACATGGGTATATGGATGGATAAATAGGTGGACAGGCTAAACGATTAGGTATGTCTAAAAGGGGAGTGTATCCAAGATCATATATAGGGTTGGCAGACAATGGGCCTATAAGTTCATGTGAATGATCAGAATTCCCAGGTGTATAGTAGAGCTGACAAGGGGCAAGGTTATGGTCATTGCTTGGTCACAGCCAGCTGCCCAGAGGGACCGAGTAGTTGATCCTGCAGGCTTGGGACCATAGTCGCAGGGGACATCAAGCTCAATTGGCATAACATACTATACAAAACATTGTTCCACCTCCTACTTTGGCGAGTAGCGACTGGGATCTTTAAAGCTAGCAAGTTGCCATCTAGATGCAATGATGGATCTCTCCTCGTCAAGAGCAAAGAAGAAAGAAAACCAAAATTCATGGAAACAATTAGTCCTAGCAACGGGTACACCATCCGATCCATAAGCTATGCAACTATGAGACCAGAAGATGGTGCCCAGCTACCACTGTCATCCACTTAGAAGGGGATCTATGTAGAAGATCCTTAATAAAGAGGGAGAACAATGTGGAACAAAACTCAAAATCATTTGGAGAAAAAAAAAAAAAGAATGTGGGGACCAGGTTTGCTGGTCCAATAGAGCCTGGTGGAACCACTGAGACTGTGGCTCCTAGCTGCCCTTCAGGTCTGAAATTGAACCCATACCTGTGGTTTCCAGCCAAACAAAGTACAGGCATGTGAGTTAAACATTTACCTCAAGTAGACACATGTCTAAGACACTTGCCTGCTAACCAGACGGCTGGCAGTTCAAACCCACCAGCCACTCCTCGGAAGGAAGGTTGGGCAATCCTACTTCTGTAGTGATACTGCCTCGGAAGCCCAAGGAGGGGTCGCTATGAGTCGGGTTTGACTCGACGGCACATAACAACAAACAACAACAGACACATGCCTTGGAGAGAACAATCATGGGAGAAGGAAGGGCTGCTTATGCACAGGGAGACAGCTCAGGGGGCGGGAGAGTATGGAGGGATGGACACTGGGAAGAGGTAACTATGGGGAGGAAGTGGGAGGGGAGCTGTTGCATTGTGGTAAACTGTGGTCAATGACATGAGACAAAGTATATGTGAACTGCTGTATGGAAAGTGAATTTGCTCTGTAAATCTTCACCCAAATCACAATAAAAAAAATAATAATTATTAAAAAAAAAAAAAAACTCAGGGGCTGGTAGAGGAGTCAGGAGCATCACTCAGATGGTATGGCCAGAGAGGCTTCCCCCATCATCCTGTCCCCTACCTTACTAGTTCCCTTTGGCCAGTTCCACTCCACAACCTTCAGTGGCTCCTTTTTTGCCATATGCATTGATTCTGAACTCCCTATCTGACATTCAGGGCCTTCATGCTCTTGAGTTTATAACCAAATGGAGGCCCTGGCCACTTAACATAGAATTTGACACATGACTAGTGACACAAAGCATTTGTTGAATGAATAAGTGACTGAATAAATGGATCCTATTTTACTAAAAAAAAAAAAAGTTGTCTCTAGTTCACCAAACCCATTGGCTGAGTTCTCACTTGACAGGGTCTCAGTCTTTTTCTCTTGTAAAGAGAATGTCTCTAATCAATGCCTTTGTACCCATTATTATGCCAACATGGAGGCCTGGTGATACACTCTGCTGCTAAGCAAAAAGTTGATGGTTTGAGTTCACCAGTGCCACTGCAGGAGAAAAGACCTAGTGGTCTGCTCTCATAAAGATTACAGCCTTGAAAAATTGACTCAACAGCACATAACAACAACAACAACGACAGCATGTCAACAGTGGGAGAACTTCATGTTCTTCCAGTCTCAAATCAGGGATCCTTCTCCTAAGTTCTAGGAAGTGGAGTTTTATAAGTATGTGGGAATAGGAGAAATTCAAGTCCCCAAAAAGGTCAGGTTATTAACCAATAGTGTCCGTGGCTAAATTCTTGGGTGATTTTAACTAATCCATTGTTATATAGACTATATTTCTCTCAAACTCTAAGTGAATTTGTTCAGTCAGTATGTTCTTATCCTTGAAAGTTAATTTGGAATTTCCAACTCCTCCACGTGGTTCACAACCCCTCCTATGAATGGCCCTTCATCTCTCTTGTTCTCCCTTGGGCACTGGATGTCAGTGAGGAAAGTCTAATGATGACTCCTCTTTGACGATGTGAGTCCCTGTGGGTATCCAGCTGATAAAGAGGAGGGGATGGCAGCAGCAGCATCACCATTTATTCACTATTTTCTTTTGAAGGTGTGGAAGCCCTTGTGCACTGGCCTGCCTTTGCTTGACAAATGAGGAAGATAATGAAAGTGAAGGTGCACAGTGCAACAGCCAAGACGGTCTGGGCACATCTTTTATCACCACTTGTTTGGTAAGCTCATGTTTATTCCCACCTTTGAAGGGCTGACGGTGTTTATGAATTGGGCCTGGGCCTTAGAAGATCCAAATCCTAGAGCAAAGTGAGGCTGGAAGACAGACTAAGGGAATACTTTGAAACAATATTGCTTTCTCTAATTAGTGCAGACAGAGAGCCCCCTGAGGAGCTGTAGGTGACCTCAACATGGCAGGATTCAGGTATTTCTCAGAACTGGCAGGGGCTAGAAACCTTTTAGCTTTGCACAGACTGAGAATCTTGAAAGAATCCACTTCTTTTGGTGTGTGATTCTTTTGGGTGTGCATGTGGTGGACTGAGGATGGGGGAGGGGAGAATTCTGAGGTGATCATTCCCATTGTTCTTCTGGTTCTGATATATTCCAAGCACAACAAAGTCTGCAGTCCTGCGTCCATCTGTTTAAGACTCTAACAGGCGGCCTCCAAGCAGCCTATGTGTGACCTCTTCTGAACATGCCTTAGGAGTTTGCATTTAGCCATATTTACCTTTGCATACCATGGAGGAGAAGTAATGATAATATTTACTAAAGACCAGGAATTATTATTGTAATAGTATAAAGGACAAGGACCTCTGGTGGCATAGTGCCTAAGGCATTTGACTGCTAACCAGAAGGTTGGCAGTTCAAACCCACCAGCCACTCCTTGGAAAGAAGATTGGGCAATCTGCTTCCATAGTGATATCGACTTGGAAACCCAAAAAGAGGTCGCTATGAGTCGCATCCAACAGCAGTGAGTTTGGTTTTTTGTTTTTTTATAGAAGATAAGGAGTCCATAGGTGGTCCATAAGGGAGCTCTGGTGGCATAGTGCCTAAGGCATTTGACTACTAACCAGAAGTTTCATGGTTCAAACCCACGAGCCACTCCACGGGAAGAAGACTGGGCAATCTACTTCTGTAAAGATTTACTGCCTCAGAAACCCAAAAGGGGTCACTATGAGTCGGAATTGACCCGATGGCAGTGAGTTTGGTTTTGGGGTTTTGAGGTGGTGCAGTTAACACACTCAACTGCTAACTGAAAGGATGCAGGTTTGAGTCCATCCAGAGTTGCCTCAAAAGAAAGGCCTGGTGATCTTCTTTGGTGAAGCATGAAAACTCTATTGAGCACAACTCTACTCTGAAACACATGGGGTCGCCATGAGTTGGAATCAAACTGATGGCAACTGGTTTTGGTCTAGAGGAGAAAACTGAGATTCACAGAGGCTAGATACTTTTCCAGGTACCCTTGGTAAGTATGTAATAGAGTCAGCACTTAAATCTAGACCAACTGGCATCAGACCATCCTATCTTCCTTGAGAAGGGGAGTGTTGATATGGGATACGTTGGTAAAAACAGTACCCGAGGTCAACTTTGCCTTTAAAGGTAGCACAACAGGAGCCAGACAGTGCACATTTACTGTGGTGGTTCTTTTAAATATCAGGGCTGACAGGTGGGCCAGGCAGTTCTAGATGAGGACCCAAAGGTGTCAGATCCTAGATTGGACTCTACTACTCCTTGATCACAAGAACTCAAGAAGAGTCGCTGAAATTTCTGAGTTGCATACCTGCTTCATCTGGAAAATGGAGCAAATTCTACCTGTCCTTTCTATTTCATGATATGGGTTTGAAGGAGATTTGTGGACTGAAAAGTACTTTATAAATAGTGTAAGGGGCCCCTGGACAAGACATTTTCAAAACAGAGTTGTAATTACTTTAGGAATAATGTACTTTAGGAATATTTTCTCATGATAGGTCACTGATGAGTTTTTAGGTATTTTAAACCTTTGCAGATTCTTACCTTCAAAAACATGGGATGGTAAGATCCTATACTTCTTTATTGTCTGATTTCCAACAAAATAAACACATACCAATTCTCTGTATTTGTTATGAAATGCAACTTCCTCAAAAGTCTACTTGGCTCAGATGCTTCCTAGTCTGGTTAGATAAAAAATTTAGTATGACCTTCTTTTGTGTTGTTTATTGGCCAATATGTTTCATGCCTCATTTGCCCTCAAAATCACATTTTTATTCATCGGAGTATTTGCTCTGCCTCTATATATGTGTATGTGTACATGCACTGCACAGTCACAGAAGACCTTTGCGCTCTAAACACTAGCCAGATGATAGGATATTTATTTTCTGTTTTTCCAGGCTACATGATCTCTACACATTGTTTTAAGACCAAGATCTAAGAAAAAACAATTTTGCTTCAAACCAGTGGCCTCTGACATGCCTAAGATGGTGAGGATCAGTTTCTATTCAGTGCAAATCTTTTAATTACATGCAGCCTGAATCAGGGTGGCCGTCTCTGACCTGGAGCTCCATTCCTGGTGTCATGCACACTGATGGGTGCCATCTACCAGTGCCCATCCTTCATGGGAATCAGTAATTCTGCCATGCCCTCCCAGCAGGCAATCAGGCTGGAGCAAAGCTGGCTTCCTTGCAATTAATGAACAGCAACAGCACATACTTATGAAATTCCCAAGGAGGACTTCCCTTTTAGAATGTAGAAATTTCTTCTTCTCTCCCTCCTCTTGCCAGTTCCTACACTTACAGTCACACCTTATCATGTTTGGGAAGCTTATCAATTTTACTGAGAATCTTTGTCATAGATTTTATCTATTTTTAAACTGTCATAAATGTACCCCATTACCCATTGCTGTTGAGTCAATTCTAACTTATAGGCACCCTGTGGGACAGTAGAACTTCCCCATAGGGTTTCCAAGTTGTAATCTTTATGAAGCGGACTGCCATATCTTTCTCCCGTGGAGTGGCTGGTAGGTTTGAACTGTCGACCTTTCAGTTCACAAGTCGACCTCACAAGCAGTTGAGCACTTAACTTGTGCCACCAGGGCTCCTGTTGTAAATTTACTTTTTAAAAATTTAACCTCAGAATTACATGGTTAAGTTGATCACACATCTATTGTCTTCTTTATTCGTTTATTCCTCACTCCCACTCGCTTGCCGGCCTTCAAAGACAACCAATTCAATATGTTTACTGTATGCCTTGTATGTTCATGTGTGTATGTATAAAAAGATTCATTTTAAGGAATTGGCTCATACAATGTGGGAGCTGACAAGTTTGAATGAACTCCACTAGCAGATTGGAAGCCTGGAAACTCAGGCAGAAGTTGACACTGCAGTCTTGAGGCAGAATTTCTGCTTCTCTGAGAAACCTGTTTTCACTCTTAAGACCTTCCAACTGAGTACATTTTCTAGGGTAATCTCCTTTACTTAAAGTTAAGTGCTTGTAAATGGTAAGCACATCTCCAAAATGCCTTCACAGCAACACCTAGATCAGTGTTTGATTAAATAACTGACTTAGCCAAATTGATACATAAAATTGATCATCACACATTGCCCCCATCCTACATTGTCAGTGTAGGTCTGACACTAGACATTAGACAAAGTCACTTGGCATGAACTTGAACAACTTACATAAGCCATTCAAAGCCTTAGTTTTCTGACTTTTAAAATGGGCTTAGTACCTGTATCACAGAGTTGAGTTGTAGGGAAATGAAATGATGTATTGACAACCACCAAGTACAGTGCCTGACATCTACAAAGATATATGACATATACAAAGATAGGTTCTCAAAAGATATTTGTTGAATCAGAACATCTTTGGAGTGATTTGAAGTTTCCTGCTGGATTCACTAAAGATCCCCTTACCTGGCTTCACACAGCTCATTGCTAAAGGTCTTTCATGTCCAGTGACATGCCTCAACTTCTTAGGATGAGTAACAACTTCTCTGTGCATATATATATACAAGAACAGAGAATGGAATGAGGTTGGGAGAGTCAGAAGAAACCATTTAGAGCCTGGGTTTACCATGTCCCAGAAATTGTTCCTCTATTCTTTGCTAGATCAAATGCAAAATAAAGTTGTTAAATGAAACAGGAAAAGGTCCTCATCGTTGTGGTGGTGAAGTCTGTGATATTTACATTAAGATTTGGACAAAGGGAAGGTCATCTCCTCAATTGCTAATTGGGGTAGTGCTGGAGGGACAGCAAGCAGCAGCCTTTGACATTTACAGAACTAGGCCAAAGGTTTTTAGCACATTAAAATCAGATTTTGGATTTATATTTATATGTGTATATATAAATATATTTATATATGTAAATATCCTCTTTTTTCCCCTCCAAATTTTATTCTTTGTATTTATATAGCAACTGTGTGCTCTGAACACAATCACTGTGATTAGCAATATTTATTTAAAATTTGTTGTGTGTTGTTATGTGCCATCGAGCCATCCCCAACTCATAGTGACCCCTCCTTGGGTTTCCGAGGCAGTATCACTACGGAAGTAGATTTCCCAATCTTTAAAATTAGGAAATATTTATTTTGCTGGGAATTCATTTCCCCCCTATTGACACAGAAGTGTTTTTGCTTTGTGATACAGTAAATTCAAATGACCTCATGATGAAGAAAGCCCAGGAAGGTGATTTAACCAAATAGCTCAGACTCATTTGAGTAATATTATGCACAACTTGAGAGATAAGTTCACTTATTAGGGTTTGTATCTCTGGGTCTGTTGTTGTTGTTAGTTATGTTGAGTTGATTCTGATTCATGGTGACCCCATGAATGGCAGAGTAGAACTCTTCCCTCCCACTGCCACCAAGTCGAATCTGACTCATAGTGACCCCTCCTTGGGTTTCCGAGGTGGTATCTCTATGAAAGTAGATTGCCCAGTCTTCCTTCCAAGGAGTGGCTTGTGGGTTTGAACCATCAGCCTTCTGGTTAGCAGTCAAAGCTGTGCCCTTTTGGAAGCAGTTGCCAGGACTGTCTTCTGGGCACCTCTGGATGGGTTGAAATCACCAACCTTTGGGTTAGTAGTTGAGCCCTTAAGCATTTGCACCACCTACATCTGTAGATAGATCCCGATTACCCTTTCTCCCCACCCACTTCTTTCTTTTAAGAAAATGAGGACTGCAATCTGTAAACTCTCTAAATCCTCAGAAACCCCACTATAGGAGGGAGTGGGTCCTCCAGTTGACTCATTCAGGAAAAGAATTTTGAACAAGGCTTTCCCTTCCTATGGGAACATCTTGGTGTCCTACTGCCATTCTGGGGTCAGAAGACTCTTGAGCATCACACTTTAGCTGCGTCATCTACAAGTGTGACATACTGGAATGAAGTATTTACTGGGCAATTTTTGAATGAATTTCTAATCACTTCTGGCTCTTTATTTTGGAAAATTAGAAAATGAAAAAAAAAAAAGGTTTTTTTCAGGTTGAACATTTATATCCCTGCCAGATAATCATGTTTCTGCTTTGGGTTTCAAATAACAGCAGCCCTTGATCTAAAATGCCCATGGAGCGAGTGGGGGCTTAAGTATGGTCTCCTTTCCCAATTGTGATGAAGCTGCCCCCAGGCTCTCTGTGGCCTCTCTAGGACCTAGGCTCAGAGCTCCCTTTGCCTTCTTTCCTGTGGGGGAATGGTTAGGTATGCCATTTAATCAATTTGGGCTGCTAGCCTAGGGTTGTTAAAAAGCAGGTGTTGATCATGGGAGTAATTATTAAAGGCCTGCATACCCAGAATGATTTATAATCTAAGATCTAAAGCAAAAAATTAATTCTTACATGTCAGATCTCCCTCTTCCCTCCCCTTACCCCACCTCAAATGTGCTGACTGTAATTAATCCACCTCCAAGCTCCTTACCTGCCACGAGGTGGTTTCTCTGTAGATCGACAAATATAGCAGGTTCTATGTACTAAATCCACACAAAGGGCCATGCCTGCCCTTCCCTGGCTCACATTTTATAATGCTCAGTCTGAAATGACCTTTAAAAAGCCAGATAATATTTTATTTACCTTTTTTCTCCCATTTACTGTTAAATGTTAATGAAGGTAAGAGATTCAAATTCCTGCTAATAAAACATTTTAATTGACTCACGTGTAACCATAACTGTAAATTGGCTACTTTGTACGGACGACCTTAGCACATCCCTGTCTCCTACTCTGTGGCCTGTACAAATTTGGAAGTTGGCAGTAAATGTTTCTTTGTTCTTCTCTGTCTTCACATGCAGCCCCAGGCCTTCCTACTCCAGGACAGGCAACCAAGAGTGACTTCAGATGGCTCACCTCAATAGAATTAACTACTCCCTTCATCCCTACCCACATCCTCTCACATTTGAGATCTTTCAGATTCAGGGCCTATTTCCAGCACTATTTCCCTGCTAGAAACTTAATCTCCCTCTTAGAACACCAAAAGCCCAACCTGATCCATCTCCACTTCCCCTCTTATCATCCTCTTCCAAATTGCCACCACATTCTGACATTTTTGGGTGATATTTCTCATACTTTGCCTTTAATTGCAGTTATATCTGTGGCTATGTTATCTCCTAATTCGGCCTAGAAACCCTATGCATAAAAAAACCCCACTGCTGTTGAGTCGGATCCGACTCATAGCAACCCCTTGTTGGGTTTCCAAGGTGCTATCTCTATAGAAGTAGATTGTCCTGTCTTCCATCTGAGGAGTGGCTGGTGGGTTTGAAGTCCCAGCCTACTGGTTAGCAGTCAAATGCCTTAGGCACTAGGCCACCAGAGCTCCTTATGCATGCATACTATGTGCTCAATAAATATCTGTTAAATTGAATTGACTGTTTGAGAGGAAAGAAAAAATAGCTGGCCTCTCCCATATCAATTCTTAGGGCATTCTTAAAAGCATGTATTAAATATATGTTGTCTACAAAGGCCACTTACTATTCACAACTTGTAATAACTTAATGCCTTTGAGAGAGAGTGGGACTTCAAACCATTTCTCCCCAGTTCAGTCATGTCCAACGAAGGGACACTGGAACGGACTCAAATTTACAAAATCTGAGCATGCTACAATAACCAGAACAGGAAAAATTACAGGTCAAAGCCCTGCTAGAAACTTAATCTCCCTCTTAGAACACAAAGGAAGGCTGCACGTTACATAGCAATCAAATCTCTTGACCAACAGAGTCAGAAACAATGGTGCCTGGCTCAAAGATGGCACCTGACCACAACACTTTGAATGTGTGTCACTCTCTACAGTCCTAGCAATAATCCAGTCTCCCACATCAGGCTCCTGGAAGGGCTCATTATGCTTCTTCTCAGTCTTCCATTCAAAGGCTTTGACCTGTAATTTTTCCTACTCTAGTTATCATTCTTATACATATTTTGCACATTCAGGTCTATTCTGATTTTGCTGCATTGGCCATGAGTGAATGGATGTGAATAGGCTCAAAGCCCTAAAAGAGATAATTTTTTAAAAAGGGGTATAGCCTATACCTTTTTAATAATAATTCTTTTAAAAATGTGGGAGAGGGCCTCTGTCTGATCTTCATGAGGGTGAGATGGTTGGTCAGAGAAATGGAAGCACCAAGGTTCTCTTTCTCTTGCTGTTGCTCTAGGTGTGGAGGCTTTAGGCTTAGCCACTTCCATGCTCAGTGGAGCTCTGATGGAACTGCACCTCCTAGCATGCTGTCTGAGTTGTTGTTGGGTGGGTTCTATGATCTTTTCCCAACTCCTAAGAGCTGCAGATTTTAGGTGGCAGAAAGACCAGCTCCTGGAAAGCAGTATCTATCACTAATGAGCCAGAGACTGGAAGCCTCTACGCTATTAAGTGAAGAGACCACTTCAGCCAATGACTATATCTAAAGAGAAATGGGAGATCCAAGAGGTTAAGACCAGAACCATATTATACCTGTGTGATTTGGGCCAAGTTATGTGGCCTTTCTTTGCCTCCATTTCCTCCTCTGTAAAATGGGAAATAATTGCAGTACTGGCCTCAGAGATATTTTGACAACTAAATGATTTAAATGCAAAGGGTTGAAGTAAAAAGCTCCTAGAATAATGTCTGGCACAAAGTAAATACTCAATAAATGTTACCTTTGATTATTTTTCATCATCTGGAAGCAGAAGTGTACTGGAAAAAAAAAAAGTGAAATACTCTTCAAGAAAAGGGCCTTGAACTTTGGTAAAAGGAGATTCCCTGTTTCTACCTAACCAGCTTCTTCACTCCACTCACAATTGTTGCCTAGGAATTCTTCCACTTCAGGCTCAGTTCAAGAACCCCCTCCTTCCAGGAAGCCTTCTCTCATGTCTCATCCATCTCTACATCCTCCAGCATTTTGAGCCCTGATAGGTGGGGCACTTGTTCTGAAAGAAGTACCTGCCTTCTAGTTTTGGGGGGGTCTCTTCCAAACACTTAAATCAGTGGTTCTCAACTGGAATACTTTGCTCCTAGAACTAAGCAAAGATGTTCTGCTGCTGAGATTGAATAGTCTTTGTTTCTCCATTCACAGAAAAAGAAAAATTAATAGATGGTGTTTTCTTAATTTTAGGTTTTATTCTCATAAATTCTGTCTATCTAACACTGTGGCCCTCAACCCTTGTTGCACATTAGAGTCACCTGGGGAACATTAACAGGAATCATTGCTTGAACTCCACCCTTGGCTAATGAAAACAGAAATTCTTGGGGGTGGGGCCTGAGCGGCTATGCATTTTCACAGTTTCATGGGTAATTTCAGTATGTAGGCAACGTTAAGGACCCCAGATCAACCATGATCTTAACTCAGACAAAGCAGGTGATTGATGAGCAAATCCATGTTAAGAATACTAGCAGAAAATTTGGGGAATAGACAATCTGGCTTAGCACTATAATAACATGATACTATTATGTTTAATAGATTTAATAAATTTATTAATTATTAATATGTGCTCATAGCTATGAATTTACACAGTAAATATGAAATACTCTTATTTTTGGTTATGTTGTTTCACAGCATGATCTTGGGCTCTGCCTCCTGAAATGGCTCAACATAAGTTACTGTGTCTTTGCTGATTAGCACCAGTGCCCATAAAGCTTTTGAAATCATGGGTGCTTATTTGTGTTGCCTATTACTTTTGTTCCTGTAGCTATAGACATCTTCAGTTGCACAGCTTAAGTTTATCACTGTAGCCTGTTGGCCACAAGAGGGACAAGGAGAAAGAGTGGTGGCTTAGCACAAACACTTGCCCACTGTTGGGAAAAGTGGAAAACACATGGCTCCCCTAAGGCAGGAAAACAACATCATCTTTGCACAGGATAAATAACCTATAGTAATATTATCTTTATCAAAAGTGATTGTACAGAAAATACATTTACATACAAAAAAAAATGGAAATCAGGGATATACCCCAAATGGAACACTACCCAAAGGAAAATATTCCTGCTAAGATAGCCTACTTGTTGTTGTTATGTGCCATCGAGTCAGACCTGACTCATAGCGAGCCCTCCTTGGGTTTCCGAGGCAGTATCACTACGCGGAAGTAGATTGTCCAAGCTTTCTTCTCAGGAGTGGCTGGTGGTTCCCACCAGCCTTCTGGTTAGCAGTCAAGTGCTTTAAGCACTACGTTAAGGTAGCCTACAGTGCTCAGCAATTACATTGGGGCTAAGACAATTGAAGCATTGAAACCGATTCCTGTGTGCTAGTTTGGGTAAGTTCAGAAGAGATGTAAAAAGCAGTTTGCTTTTTGGAAAACGTTAAAGGAATTAGGCTTAATTTTATTGGGAATCTAAGGAAAACTTGATGGTTTATTCTTGTTTGTTTGTGTTAGGTTGACGGTTCAATGCATCAACACCCAAGCATTTTTGCCTTTTGGGAAGCAGTTGTTTGTGGCCCGAAGTTGGTTCTTACAAGTGAAATTTCTTTTGCTTAGCATACAACATTCACTTGTTCTTGCTCCAAGGATGAGAAAGAGACTCAATCAGAAGGCAGGCCAGATTAGTAATACAAGATATCTATGATCTCTACGGTAGCATAATGCCTAAGCACTTGACTGCTAACCAGAAGGCTGGCAGTTCAAACCCACCAGCCACTCCTCAGAAGGAAGGTTGCACAATCTACTTCCGTAGTGATACTGCCTTGGAAACCCAAGGAGGGGTCACTATGAGTCAGGTCCAACTCATTGGCATATAACAACAACATTGAAAAGTTTACCATAGTTTTTGTGCAGAATCCTAGTAGAGAAAAAACACTTCTAGGACGAGAATTGTGGCAGGTGGTCTCAATCCAATTATCGTTGTAACTTGTTTGTTTGTTTCAATATACCACTTCATCATTGCCTCACAATGTTTAATGCCTGTGTGAGAGAAAACCGTCCTTAGTGAATCAAAGAAACTAGGCTGGGAAAGGCTATTGTGTTGTTTTATCTGCCTTCAATCTCCCTCTTACTACTTGTAGCTTAAACATGACAAAAACAACCCTATAAAATTAGCTTCATGGGATGAGGCAGGAAGAAAAATGTCAAGATGTCAGTTCCTCTACCTACCCTCTTCTCTATCTACATTAATACACCCACACTGTAGGAGTGTTTAGCCCACTAGACAAAATGCTCTTGGCAACTTATTGGTTTAATAAACAGATCAAACTCTGGAAAATAGAAGAGGGAAAACCTCCGCACTTAAAATTATGTGACTTGGGCTCTCAAAAAGTTCATGTCAGTTGAGCTTTGGGCTCTTATAAAGAATTGGGAGTTCAAATTGACAACTGTTAATCTAATGCACAGATAAGAACTTGAAGGGATTAATGGTTGTGAGACAATATGAGTAGAAATAGTAGAAATGGTGACATAATGCGAAATGCAAAGCAATGTTATTGAACTATTCATGTAGAAATTGTTGAATGGATGTATGTTTGGTTGTGTATATTGCCACCAAAAATTAAGAATTATCAAAGCTTCACTAGGTGACTAGAATTTCTTGAATTGAGTAAATTGTGTCTGTCATCACGTTCCTATCTACATGGCCTTCAAGGCCCTGTTCAACCAAGTGTTTATTGTCAAGAGCAACCCAGGGAACGTGGGATTGACTAGCGTCATGTTAGGAAAACATTTTACAAGTTTGGTAACACGGCTTTTTGGGAAGTGGCTTTGAGGAGCAATATATCTGAGATGACCACCTCCTTTAAGACCTTTAAGGACTGGAGGTATTTTTCAAAAGTGTATTTGCCTACAAATATGGAAAACAGGCTTTTTGTGATGAATGTGCTTTTCTTGGTACAAAGACTGAATTTGTAAACATCTGTTTACAAAAAAGTTGCATTTCTCAACATCATGGCATGATCTTCTAAACCAATACATAAATGGATCTTTAGTGCACATAGAAATCTTTTGCATTTGAATATAAAAATCTATTCAGAGAGGGAGAAGGGAGAGAAAGAAATGAGTAAATAAATACAAAAACTCTTAAGAGCTTCTGGGCTGGTTTCAAGAATGCCCCACAAAACAGGTTTTCATGGTTGTATGGGGTAATGTGAGCCTATTCAAGTTTCTTTCCTTTCTTTAGAATTTCTGAAGAAGCTGTTGAAAATGGCTTGGGAGGGGGAGGCTGTTCCTAAAATAGATTTTGGAGATGAAAAAATGAGAGAATGCACATACAATCTGAGACAAATGATCAGCTCTGATAGTGAAGCCGAGATTATAAAATGACTGCTGGGCCTGGCAAGAAATGAATATTCAGGATGCCCCTGCTGGGTGCCTTTTCCTATTTGAACCAACGACTGTTTGGGCCATGGTTCACTTGTTACCAAATTAAACACTCTTTGCACACAGCAGAGCAACTTTACGAAGTCGGATTTTCGAGTGCAAACATCTTTTCTGCTCTGGCCACGGAACCTGTCACAATCTTCATCGGGAACTGAATTAAGTTTAAAATATCATCAGAGGGTGTTGATCGCTCCTGGGCCTGGAGCTGTCCTCTGTACATCCGGCATTTTTCTGTTGACACTGTGTATCACTTAGCAACGGGCCTGAAAGGCCCTATATGCATTGATTGCCCACCATTGTCTTTAAGGGGTGGAAGTGTTAACTGAATAAACCCCCGGGTGACCAGACGGTCATTCCTCTCATGTTGATAATCTGTTTACATCAAAATATTGTTTATTCCATTCTCTGATCTCCTGAATTTTTACATCTCTGGCTAAAGGAATACAGTTAATTCCCTACATGGTGCAGAGCCCAAATTTATTTTGCTGACATAGAGGGGCCAAGGCAGCTTTGTCCCTCAGTCTCCTGATAAAGCATTAAATGCATTTGACAGCTAACCACAGATTATAATGCTAACTTTCCTCTATGGTTTCCAGAGGATGGAGAAGTTACAAGTCTTCAATTGCCCCATAAAGAGATATTTCCCTTTGGGCTGTGAATAGTTTTGAAATCAACTGCAGGAAATGTTACATGGTCATGTAGATGTTAAGGCTTTAAAATAAATGGAAGAATCTGACATCATCTGAATGAAAAGGAAATATGGCCTAACCAAGGGGTGTTTTTCAGAATGAATGAAATTTGAAACTGGAAATTCTTATTTGAGAGGGAAGGGTAGAACTCATTTCTGCATCAATAGCTATGTCTGAAGCAATAGACCAGTCTGATGGGTCAAACAGACGTTTTACCTTGGATCCCTCATTTTTACAATGATCTATTTCAGAGACCTTCCATGGAGGCAGCTTTTTTACAAATAGACAATGAGGGCATTTTTACATTTAGGCCAAGACCAAACCCAAGGATTTGACGCCCACCTTCACTAAACTTGCTGTATTGGAGACAGCAGAAATACTGTGGTTTTACCTGCTTTACAACTTCTAGTTTTGAGAAATCTGTTTTGCTCCTTTGGGAGTTTATATCACATTACATCCAACTAAAAAAAAAAAAAAGAACTATTAATCAATATGTCTTAAGAAACATGCTCCATCCAATAGACAAGTGATCTCAACATCAACATGCTAATTATATAGCCTTGGCATTGTTGTCTGTCTGGTATAAGAAAGATGGAATATAAAATGGTAGAGCCAAAAGGTTCTTCAGTAAATTTTGAAGTTTTATCTCCATGGCTCTCTTCATCAAATAGGAAACGAAACTTTTATGTAAATGAACCGTATTCTATTACATTTCCTTTTTGATAAAGTCCTTAGACCTTGACTCTATGTCTTGATAGAAAGAGAAATGCAACCCCAGTAGTTTGGTTACATATGCATATGAATGGGGAGAAAACTGTAGCAGGAAAAGGTGGTGACCACCATGCCAAATGGGGTATTCATGTGTAATGAGGTATTCATGCTTAACTTCAGCAGTTCAAACCCACCCAGAGGCACTTAGAAAGATAGCCCTGATGATCTGCTTCGGAAAGGTCACAGCCTTGAAAACCCTATGGAGCAGTTCTATTTTGAACCTATGGGGCCACCATGAGTTGGAACTGACTAGACAGCAACCAATAATGACATGTCTAACCATGAAGATATGGCCGAACATCTACATTATTAGAAGAAGCAAAAATGTTTTAAACTAAAGAAAGGTGTTTAATTGACATTCCTCTTCTCCCTCACCCTACCCTCCTAAAAATCTCTCAATATTCTCTCTGCACATTGGTCTGTGGCTAGTGGTCTTGGCCTGGTTCAACTGCTAAGTGACTGCTGCTTCTATAAACATTTCACTGCTACAAGTTGGATTTTTCACAGCATTAACTTTAACTACATGGGTGTTTGTAATGGAATAAAACTTCAAATTGATGTTTTGCCTTATTGCTAGTTAAAGAAGTGGACCTCGAATGGAGATCGATATGCGCCTCATTTCATGGGAAAATTGTTATCTCATAAGTCAAGTGTAAGTTGTTGGTGGCTGTAACATCACTGAGGAACTCCTCTTACATACACACACATCCCACCCAAACCCCTACTTGTTACTTAAAATTCCTCAGCAAATTTCCAATAGCACATTAAAAACTGATTTAAAGTATGTGCAAGCTTAAATCAATTGAGTAGAAAATGACAAATTTCAACTCAAACACTGCATACACCTCACTATAGCAAAATTACTTTGTGTGGGACCCTGGAAGTTCCTTGAAAGAATTTGCTTATTGTTCCTTCCAAGGCCCTCATACTTCCTCTACATTGAAATGTATTTAAGGGCAAAGTTCCTAGCTTTTGCCCAAGGATCCAAGGCTTTCTTTATAAGAGGTGGATTGTTTAATTGTGGTTTAGTTTTCCCTATAATAACACAGTATATACTCTGAAATCAGTTGATAGTGGTGGTTGTTTTTAAAACTCATCATCACATTACTAACCTGACTCCTAGATTTCAACAAGAAGGAGAGAAATAAATGTTAGTGGAATGGCGATGTTTCCTTTCCTAAAGGACCCATGCTGCCACGTAAAACATTTTTCTTTTTCTCAACATTTTATCTCATCTAAGTCTAACAATGTTGATATTAAAATAATAATAGAAGGCTGGAAGAATGGGCCCCTCTTTATAGTTAAATGTTATCTGCTTAGACTAATATTGCAATTGCCACCCACTGACATAATTTGTTTCACAGTCACAGCTTGGCAGCATGAATCAAATGTTGACATTCTAATTTCATGCACACATGGGCGTTTGGCTGAGCAGGCCCGCAGCCTCCAGACCATTCTCTCTGTACCTGTGTAAATCAGACAGACAAGACATGCTCTCAACAGCTTGCCAGCGAAGTTTGTTCCATTCTGTTGGGAAAACTCTGAGCTTTGCTTCTTCCCCCTCAGTTTGTTTTTGACTCTTACCTGATAGAGGGTAACACAAATATTCTTCTATTCCGGGTTCAACTCTGGAATCTGGAGGAATCTGGCAATGTGGTTTTCTTACCTTTTTTCCCCCCATTTAATGGCAGTTTCCAGAAGTTATTTAAGGACTCACTTAACAAGTGATGTCCCTCATTGCTTTCTAAATTAAACACAAATATCTGTTTCTGAAAAGACCAAGGAAAAGCCAGTAGTGGTAGGAAGAAATCCACTGAGGACTGGAAAGAGAGGCTGGTTTCCCTCCAAGTGAAGGGCCACGCTTGTAGTCAGTGCTCTACTGTTGATCAGGTGGCTTCTACAACTACTTTAGCCCATGACTCCTCTACTAGACACTGTCATTTTGAAGAGAGTTTTAGGGCCACAGTCATTGAGAACTTGAATGAAACCATCAGAGCATTTCAGGGCAGCCCCTGTTTGACCTTCCACTCAGGAAGGATTAATGGGCAGTCCTTTGTGTTGGGAGAGGATGCTAGACTACATTCAGTTGGATATAAGGAATGCTACTTCCCTGTTTCAGTGATAGGGTGGCCTAAGCTGGCCCCATGCTCACACTTGGCTCTCCTAGGTTATGAGTTGGCAGGGAATGAGCAGAGAATCAGGGGTAGGGGTGTTATTTTTGGCTGAGGGACAAAAACCAAAAACCAAACACACTACTGTAGAGTCAGATCCGACTCATAGCGACCCCTCCTTGGGTTTCCAAGGCAGTATCACTATGGAAGTAGATTGTCCATCCTTCCTTCCGAGGGACAGAATAGAGCAAATTGGTTTATATAGGATAGACTCAGATCTAACTCTATGCTCTATGTGTCTTATATTTTTCCAACTTTGATTGCATTGTTTCTCTCAGGGTCAGTTTTTCCTACCAACGGGACGTTTTCAAGTTGAGCACAATTTCATGCACCCATGGGAAATTTTCCCTGACATTTTTTGTCAGTTAATCATTTGGCCATCGTATGGATGAAAGGTTCTTATGATTAAGAACGTATGATCCTGCTTGCTGGCTGTGTTGCATTTGGGAGCACAACAATACTCTGGAGACTTTGTCTCCCTTGTCGTTAGTTGTCATTAGGTAGGCCACAATTTAAAGCAACCTTATGCATAACAGAATGAAATATTGCCCCATCTCGTGCCATCTTCATAATCATTGGTATGTCATTGTGACTGTTACATTGATCCATTTCATTGAGGGTTCCCCTTGTTTTCACTGACCCTCTACTTTACCAAACGTGATTGGTCTCTTTCCTGATGATATACCCAAAATAAGCGAGCCTTACTTTTGTCTCTCTTAAAGAGTTGATATTCTGAAATATGTACCATATAGAAATGGTATATATAAATATAAATATAAATATATATATATATATATAT
>NW_006921602.1:17844178-17853805 GCF_000298275.1 Orycteropus afer afer
TATATATATATATATATTTCCCCACCACCACCACCACCACCAAAAAGCAAATCTGGATCAGAGAGTTTGAGCCTGTATTAGAGCTTAAATTCTAAAGCACTTAGTTTGTGGAGGGAGCTCTGATGGCATAGTGCCTAAGACTTGACTGCTAATCAGAACCCTGGTGGTTCCAACCCACCAGTCACTCCTCAGAAGGAAGACTGGGCAATCTACTTCCGTAGAAATAAAACCAAAAGCCAAACTCACTGCTGTGGAGTTGAATCTGACTCATAGCAACCCTCCTTGCTATAGAAGTAGATTGCCTGATCTTCCTTTGGAGGAGTGGCTAGTGGATTTAAACCACTAGCTCTTAGCAGTCATTGCCATTAGCAGTCAAATGCCTTAGGCATTATGCCACCAGAACTGCCTCAGAAACCCAAGGAGGGGTTGCTATGAGTTGCATTTAACTCTACAGCAGTGAGGTGTTTTTTTTTTTTTTTTTTTTAGTTTGTGGAAGGCTGCAGTCCACAGTGGAAGCTCTAACTACATTTTGAGTGTTGACAGTTCAGATGCCATTTGAGTTCTTTCTGATCTTGAAACCAACATCGTGGCTTTGCATAGACAGGTTCTAGAACAAATCGACAAAATGGCAGTTGCCCTAAGGAAGAGTGTTGAAAGTAGATTATGCTCACACAAAGAACTTGCCTGGGTGTGTCTTTATATAATTTAAATTAAGGTTGGGGTCCTGGTATTGTCTTATAGCCACCTTGTGGCTATGACTCAGGCAGCATGGTCATGAGTCATATCCAGACGACCACCTAGCCAGGTAGGTAAGCCCCAGAACCAAACCTGCAACACTTTTTAATCTTCAGTTATGTGTATATCCCAATCATGGTGCTTTCCCCAATTCTGTAGTCCCACCTGCAACAATGATGAATCAATCTGCCACCAATCACGATTTTGTGATTTCATTTGTTTTCAGTCATATATAATTAGTCTCATGGCCCTGACTCAGTGGATTCCATTCTGCTTTCTACACTGTATACATGCTGATGGTTTTCCTCATCCTGGATGATTGTCTTTGTCCTGTGTAAGGTTTAATAAAAGGGTCTTCATAGAGTATGTTTGAATCTGGGGTCTTTTCCCCCTAGCACAGGGCCCAGCATGAGTGCTGTATTTGGGCTCCGTCATTTACTTTCATTGGGTTTTTGTCCTCACCTGTAGAAAAAGGGTTATTCTCTGTAGTCCTTCCAGCTTAATAATGTGATGATTCTTTTCTTTTTTAAAAAACAAACTCACTGCCATCGAGTAAATTTCAACTCATAGCAACCCTCTTTGGGTTTCTGAGATGGTAAATCTTTACGGAAGTAGATTGGCCAGTTTTCCTTCTGCAGAACAGCTGGTGGGTTTGAACTGCCAACTTTTGGTTAGCAGTCAAATACTTTAGGGACTATACCACCAAAGCTCATTATTAAAAAATTAAGTAATAAAAATTCCCAAGAGTAAGGGAATGAAATCAGTAATTCAAATTCAGCTCAACTCAACAAAAATGTATTGAGTGTCGGGCTTTATGCTAAATGCCTGATGAACAGAAATAAGTAAGATATAATGCCAGCCCTTAGATTTAAAAAAAAAAACAAAACACTGCCATCAAGTCAATTTCGACTCATAGCAACCTTGTAAGACAGAGTAGAAGTGTCCCATAGGCTATATAAATCTTTACGCAAGTCGACTGCCTCATCGTTGTGCCATAAAGTGGCTGGGTTCAAACCCCCAACTTTTGGGGTAGCAGCTGAATGCTTTAACCAGTGTGCCACCAGAGCTACTCAGCCCCTAAACAGAAAGGGAAAATTGAGATTAAACATTAGGAGAAAAGACAGAACAATAGAACAACAATAGAACAATAGAACTATAGTGCCTTGTGTATCTGTTTAAAGACAAATGTTACCTACTGAACTGAGCTTAGTTTGTAGAATACTGAGCAAGTGTTATTCTGGCCCCTGGAAATAAAACTTAATGGCTACTAATTAACTGGGTGACCTTGGAAGAGCACATAACCTTCCTGGGTCAAGGTTATCTTCTCTTTTAAATACAGGGATTGAACTGGATGATTTCTAAGGTCTCTTCTGTTTCTAACGTTCTACAGTTACGGTACTGTGAACTAGCTCAACAAATAATCCTCCAAAATACCCCCAGAAGTAGAAGAAATTGACTGAATTGCTTAAAAAGATGCTTCCCTTCATGTTTCTAACATAACAAGAAATGTCTTCATGTTACCAAGACATTTGCAAATCAATTTTTAAAAAATCCAATGTTGCCATTGATTCTCTACATGCCACCATGACAAACTTTGTTAAAGTATTGGCCTGCTAATCGGAAGATCAGCTGTTCGAACCCACCAGTCACTCCGTGGGAGAAAGATGAGGCAGTCTACTTCCGTAAAGATTTGCAGCCTCAGAAACCATATGGGGCAGTTCTACTGTTATACTATAAGGTTGCTATGAGTTGGAATCTACTCGATGTCAGTGGGTTTTCTATTATTTAAGTGAGCCTTGGTGGTGTAGTGCTTAAGTGCTCAGCTGCTAACTGAAAATATAAGTGATTTGAATCCACCAGCTGCTCCGCTGGAAAGATGATGCAGTCTGCTTCCATAAAGATTGCAGCGTTGGAAACCCTATGAGGCAGTTCTACTCTGTCCTATATGGTTGTTATGAGTCAAAATTGACTCAATGGCAGTGAGTTTTGGGTTTATCTACTGTTTAAAAATGAATCCTGAGTTTCCTTTTGATGTTATGTTGCCACAGTTATCTTCTAGAAGTACACTGGCATATGCCCTTAAGGAGTACAGGGGCTTATCGGGCTGAACCCAAGTCCTTCAAGCTTTGATTCATTTCCCTAGCAACAAGCCTTGTATTCTTCCTTTGTGATTTAGAATTGTTGTCCCCATCAAATCTGACCTCAACAGACCAGGGCCTCCCCATGCCCCTCACACAGCACCCCTGGGCTTTCACTCAAATCTTTTCCCAGCTGCAATGTCTTTTCTTCTCACACTTCTCAAGAGGTCCAGGTTCAAGAACCAGCCTCCTTCTTGCACATGTACCCCATACCTTTACACAAGTTCCTTCCTGTCTTCTACTCCACATTTCTTTGTGTTGTCTGTCTGCCTCACATGTGCTCATATATTTCCTCTAAATGATTCTCTAAGAATCATCTGAGTTCCCCTCCTCCCCCAGTGAGAATGGAAGATCTTCCAAAGTAAAGACTTCCCACATTTTTTGTACCTCCCACAATGTGTGACATGGTGCTAAATATACAGTGATGCTCAATAATTGTTTATAAAACTCAACGGGAAAAATCTGAAAGTAGTTTTCTGATTTCTTATTTGTAGTTCAGCTGATTTTCAACTGTATCATCTCACAGCTTAGCTGTGGAAAGTACATGGTGATTGGCAAGAATCTGGGATTAGAGTCAGACGGATCTGTGTCCAAATCCCAACAGTGCTAATACACTCTGTTAGTCATGAAACATTTTTGAACAATGACTAGGTGGAATACGTGGGACTACATGATGGATACATAAATAAGATACTATTCTTGCCCTTAACTTCTCTGAACCTCAAATTCTGCAAATGGAAATAAGATTAATGACTATTTCATCAGGTTGTTGTACGTACTTCAGTAATTATTTATTTTCCTTTTCCTTACTTCTTAAAGGCTTTCAGAAACTGATTTCTTAATTTCTATTTTTTCTCCTTTAAATGACTCTATCATGCATTAGTTTTATTATAAAATTAGCCACTTATAATTCCAATCCACTTATAATTGTTCTAATTTCAGATCAAACAGGGCCACTCACAACACAGATCCAAGCATTTATTCTGAAAATGTTGTTGATAATCTCATTTGTCAAAGCTTAGATTATCTTTGTACAAAGGGTATTTTTCAATCTTTTTACAAGACTGTGTTGGGGGCTCAGCCTCAAAAAGATAACCTTTAAATATCAGGAAAATAAATATGAGTGATTCTTTCACTTGGTGTGATTTAAGTTCAGACATAGGTTGGTGAGCTGCAAGAGGAACTGAGAGAAAAATAGGCCATAACCTTAGGATGACATGCAGCCAAAAAGTGGTATGATCAGCGAAGCCACCCATCATGTCTCTGAATTCTTTGACCCCAGCATATGTTTCTCCTTTGGGAGAGTCTTTCTAGGAGGTGTTGGGATTAATTAGGAAATAGCCCAGATCTACTTGCCATGTGATCACTGATTTCCATTTATCCCAGAGGATTAGCCATGGGAACACTGAGTCTTCTGCTATTGAGGCTTCTGTCAAGTTGCCAAAGTGACATATCCAAATTCCTCTAAGGCTCTCTCTTGGTGGCCAGAAAGTGCACACCCCTAATAAACTACCATATTGTAGAAGTTTACCATAACAATTTGCTGAGGATAATGTTGGAACTTTGATCTACGGTACATACAATAAGAAGTCCTCAACTTTGACAAACTGGGGAAAAGGCCAGACTTGTGATGAGTCTAAATTATTGTTGTTGTTATTATGTGCTGTCGAGTCGGACCCAACTCATAGTGACCCCTCCTTGGGTTTCCGAGGCAGTATCACTATGGAAGTAGATTGCCCCATCTTCCTTCTGAAGAGTGGCTGGTGGGTTTGAACCACCAGCCTTCTGGTGAGCTGGTGTCACTGTCTGTAAAACAAAAGAATTGGAAGGATTCTTCTAATACTAATTCTCAGTGATGCTGAGATATAAATAAGTAAACATTGGTCCAAAGTTCTAAAGAAGTAGAAGAAGCTGATGAATGTCTAAAACTCTGCTTTCCTCATATATAGGTGTCAACGTCATGTGCAGTGTTAGTCACAGGGCCACTAAGACGTTTATAGAAATATACAAATTCATGTCCTTAACTTACTAATACTCTCTGCTAGATGTCTTACCTTTCGGTGCTACTAATCTCTTTTTTTCAAAGGGAGATTCAGAGGCTACTCCTCCTTTAGGATGTGGTAAAACTTCAATAAATGTGTGTTAAATTATGAATGAAGTGTAAGTAATTAATGCATGTGAAATATTTTGTGGTCTGTAAAATGTGTGTGTGTGTGTGTGTGTGTGTATAAACACAATGCACTGCCACTGAGTCAAATCTGACTCATAGCGACCCTTCCTTGGGTTTCCAAGGTGGTATCACTACGGAAGTAGATTGCCCAACCTTCCTTCCGAGGAGTGGCTGGTGGGTTTGAACCACCAACCTTCTTTCTGGTTAGTAGTCAAGTGCCTTAGGCACTATGCCACCAGAGCTCCTATATATATATGAGCTCTGGTAGTGTGTGTATGTATGTGTGTGTGTGTGTGTGTATATATATATATATATATACACATACATATATATATATATATACAGGAGCTCTGGTAGCATAGTGGCCACTCCTCGGAAGGAAGATGGGGCGATCTACTTCCGTAGTGATACCGCCTTGGAAACCCAAGAAGGGGTCGCTATGAGTCGGGTCCAACTCGACGGCACATAACAACAACAACAACTATATATATATACATATATACATGTTTATATGTTCAGCAAACTTTAGACATAGGTCATCCTTTAGACACAGCTCAATTATCACTTCCTCAGGGAAGCCTTTCTTGATTGTTCACTTGTGACAGAACCCCTAGGTTGATACTCTGATGGCATCACCTATCTGTTCTTTATAGATATGTTAGATTTGCACTTTTCCTCTTTTGTTTGTGAGATTAGTTGACTGATGGCTCTCACCCAACTAGGCTTAAACCCCATCAGATAAAACCCCTATCTCATTTTGCTTGCTCCTATATCCCTAGTGGCCAGCACATGCCTGCCATGTTGTAGGCACACAATAAAACCTAAATTTGTTGAAGGAAACAGGAACATGGAGAAATAAAGAGGAGTAAAAATGTAAGTATTTTCAATGACGTGAATGAAAGCAGCAAAACACTGCTAAGCAGAATTAATTATTTTAGTATACTTGCCTGTATGAATGAATGAAAACAATTTCTGGTTATCATAGAGCCTGTCTACATGTGAATGAAACCCTAGAGGGGATACAAGATTGCCTATGACTATTTAGGTTGAATTTCTAGCCCTGGCTTTCTTCCAAAATGATTTTGACACTTCTACAAGCCTTATTATTCTTACAGGAGGTCTGGTGGTGTAGTGCCTAAGGCATTTGACTGCTAACCAGAAGGCTGGTGGTTCAAACTCACTGGCCACTCCTTGGAAGGAAGGTTGAGCAATCTGCTTCTGTAGTGATACCGCCTCAGAAACCCAAGGAGGGGTTGCTATAAGCCACAATCTATTTGACAGCAGTGAATTTGGTTTTGGGTTTTTTGGATTGTTCTTACAAAGATTATCTAAAGGAAACACACAGGCACCTCCCACAGGCACCTAATCCAAACCCAAATCTCACTGTCATCCAGGTGATTCCAACCCATAGTGACCCTATGGGACAGAGTAGAACTGCCCCATCAGGTTTCCAAGGCTGTAAATCTTGATGGGAGTAGTTGCCTGATCTTTCTCCTACAGAAGGGCTGATAGGTTTGAACTGCACACCCTTTGCCCCAGAGCTCCTCCAGGCACCTGACAAAATGAAGTTAGAGCAGTTGGGTACTGATTTGGGCTCTGGGTTTCCTGGCAGCTCAGGCAAAAACGGAAACATGTTCTTTTACACTTTTTTCTTTTTCTAACCAAAGGACCATTCAGTTTCATCAGTAGACATTTATTTCGTTGGCACAAAACTCAAGCAGAAATTTTCTGAGAGGGTAACTTGAACTTTTTTTCTATTGTAGAATGGTCTGCCCAGCAGGAGTCAGGAGACCATTACATTCAGACAAAGCTCTTCTCCATTTTGAATTTTGCTTACATGCAGTCACGTCTCTGTTGTTAACTTCCAGCAGATCAGCCTAACTGATCTGTCACACTATGCATCATGGGATGAAATGCTGCCATGATGGACTACAGATTGCACCATTGTGATCCCTAGGGTTTTCATTAGCTGATTTTTGGAAGTACATCAACAAGCCTTTCTTTCTAGTCCATCTTACTCCGGAAGCTCTGTTGAAATCTGTTCAGCACCATGGCAACATACGATCCTCCAGTGACAGATGACTAGGGGCTACACATAAGGTGTATTGATAAGGAATTGAGCTTGCATCTCCCGCTCAGAAGGCTAGAATTCTACCAGGAACCAACATTGCCCCTGTCACTTCTCTAAAGGATAACAAACCAATGTCATCCCAAGAAAATAGAAAAGCTGTGGAGTTTTTTGTTGTTGTTGTTATTTTTTTTTTATTGTGATTTGAATGAAACTTCACCAAGCAGATCAGTTTTCCTTCCATAATTCATACAAATTTTGTTTCATGTAATTGATTGCAATCCTTTCATGTAACATCACTCACCCCACTTCCTCCCTGTGTTTCTGTTTCCATTCTTCCTTCTTTCCTAATCCTTCCTGCCTTCTGAACTTTATCCTTGGGCAAATGCTGCCCTTTTGATCGCAAATGCTTGATTGTTCTAGGAGTACCTACCTCGCTAGTGTTATTGTTCACCTTGTAGACCTGTCTACTATTTGGGTGAAAATTGAATCTTAGGGGTTAGTTCAGATCCAGGTCTGAACGGTGACTAAAGGCCATAGTTTCAGGGGTCCTACCTGTCTCTATCTGACCAAGTAAGCCTAGTCTTTTTTATGATTTTGAGTTTTGTTCTACATTTTTTTCCCACTATATCTAGGACCTTATACTGAGTTCCATTTTAGAGAGGTCATTAGTGATAGCTTGGCATCATCTAGTTCTTCTGGTTTCATGGTCATTGAAGCTGTGGTTCACACAGTCCATTAGTTCTTTGGACTAAATGTTTCCATGCACCTTTGATTTTCTTCACTCTTCTTTGTTCCGGACATGGAGAAACCAATAGTTGCACCTTAAATGGCCACTCACAAGCTTTTCAGACCCCATTTGCTATTTAACAAAGTAGGAGGTAGAACATTTTCTTTATAGACTATGTTGTGCCAGTTGATCTTGATGTTCCCCAAAACTAGCGTTCTGAGCCCCCAGGCTCAGTAACCCTCAAGATGTTTGGTTAAAGGCTGAGAAGTTTTCATAACTTTGCCCCCTGTGTGTTCTACTGTATTCATGGATATATTTACGGCATGTTTAAAATACATATGTAGGAATATCCTTTGTCAAACCTATATATATCTGTGGGTATAGTCAAGAATGAAACTATTTTTTGCTTTGGTTTAATGCTGTCAGTTTTCTTGACTTTTTACCAAGCTCTCAAATCCTCCAGCCTTCTGTGCCATGAAAACCTGAAGCCAAAAGTGTAAGCACTTCTGTCCAGGCCTTCCTGGCCCCACAATATGAACAGGTCTGCTCTTGACAACTGAATACTATATTTTCTGTAACAACAGCATACATGATCAGTATTTTATGAGGCAAAATCAAGTGTATTTTCTCTCTTTGCTTTGTTATTTATTTATCTGCCACCTGGCCAAATGAGAAGTCTGGAACAAAATTTGTCCTTCTTATAGTTAATGAGAATCTGGCAGAGAGGTGGAAAAAGCCAGGGGCTGGATGAAAATCCCTAGATCAAGTGGAAGGAAATCTGCCCTTCCCTGAAGTGGCAGGTAAGTCATCCAAAAGCAACCCAGCCATTTAATAAGCAGTTATTGCAACAATGGGCTCAAGCATAGTAACAATTGTGAGGATGGTGCAGGCTGGGCAGTGTTTCATTCTGTTATATTTGGGGTTGCTATGAATTGGAACCTAGATGGTACCTAACAACAATAACAACAACAACAAACCTTGGGATGAGGGGGAGACTGAATTGTTTGTGCTTTCTGCTGCTCTGTGGAACAGTTCATGGGAAAGTGGTGTCTAATAGCCCCTGCCTCAGTGGCTTCTGCAAGCATCTGGGCTGTCCATGAGAGCTCATATGTGTCAAAAGAAGGGAATCAGCAAAAACAAGTAGTGACATCAAAAGTAGAGGATGTAAGAATTCCAAATTAAATTCAGTTAAATTCACTTTCAAAATAATTTTTATTCCAACTGAGTGAAATGTTCAATAAGTGTATTATAAAATGTTATGGGTTGGCCACATCTACAAAGTCAACAGGGACTAACAGGCTTAATATGACTTTTAAAAGGCTTAATACCAAATTATTATATTTTCTTTTTCCTAATTTGTTCAGAATCTTTTCTGTGTTTGCTGGTAGAGAAAGAGAAAGAACAATTTGAGTAGATGAGGAAGAAAACAATATTGTAAGGAGGAAAATTTAAGAAGTCTTTGGTCTCTTTAAAATTATTTCTTACCACTTAGGAGGCAAAACTGACCTTTGCTTGAGGACTCATCATCTGACTGCCAAAGTAGAAACTGAATAGATATTAAAAATCCCCACATCCTGGACTTTAACATTACAGCAAACAAAAATAATTGTGGATGCCCTAGGGAGGTTTCTTTTTCTTTCTTTCTTTTTTTAAATTGTGATTTGGGTGAAGATTTACAAAGCAAATTCACTTTCCACACAGCAGTTCACATATACTTTGTCTCATATCATTGACCACAGTTTACCACAATGCAACAGCTCCCCTCCCACTTCCTCCCCATAGTTAC
>NW_006921602.1:17854790-17860685 GCF_000298275.1 Orycteropus afer afer
AATCCTACTTCCATAGTGATACTGCCTTGGAAACCCAAGGAGGGGTCGCTATGAGTCGGGTTTGACTCGACGGCACATAACAACAACAACAACCACCTTAGGGAGGTATTTTTTAAATCATATTTGAGGAGAATAGTTAATTCATTGTCTACAATACCTGTTTGAATAACTTCATCCTAGCTTTGCTATATTTAATGTTGCTTCTGAGTGTACATGGGGGTTTATCTTGCTATGAAATGTTAACTTTTGGAAAACTCAGAAATACTCATCTCTAAAAGGTGGGAGGTTAAAAAAAAAAAAAAAAAAAACCTGATCTTTGCTCTGCTAACATACTTTGACTTCTCTTGCCCAAAGTCATGTACAGTAGCCACCTTGGAAAATTCTAAGTATATGCCATTTCTTGAATTCTGGGAAAGGCAGAAGTTCTTTTAATGTGAGTTTATTTTATCCCCTTTCATTTATCATTTTGAAGTGTATCTTTCTCAAATGAAGCTGCAGATCATAAGAAAAATGAGCAAAGGCTTGTTATTCTGTGACAAAATTGAGAGACATCCAGTCAAGTGAGCCTACCCTGATCTTGCCTAAGGAGAGTCCTGCTAGCTGGCTATTTGAAATCATCCACTCTCTGGTAGCAGTGAACTGGAAAACACACATCCTGGGAAAATCCCTCCAAGCTTTGCCCTGGTGGCACAATGGTTAAGTTAATAACTGAAAAGTTGGTGGTTCAAATCCACCCAAGTGCTTCATAGGAGAAAGACCTGACAAACTGCTTCTGTAAAGATTGCAGCCTAGAAAACCCTCTGGGGCAGTTCTACTGTGTCACATAGAGTCATCATGGGTTGAAATCACCTCTAAAGCACCTAACAACAACAGGTGGATTCTTGATATGTTCTCCACCTTGATGGTGGCCCCTGCTTCAGTGCTATTTGAAAGATATAATACATGGGAAAGCTGTTAGGAGTTAAATGTTCTTTAAGAGAGAAGTTTATTTTTCTATTAAAGTAAAGGTTACAACTCAGGGGCAATATTGTCCCCCAGGGGACATTTGGCAATGTCGGGAGACATTTTTGGTTGTCACAACTAGGGAGAAAGTGCTACAGGCATTTGTGGGTAAAGGCCCGGGATGCTGTTAAACATCCTACCACACACAGGACAGCGCCCATATCTGAGAGTTATCCGAACCAAAATAAATCTTCCAACCACTGGGGGAAAAAAAGAGACTCATTTCCCATACAGAGGTCTTGCTCACCTGAAAAAATGTTCCAGTGATGGCTTCAGGAACAATTCTAACTCCTCCCTGAAGGCTCAAATATTCCGTGGGAACTTCAGGTGGGAAATACAGATTTAAAATGATTGATTTAAAAATAAATAAATAAAAGTCTTCCAAACCATTTTTCTTGCCCTTGTCCTTAATCTTGATTTGCCCTGTAGGTTACTCTTATCATAAAGACGGTGTGAATGACTGTCTCAGCGCCTTTCCTCATTAATGCTGCTTGAAATTGATGAGTAGCTCTCTGGAACTGTGGATTTTTTGGCAAGAATTATAGCCCTTATTTATTTTGGAGGACCCATGCAGCTTTCTAAGTAAATATATGTAGAAAATTCCCCCAAAATAAACACTACAAGTAATTGCCTGATATATGAAGTTGACATTTTGGCTTTGTGATTTGCTATGATATGTAAAAATCTAATTTTCTCCATGGAATGATGCCACTGTGAAATTGTGAGTAAATTAGAATCAGTGGTTTACATAGAATGTGAGTAATAGCTTCTGTTATGATGTATCAATATTTATTTACAGTTTCTTAAATCAACCCCAATCCACTTGGCTAAGAGTTAGATATGGGAGCAAAGTGATAGAGGTTTGAGTTCTTCTCTTCTGAGCGCATGTATCAAAATTCCCTCTTAGAATGTACTTGATAACTCAAGTTTTGAGATTCTTTGTGTAGTTTCGATTTTACGGAAACTAAGTTTTTCAGATCCACAATAAATCTCCAGTTTATCTAAATCAAACATTCTTACTGTTTGACCATCTGATCAGTGAGACCAGGAGTTGACTCTAGCCCTAAGGAGTGTTTCTGTGAACAATGGAACTCTAGATCTTGACATTCTCAAGCAGTATATGAAGAATTAGAACATTGGAACTGCAAACAGCCAAACATTGGCAAGTCTACCTACTAGACATACATTTGCAATTTTTCAAAAACGGGTCAAATCTTACTCACCCTTTAAACCTGAAGCTGAACTCATGCCCATGCCTCTAATTTCAGGCAAACAATAGACAGGCCCATAAGGTGAATAATAACACCAGGGAGGTAGGCACTGCTTAGAACAACAACAAAAAAGGTTCAAATTAGAGTTAAAAATATCTCCAAATAAATAGGTAACAAAAAGTTACTCATTAATTGCCACCTACAACAGAAAAAAGGACCTCTACATGTTGAGGTTAGTCTGCCTTAAGCTCTTGTTAACATTCTAAAAGTAATTTGAAACCTCTAATAGAAGGTGATGTTTTAAAAAAAATTCACTTTGAGCTTTTTAAAAATGATCATTGCAAAGGCCAAATGTCTATGAATTATATGCAGTCATTTTTGTGTGCTGATTTACAAGTGGAATAAATTATCTTGAATATCAATATTTCCTTCCTTTAAATTTATCTGGAGGGCAGCAGGTGGATAAGTATATGAGAATCCTCATTACAGTACTGGTTATGATAAACACAAGATTGGAAATGTTAAATATTCAAAGTTAGAGAATTAAACAAATTTTAATATATAAATATGAAAGAATATTAGGTATCCATTAAAAACAAATGATGATGTAAAACAATACTGACATGTAACAATGATGATGAACTAGTATGTGGAAAAAATACTGACTACCAACGACATGCAAACTATATAATCTTTGAAGTAGAAAAAATATATCATAATTACACACATATATACATACATACATATATATACATACACACACATGTATGTGTGTGTGTGTATATATATATATATATATATATATATATATTGTGTGTGTGTGTGCGTGTATACTTGTGGTAGTCAGCCTCCAGGATGGCCTCCAGTGATCCTTACCTTCTGATATTCATGTTCTGGTATAATCCTTCCCTCATATTGGATGTTGTTGAACAGTGTAACCAACAAGATACTATAGAAATGATAGTATGACTTCTAAGCCAAAGTTGTACATAACATTGCACCCTCTAAATTACTTTCTTGAATCACTTTCTCTGGGAAGTCAGCTGCCATGTCATTGAGGACAATCAAACCACTCTGAGAAATGGTTTACATAGCAAGGAACTAAGGTCTCCTCCCAAGAATGAACACTAACTCACCAGGTATGTCAGTGCACCATCTTGGAAGAAGATCCTCGAGCCCAAGTCAAGAAGCCTTCAGATGACTGAATTCACAGCCAGAATCTTAACTGTAACTTGTCAGCAGTCATGGATGTTCCTTGGAGTTCTTTGACTTGTAGATAATTCTCACATCAGCAGTCAGTGGACAATCAATAAACATGTACTGAAAGAAAAATGCAAAGCACCTGTTGGAACTATTTGGTATGAGAAGATGGCCATGAGACATTAGGGGCCACAAAATTTCTTGTCTGACAGACGTCTCTTCCCGTCAGCCCACCTATTTGAGGCATCAAATCTCTAGCAAACCCCATGAAAGTTTCAATATTCCTCCTGGTGGCATAGCACCAAAGGCATTTGACTCCTAATCAGAAGGCTGGCAGTTCAAATCCACCAGCCATTCCTTGGAAGGAAGGTTGGGCAATCTACTTCCATAGTGATACTTCCTCAGAAACCCAAGGAGGGGTCACTATGAGTCGGGTCCAAGTCCACGGCAGTGAGTTTGGTTTGGGTTTGGTAGAAAGGAGACATAGTGAGTCCTTTATCATATACCACCACCTTGATGTGGAATCATTTACCTAAGGAAGGTTTCTTCAAAGCCATGGTTTGTCAGGTGTAATTTGAGGGAGCAAGGACAGTGGAACAGTTTGCTGCAACCAAACTTCCCATGGGACTGAGAGAGTGTAAGAATATAATCAAAGGCTCCCACTGAAGTGACACAGAGATGAAGGACACATTGAAATGACTATACTTATTACAGGAGCTCTGGTAGCATAGTGCCTAAGGCACTTGACTGCTAACCAGAAGGCTGGCGGTTCAAACTCACCAGCCACTCCTCGGAAGGAAGATGGGGCAATCTACTTCCGTAGTGATACTGCCTCGGAAACCCAAGGAGGGGTCGCTATGAGTCAGGTTTGACTCGACGGCACATAACAACAACAACATACTTATTATAGGGAGATAGAGCCACTTCTGCTTAGAATTGACTGAATGTTGTACATAATCTGAATTAAAGCCATTTATTTTGGGGGGATATATTCATGAGTAACCTCTTTGATGTGTTTTAGTCTATTTTCCTGTTTAAGTTGCTCACAGTCTAATTTTGAAGAGGAGTTTCTACAGTATAAGCTTAATCCTCAATTTCTGTGACATTTTTGTGACAGCTTTGACTTTAAAAGTGGAACCAAATTTCATACAGAAAATGAGCCAACCAAGCATGTCTTTATTGACAAACAGTCTTGGTGCTGTTGGTCTGTTACTTCCACTTCTAAGGGTGATGTTCTTCAGTAATTCGGGATGGGTAGAGGTTTGGGTGTTCAAGATTATCATGGGATTGGAGTGGGGGATTACAAGGTGTCTAAGGGACAAAAAGTAGACTGTCACATAAATAAAATTATATAAGTGAACCAAGATACCTTGGCTGTCAAGTTTGGGGGACAGTAGAGATGGGAATTTTTACAGTTTGAATTGTACCCTTCCAAAATATGTTTTACAATCCTAACCCCTATACCTGTAGATGTAACTGTATTTGAAAATAGGGTTTTCTTTGCTGTGTTAATGAGACCATATCAGTATAGAGTATGTTCTAAACCTTATCCCTTAGGATTTATAAAAGAATCAGTACTGAGGAAGACAGGTGTCATGTCAGGATCATCTATGAGCCAAGGAACCAAGGAACATGCAGGACTATGACAAGGAACATGAAGGAATCTACACTCAGAGGCCCTGGATTCAAACTTCTTTCTGTTCTTTATAGCCATCTGCATTTATGGTATTTGTATTATAGCAGCATTAGGCAACTAAGACAAGGGTGAATGTGGTGATTACTAGAATTGGCCCTGAATGCTAGCTACTTTGAGTTACTTCCTTGGGCAAAAAGTAGTCTTATCTCCACAGGAGTTGTGGCTGGAGGTTGAGAAGTCCAAAACAAACCTCCCAATGGCATTGCTTCCAAATAGCCCATGGTCTCTGCCCGCCTCTGGCTCCAATGTAAGTGGCCAGTTAGTCCAATGCCGAACTCTGGCAAACTGCTGTTAGCTGTTACCATTTGCTTTGGAAGAGAGGTAGTCTGTTTTTTTAGAAAGAACAGTTGACAATGAGCATGTTTCTTCTCAATAGTAAATAGTTTTTCTGTGTTTTTGTTTTAAAGTAAGGGTAGGGGGAGAGTGGGGAATATAAATTTGCTGCATAAGGAAATGAATTTAACCTTTAATATCAACATGCATTCCTCCAATCAATATCTTGTTGAAAAGAAGTACCTTGGTAACTGTGATAGTTGGAGCTGTGTGTCAGCTTGGCTGGACCACAATTCTGTGTGGTTTAAGCTGCTGTGATGTGGTTATTCCTATGATGAGATCAGATGATTATGTTTTGAGCAGGCAATCTGTTGAAAGGGAGTTTCCCTAGGGGTGTGGCCTGCTTCCACTATATCTATGGACATTCCGGGAAAAGAGATATTCTTCTGTGAATCAGAATTCTCTTGTGCTGCCTACAACTGTCCATGAGTGAACAGTCCACCATTCAGCCTG
>NW_006921602.1:17860920-17865767 GCF_000298275.1 Orycteropus afer afer
ATACATATATATATATATAAGCTTTACTGGTTTTGTTTCTCTAGAGAACCCAGTCTACACAGTAACCAAACCCCTAGAAGCAGCCATGAAGGTTTTAGTTATATTGACTGAATTACTATAAAAGCTTGGGTTTATTTTTGTAGAACTGAATTGATAAAAATTAGAATATAGAAACAGGGCTCTTTTGAAGTAATATAAAACATAGTTATAGATTAATATGCAAAGTTTTAACAACAACAACAAAAAGAACACAGAAATCCACTAGAAAGATATGGGACTACAGAAAATGAATTATATATGTGTGTATATACACACATACACACATATATATAATGCAATGTTTCTATATAATTAAGAGAAAGCAGAGGCAGGAGTAGAAGAGATGAATTATGTGATCAATGGAAGCTACACAGAGAAGGTAACATTTAAGGTGGACCATTTCCAATGGAAGCCATTATTGACAGAGTTTTGTAAGCAAAGGGCAAAGGAAAAAAGGGCGAGATATATTTAAGGAATAGAAAAATAACGTAAGTTGGCTAGGTATATTAGTACTGGAAAGTATGCCAAATCCAGAATGTGGAGAGAATTGAATGACATGCTCCAAGTACTTATTCAATGAAAATGGGGGAAAGGAAGACACTGGTGAATTTTTGCAGTAGAAATGGTACTAAGTATACCACGTCTAAGAGAGTAAGCTAGTATGTCGTCTACAGGATGTGTATGTAGGTCCAGGCTACAACAGTGTGCTGTGCTCATTGGAATGGAAAGGATGGCTCTTTGGTGGCAGCTTTCTTCCATAGTACCTTAAGGTGTTAATTAAGTATTATTTGGGCCAATGATGTCTGTGGACTTTCTTTAAAATACCAGCCTCTTCCTATACATTTGCAGCATAATTCTGTCAAAGTGACATCTTTATTAAAGATAAAAGTAATTATAATTAAACATAGAAAATTTGAGAACATGAAAGATCTGAGAAGCAAAAAATATCAAATGAGAAAATGACCGGTGATTCATGCTCCATCCATTCATCATGGTCAGGAGAGTCAACCTCAAAATGTAATATTTATGCAAATTTTAAAAGTTTACTTAAGAAGTTTGTTTTTAATGTCTTTGCTTTCTGTTTATGTCAGACCCAGATGAGTAACTTTGCAACAATAGACTTTGCAATCAGTAAATTATCACTTATTTGTAATCAATATATAATTGAGTAACTGGTTATATTTCCCACCTATAAATATATCAATACTAGATTCAATCAACAAGCACTTAAAAAATCAGTAGATTATTCCTATGGTGGCTATTTAGGAGTTCAGTAGACATGTTTGTGTTTCACTGGTGACCACTCTCTTTTTACATGTACATCCAAAAGATGTTTGGAGCTTGAGAAGTCATAAGCTATACATAAGGTTATTTTTTCAATTTGGAAGTAATTCTTTTTAAAATGCTAATTGGATTCGCTAAGAACTCATTAAAAGAAAATTAAACAAAATAGTAGGGAATGACAAATAGATTTTTTAAAACACAAAACAAATTTCCTAATTTTCTCATTGCTCCTGAAGTTTTGCTGTCTATATTGGTCTTTTTTTTTTTTTTTAATTGACTATAATTTCCCACAATGCAACAGCTCCCCTCCCACTTCTTCCCCATAGTTACCTCTTCCCTGTGTTCTTCCCTCCATGCACTCCTGCCCCCTGAGCTGTCTCCCTGTGCAAATACAGCCCTTCTATTCTCCCATGATTGATGTCTCCACAGAGTGTATCTACCTAATGTAAATGTTCAGCTGATATGCCTGTCTTTTGTTTGGCTGGAAGCCACAGGGGTGGGTTCAACTCCAGACCTAAAGGACAACTAGGGCCATAGTTTCAGTGGTTCCACCAGGCTCTATCAGACCAGCAAACCTGCTCCTTTTTTTTTTCAATGATTTTGAGTTTTGTTCCACATTGGTCTTCCTCTTTACCCAAGATCTCTCACAGAGATCCTCCTCCGAGTGGTTGAAGTGGCAACAAGTACCATCCAGTAATTATATTTTTAAAAGAATAAACCACAAGGACAATATATGGGAAAGGAATGATTGCAACAGAATTTTGAAGAGTGGAAACAGAAGCACAAATGAATGTGTCAGATCCCTTTTGTATAGCACTTCTAATGTTCACAGCCTTGGACAGGACAAAAGAGCTGAAACACACCCATCCAAGAGGTACTGTGGACCTTTTTAGAGTACACTGCAGAGACTTTCCAATGCCTTTCTCACTTATAAATATGACTGTTAAGGATTGAATTTTGTCCCCAAAAAATATATGTTATAAATCCTAACCTATGAATGCAATCCCACTTGGGAATGAAGTTTTTTTCATTCGGTATGTTTTAAGTATCGGGTATGTTTTCAACCAATTGCTTTTGAAATATAAAGGAGCAGATTAGGCACAGAAGCAAGGAAGCACAAATGGAGAAGATAGATGCTGTGTGGAGTTCTCCAAGGAATGCTGAGATGAACACTAGCTGGGCCGAGAATATTCCCCCAGGGCAGACAGAAAGAGCGTTGACCTGTAGCCAGTGCCCTGAATTTATTTTTGTTAGAACAGCACTAAGAAACTAAGACAATGAAGGAATAGGTAAGATCCAGTAGACATCTGTAAAGTCTATGATGAATGGTAGAAACCAAAACAGACTAACAGAAAATAATAACTTGAAAGAAACAAAGACTCTGGCAGAAGGTGAAAACTACAAAAAGAAAAGAAAATCTATTATTAATATTCTCTGAGATATAAGAGGATTAATAAAACAAAAAGAGGCTGTTATTTTTCAAAATGATGGTTGTTGTTAGGTGCCATGTAGTGGGCCCTAACTCATAGTGATCCTATGTGCAGTAGAATAAAGCACTGCCCATTCCTGTGCCATCCTCAAATCCTTGCTCCGCTTGATCTTATTGTCGCAGCCACTGTGTCAATCCATCTCATTGAAGGTAGTCTACTTTTTCAATGATTAGAGAACAAGAAAAACCTCTTGGAAATTAAAATGATAGTATGAAAATGAAAAGTCAATATTTTTGAAGATAAAGCTGAGTAAATCTAAAACACTGAACAAGACAAAGACAAATGGAGATGAAACAAATGAGAAAATATAATGAAATGATGGACTCATCCATTACTTCCTACATTTGAGTAATAGGAACTGGAGAAAAGAACAGAGAGGAATGTGGTATATCATTGTGAAATGTCAGAACACTGAGGATTAAAAAAAGAAAAAAAATCCTACATTCTTTCAGAGAGTGAGAGAGAGGGGGAAAAAAGTCACATATAAAGAGTTATTCAGATTTATCAGCAAAAATACCAGAAGCTGGAAGATAATGAGGCAATACCTTCAAATTTTTGACTGAATGTTTTCTCACCTAGATTTCCATACCAACCAAACTATCCATGAAGAAAGAGGGTAGATCAAAGACGTTTTCAGACTTTCAGGGTCTGAAACAAGTTATATCTCATACATCCTTTCTCAGGTCAATGTGCTCCACCAAAAAGAATATTTCCCTTAATATATACATCCATATTTATAGAACGGGTTTGTCTTTTTTTTTTTTTCTTCAAAGAATTGATTTGACTTTGAAGCAAAACCTTAACAGTTTCAAAATGACAATTAAATAAAGTCACTAACTCAAGTCAAATCAGTATTACATAAATTCAAAAGGATTTTAAATTTATCAATATTAAAAAAGCAACCTTCACGCTTTTCTTGTAGTTTTGATGATGATTTACCTAACATTGTTGATTATAACTAAGATCTTTATATTTGTTCGTCTTTGAAAAATGTGTAAAAACATTATTATTAACTTGATAGTGGAAAATTTTCAACTTCAACATAAATTCTTTTTCTGTCAAACCATAGAGTTTCAAGTTTAACTCATTTATATGTGATATAAGATAGGTGAGAAAATATAAAATCATTTTGCCATCTTTTTTTTGTCTTTAATTATTGTATGTGGCAAGTATTTCTTTAGTTTTACAAAAATCTTGAATTGGAGTTAACAGTACTGTAAATCTTTGTAAAACTCCTCAAGGACTCAAGCAATGCACATTGGCAAAGAACATGCAATCATTAACTTCATTGTCTTCTATTTTTTCATCAATTCCATTAACTAGAAATGACTCATGGCAAAAATTCTGAAGGATTTTAACAACTTTTTAAAGAAAACTAAGGACAAATATTTTCTAACTGTGTTACACAGTGGAGGGAAGAAATAAGGAAAACTTCAGTCTCATTTTAAAATGCAGGTAAATCCAGAATTTTGGCCTAGCATAGCTGGCCCACCATCTGTCTTGATAGGAAATATTTTTTTTTTTATATCTAGCTGAAAATTTCCTTTGACATTTGTAAAAGGTTCCTAATTGTTCTAGGAGTTCAACTTTTTATTTTTTAGGTCACAAAATAAATTTGAAAATCCTTTGAGACAAAATGTACCCAAGTATTACTTGGGTAGTGTTTTCATATAGCATAACTCATTGAAAGCCTTCAAAAAAAGTACTTGCAATGTTTCAAATTTTAAATAATTTGGTCTTTGATATTGTTAGCAAGGTCTTACATTCTATACATACTGGTTTCATGGCTTAATTGAAATTCTTCACTTTTTAGAAAATATCTTTTAGTCTTTTCCTCATAATTTTCTAATAAAATTTCCATAACTGAAATAATAATTTCTTTTGCTATATCTTCATCTAAAAGGGGTTTTATTTTTTGTGCCAAGAATCCAAGTCATTTTCTAGAGGAAATGGACAGTTTTCTAGAAACACACCACTTACCTAAACTAACACAGACTGAAGTGGAAAATTTGAACAGGCCCATCACAAAAGAAG
>NW_006921602.1:17870277-17898348 GCF_000298275.1 Orycteropus afer afer
GAAGTAGATTGCCCCATCTTTCTTCCGAGGAGTGGCTGGTGGGTTTGAACTGCCAGCCTTCTGGTTAGCAGTCAAGTGCCTTAGGCACTATGCTACCGGAGCTCCCAATTTAATGATATTAGAATTAAAATAATAAGTATTTCAATCTAATCATCAATTACGATTTACTTAGGAATCATGGTAACTTGAGCTGCCTATCCAAAATACTCACATAAATACATTATGTTACATTGGTGCATCAATTAAACTGTTGGCATCCACTAGATTAATGCTGTGTTTATGTGTAATACTAGAAATGATGCTCATGTCCAAAATATGTACTACAAAATTACAATAATATCTTATACTATGCAATGGTTAAAATGAAATATCATCCTACCAATATGATAAAGTAGTATTTAACAGAACAATAGTTGACACTACTTCAGCTTTTACATTTAAATGAAATCAAATCAAATGTTTTGTTATTCTATAGCATTTCAAGTGCTCAGTGGCCACGTGTAGCTAGTGACCACCCTACTGGACAGTGAAACATGGAACAGTAAGAGAAAGAGGGTGCCAGCCATTTTGTTAGGTACTTTCAAAGATATGCTCTCAAATATTCCTTAAAATAGTCCCATATGTTGTTATCCATATTCCACATAAAGCAACTGAGGCTCAGGAAGTCTTCGTGACATGTCCAAGGACATACAGCACAGTTAAGGATCGAAGGGCTGGATATGGTAACTGTTGGTCTCAACCCAAAGCCCATGCTGTGTGTGTCGTGATGGCCTGGTTCATTGTTTGGTGTAATCAGGATGCTTAAGAGCCCTGGTGGCACAGTGGTTAACTGCTTGGCTGCTAACCAAAAGGTCACTGAGTCTAAAATAGACTCCATGACACCTAATAACAACAACCAGGATGCTTATCTTTATCCTCCCCCCCCCCTTTTTTAAATTTAAAATCAAATCCTAACTTTGGATTTGAGTAGGACTTTTGGATTGGTGGAGAGAGCTGATAATTACTGTATATAATCTAATGAATGTGGATTTTTTTAAAAAAACCTTTAATTGAACTATTTAGTATGAGTGAAAGTTAAAACATTCATTTATTTACAAAACACTTATTGTGTCCTAGGTGCTTGGCACTGTTCTAGTGAATGAATGTAAAGCAGAGACCCTGTTTTCCTTACAACCTAATGTGAAAGGAGCAGAAAATTATAATAAAAACACTTTTAGTGAGAAACTTTTTTTCAAAAGTAAACTTCATGAACTTGTTTACAGTGAAGTTCTCAAAGTGACCTTGCTCATCTTGATCTCTGAATAAAGAAAAGGTAATCTGTGCCTACAATATTTCTGCCAAGGATAGTCAAGCAAATAGGTGTTATTGGATGTGAAGTAATTACCTCCTATTCTGGGTAATCATTTTTATTCCTGTTTGCCCATTATTGTCCTTGGAGCTTACCTATTCCAGGCTCTGAATGGAAGTGGGCAACAGGGCAAAGTGGCAAGTCTAAAAGTAAAAGGGCAACATTCTACCAGATCAAGAACACTAAACTGATTAGGTAATTTTTTTTTGCTCCTTATACAGAAGCTCAGTCAGATCACCCTATACTGGTCTGATCAGTAAAACCATGCTCTTACAATGTGTTGTACCTATGGCTTATTTTCAGACTACTGCAAAAGCTACAAAAAGAGTTTTCTTTGGGTGATGCAACAAGCTCTATGGAAACATACTCCCTGTGGTTTAGCAGCTCAGGAGGACTGGTGGTAGTCTTCAACGGTAGAGATTTATTCAAATGAAGGGATTTTCCTAACGACACTTCAGGAGAGATGACTGCCTGAGAGTATTTTCAACCAGATCATTGTACAATAAAAAAACTAAAGGTCAGAGAGGTTAAGTGAATAATCTAAGGTCACACAGCCGACTCATCCACTGAGACTAGAACCGTTATACTATCTTTCCAGCAAATGAGTTGCAAGTGATGAGAGGAAGAAGGGAGGAGGTGGGGAGGGAGAATCAGAAGCAACCAAAAGATGTATGTAAGGTCAATTGGGCTAGGGTTAAAATACTGCCCATATACTTTCTACTTTTGATGTGATGCAGGTTTTTCTGCTGAGCTTCAGAACCTCAGCTGTAAATGAGGATATGATGAGATGATGCCTGTGAAAATACCTCCATCTTGAAGATAAGACTTCCTTTACTCACTGTCACAAAGTACCACTTCCTTTTATTGGTCTGTTCAAACTTCAGCCTCCCCATGCTAAAGTGTTCTGGATTGTTGGGTCAAACTCCTCCGCCCTCTACCTGCTGGCCCCAAGCTCCACCGTGAATCTTTGCCTTCCAAAACTCCTCTAGGGCCCATTTCTGCCATCACAACCTGTGCCCGCCTTTTCCTTGTCACTTCTCAGAATGTTGGTCATCCTAGCTGGAGGTCCACCTAACAATAGGAAGCTTTTACAAGTATTTGGATAGTGTGACAGGCTTCAAAGTGCTTTCTCCCCTTTGATCCTCATAACAGCCTCTGGGGGAAGCCAGGCAGCTGTTATCATCCAAGTTTCACCACTAAGGACCCACAACTCATAGAGGCTAAGTGATTTGCCCAGGCCACAAGCTGGAAAGCTGAATGGTGTGCAAGAAAGAGCACAGATTTTGATGGTAAGAAAATCCTAGGTTCAATTCTCAATTTTGCCACTTGCTAGCAATGTGGCCTTGGATAAGTTATAGAAGCTTCCTGAACCTCAGTTTCCCTGTCTGTAAAATGAGGATATTATTGTATATCCATCTGCAGGATTGCATATTTTGTATTTGCAGTATTTGGTATGCAGCAAATACTTAGCAAGTAACACCATAATCCCATGTACTTCACTGTTTTTCTATATTATTCTCCCACACCACTTCCATTAGAGGTAAACTCTTCCATCTCTGAATTAAAGACGCATTCATTGTCTTTATCAGGAATCTTTGGTTTCATGCCTTGGAAATGAACTCTGGCTAACAAACACCAAACATAAATTTTGCCTAATCACTATTAAGGTTACAAAATGGAAGAACTGAACTACCAGTTTCTGGGAAAGACAGGAACCACAGCAGCCCAGAGACCTCAACAGCCCCTTGTTGTTGTTGTTGTTGTTATGTGCCATAGAGTCGGCCCTGACTCATAGCGACCCCTCCTTGGGTTTCCGAGGCAGTATCACTACGGAAGTAGGATTGCCCAACCTTCCTTCCGAGGAGTGGCTGGTGGGTTTGAACTGCCAGCCGCCTGGTTAGCCGGCAAGTGTCTTAGCCACTATGCTACCAGAGCTCCCCAACAGCCCCTTAGGAGCATCTATTGCATGACTCGATGCCAACTGACTTTCTTCCCGGTGTATGTATCTCTTCACTCAAAATGCAAGCTTTCAGAAGTGAAGATCTGATTGGCCTTGTCTGGGCCATATGCCCTCCATGGGGCAATAGGAGGGATTGGTTGGCAGACCGCCAATATGATATGAAGTGGAGGAGAGGAAGTTCTTAAAAAGATGTAATGCTCTCAAACAGATAAATGAAATCCACTACTTGTACCTCTGAAGCCAACTGTCTTATGTGGCTGGGTCTATTTGCTTGTGTGTCTGTCTTAACACCCAACTAGGCCATTATTAGTCTTTGGAGGGTGAAGGGATACCTCTGTCTATGCTCAGATCCAGTATGGAAGTTCATGTGCAAAGCACATGATTGGCACTCAATAAATACCTGATGATTGATAGATGTTATTGATTATATTACAGTCCTCTGTTTTCTAGACTAAAAAACAAATTACTTTAGATCTTTCCTGCCTTATCCCAGTTCCTAAACCTCAGAAGTCCTACCTACATGCAGCCACCAATAAAGCAATCAATCAATAATAATTCACCTAATTAGTTTGGTCACATGAACCAATAGGTTCCTCGGAACCAGCCACTTCCCATCACAACCATTGTGTGAGGTGCCAGGTGTCCTGCCAAAGGACTTGATTAATAAGTCTTTGTAATTGAAGCTGAATGTTGTTAATTGCATGATTTTGAACTCTTCAAGTTTAATTTCATGACAATTACATCATAGAATTGGGGCATGATGAAGTGTTTCTAACAAGAGAAATAAATAGCACTTCCATAAGTGCTGGATTATTTTTGTGGCATGCTATGTACATATTAAGGATAGACTTCTGCCACATTATTAATAAGAAGCCCCATGACTAAAATACATATGTGAATTCCTAAACACATGGACCAGTATTGAAAAAACCTGGGCACCCATCTCCTAATCATTCCCAACATATTTACATTTTTCAATATGTGACCTGAAGCATAGACCCCAGATCAGCTCATCTTATCAGTTTTTCCTTCCTGTCTTATTTTCTCTCTTTTTTGTCTCTTTAAATCTGTTCTTTCAAACAGTGACTACCTTGCTAGAGGACATGTCAGAAAATAGCTGATGAATAAAAATAGGGCTGTCTGTCTTTGACAAAACTTTCACCCAGTTGAGCAGGCAGGTTTTCATGAAGAAAATCTGAGAAATTAATTAATTAACTGTAACTGAATTTCACCTCTTTAACCTTAACTCGTGAGCAAACCAGAGCTAAATAAACATCTGACCATTCAATCTCTTCCACTTAAGGTTAACTTGAGTTTATTATTCAGGCTACTGCCCTTGTGTATTAGGCAATGCATAAATTACGCATACTAATTACCCTGGATGGGGCACCACTTTAATGAATTCTTTTAATTAAACTGCAACACAGTGGTTTTGCACAGGATGGTCTATATTTCATCTTTAAACTATGTTAACCTTCATCTTTGTCTGGGCAGCTCACACGTCCAACCGGAGAAGGTCTGAGTTTAATTCATCTAAGTATATACATTCAGCAACCCCCCTTGACTATCATAGGAAAATTTGAAAAATGTTTCTCTTCTGCTTTGAGGTTAAGAAATTAGATGCCTCTGTGAAAAGTTATGATTCTGCTGGGGATTCTGAGGCAGACAAAAAGAAAGAAAGACTGAAGTGACAGAGTCAACCAGCATAACACTGCAGTATTTATAAATAATAGAGGTCATATTATATTAACAATGTTCTTACTAATATGTACTACTCAGCAAGAGCAACCTTCCCTTTGTGATTTTTATATTCCTGAGTTTACAGTAAACAATTTGTAAATACAGTAAATAATCATGAGCCCAGTTTTCAAAGATACAATTAGTTCTCTATTATCTGGAACCATTACTAGATGGAGTTGTAGAGAAAATTAAAATCCATTTGTATTTTAGCCAAGAGTGTTAATCTTGTCTTTTTACAGAGCCCTTGCTTCCTGGAGGACCCCTGGTGGCACGATGGTTAAGCACTCTGCTGCTAACCAAAAGGTTGGTGGCTTGAACCCACCTAGCAGCTCAGCAGGAGAAATAATCTGTGATCTGCTCATGTAAAGATTATAGCCTAGGAAACCCTATAGGGCGTATCTACTCTGTCATGCGAGTCACTATGAGTTGAAATCAACTTGATGGCACCCAACAAGAACAACTGCTTCTAGGTAGTAAAATTGACTGCTTTGAGTTTTCCCTCCCTGACATCTGAGGGAGAAAAGTCAAAAAACCAGCAGACTATTTGTTGTTAGGTGTCATTGAGTTGGCTCTAACTCATAGTATCGCTGTGTACAACAGAACAAAACACTGCTGGGTCTTAAGCCATCCCCACAATCTTTGCTATACTTGAGCCCATCTTTGCAGCCACTGTGTCAATCCATCTTGTTGAGGGACTTCCCCTTTTTCGCTGACCTTCCACTTTACTAAGCATGATATTCTTCTCCAGGGAATGGTCCCTTCTGACAATATGACCAAAGTACATGAGATAAAGCCTGGCCATTCTTGTTTCCAAGGAGCATTCTGGCTGCATTTCTTCCAGGACAGATTTATTAGTTCTTCTGGCAGTCCATAGTACTTTCAATATCCTTTGCCAGCACTACAACTCAAAAGCATCAACTCTTCATCAGTCTTCCTTATTCATTGTCAAGCTTTCACATGCATATGTGGCAATTGAGAACACCATGGCTTGGGTTGTTGTTGTTGTTGTTGTTGTTGTTATGTGCCATTGAGTCAGACCTGACTCATAGCGACCCCTCTTTGGGTTTTTGAGGCAGTATCGCTACGAAAGTAGATTGCCCCATCTTCCTTCCGAGATGGCTTGGGTTAGGTGCCCCTTAGTCCTCAAAGTGACATCTTTGCTCTTCAACACTTTAAAGAGATTTTTTGCAGCAGATTTTCCCAGTGCAATACATCTGATTGACTGACCACTGCTTCCATGGGTGTTGACTGTAAAGGATATCTAGATACCAGGAATCCTGACAATCTTCAACTGTATCAACACATATTCACTGAGCATCTACTGTATTTGTTTCCTTCACTGTGCCTGGTGCCATAGTATCATGTGGTTGAGAAATGCTCTATCTTTTTTCAAAAAGGAAAATATTTGCATATGTATGTTTGTACTCACATAGAAGAATTCTGGAAGATGCACAAGAAACTATTGAGAGAGTTTGCTTTTGGGAGGAAGTATTGGGGTCTGAGGTTGGTGGGAAAGGTACTTATTATTTCTATATCTTTCTCTCCTACCCCTCCTCTCATGATCAGGTGAAACTCTTAATTCAAAAAATGAAAAAAATAAAGATCTTAAGGAGGTCACTGGGAGAGACAAATATATTACCACTGGGAGAGACAAATATATTACAGTGAAGGTAGTCAGTGCTGGCAGAGGTGAACATGCAAAGGACTCTGGAAACACAAAAGTGGAATCATCTAACTTTGTCTGATGGAGTCAGGGAAGGCTCCTCAGAGGAGGTAGCATTTAAGTTGGGTCTTGAGGCATGTAAGAGTTTGTCAGGCTAAGCATCAGTTCTTGAGTAATGGAAAAGAGACTGTAGATAAGATGATTTGCCCACCCTAAGATGGTTCTCCCCTAGAAATTCTGTTGACATGCTATAGCAAGTCTTTCCTGATGATATGTTGTTGTTGTTATGTGCCGTCGAGTCGGACCTGACTTATAGCGACCCCTCCTTGGGTTTCCGAGGCAGTATCACTACAGAAGTAGATTGCCCCATCGTCCTGCCAAGGAGTAGCTGGTGGGTTTGAACCGCCAGACTTCTGGTTAGCAGTCAAGTGCCTTAGGCACTATGCTACCAGAGCTCCCTCCTGATGATATATGGAAGCAGAATGTCTACATTATTCTAATTCCTGGCAACAAGCAGATTGAGATTAATACCTTATCAATGATTTCAAAGAAAAATTACTCATTATGGAAAATAATTAGCTATGAAATTTAAATTTAAATTAGAATTTTAAAATTTAAAATGGAATTTAAATTTAGAAAAAAATCTCACTTCAGGACTGCCCTTACTCTATCTTAAATTTTTCACCAGGCATTAATTTAACATGAAATTTGTGCAAAAGTGAATGACCTGTGGCATACAACCCACTTCATTTTGATGGGAAAGATAATTTAGATAGATGGATAGATAGAGATAGATATGCAGGGTCTAGCTCTTAGTACCATAGCATTTGGAAATGGAATCCTCATTCTTACCTGGCCTCCACTTTGTAGCTACAGTAGAAGAAGATTAGGGAAAGTTGAGATATGAAGTCCCAACATCCATAGTTTACCATTGATGGGATTCTTTTGGGTATCAAATTCCCTTATCTTGGGGCCACTAAGGAGCCCTGATGTGGATTGAGTGATTCCATATGGGTAAAGATGCCTTTCAACCACAGAACAACACATCCTAGAGAGAGAGATTTGGTAGAATTAAGTCAGACTCTCTAGGCCTCTTGGAACTCCAGTTGCATAAGCAATGGCAAGGAGAAGAGACAAACAGATTTATCTCATTACCACTCTGATGCTGGTTTGATCAATACCTTTCAATTATTTACTGAGCCACAGCTGTGCCAGATGCAGGCACTACAAAGATGGATGTTACATTGTTCCTCCTCTCCAATAGCTCACAGGGAAAAGGGGCTTGCAGACAAGCCACTGCAACACAGTGAAATGTGGTCCTCTAGCCATATGAGTCACACAAGCACAGAGCAGAGACTCAGAACTTCCCACTGGAGCTGGAAGGGCAAGGAGAGCTCTGGGTCCAATGTAAATATACGTTTGAAAATAGAATGTATTCTGAAATGTTTTATTCATGTTTTCCATTTTAGACCCAAGAAACAGAAGAAAGAGAGGTAGAGAATTCTAGAATTGGTAGATGGCTAGACTGAAAGGGAGATTTTTTTCTCTCCCCTGACTATCTCAGCAAACCAAGGAAGTCCTACAGCCTGTTAAACAATTATGACAAAAGCTAGGTTCCAGATTTGTGTGTGTGTGTGTGTGTGTGTAATAATGGTGGCTCTTGAGTCAGACGACCAAGTTTCCCTTTAGATGTGCTGTGTGACTATGGACAAGTCGCTTTTTGTCCCTCAACTTCTCCATCTGTAAAACTTGAATAATAATAGGACTTACATCAATGGGATTCCTCATAAAACAGAATCTACTTGAAGGCAACCAACAACTAATAACGCAACAGCACTGCGTTGTTGATGGTGATTAAATGAGGTAATGCATGTAAAGCACTTAGCAGAGTGATGGGCCCCTAGTAAGTAATCAGTAAGTATTAGCTATTATTATAGTTAATATGGATAAGACAAGTGCATCTTGGACATGTGAGCAAAAGGATTTCATTGCCAAATTATCAAAATGACTCCAAGAGTCTTCCAAAGTTGGTAGAATATAAGAATATCAGTTACCATAACACCACATTCACTTGGGCATGTGAAACGGCATTGTGTGTGTCTCCATATGCTTACATACTGGGATTCATTTCAGTTGAGAAACCAATTTACAGTTAACAGATAACCCATACAAAAGGCCTGACATGAATTCTTAAACACTCGAATGCCCCTTTTATTGATTTACTTAAAAGCTGAAAGAAAAGTGTCATTCCTTTCTGGGCTTGTTGGATTCCTCAAAAATAACTTTTCCGACACAGAATGTCAATGCATGCTTGCTTTTAAGAGTGCCAGTGAGAAGGCATATCCCAAAGAGCAGGATCGCCAGCTCTGTGAGGAAAGCCCTTGATCTTCTAGGCACACGAAGGACTTGGAAGTAATCAGGAGACAGCCACTGGAGCTGCCCACTCCCTGGAGTGGCTCTGATTACTCCCTTTGATCCCTTTGTGTTTTGTATGGCTTCCAGGTGACGTCTTCTGCCCCAGGCTTTCTGCATGAAAAGTGTCTTCGGGAAACCCTTGTAGGCAACATATGTTGTGACATACCATCTGGCCTTTATGCATCTCCCCAGAGGCCATGGTATAAAACCTGCCTGTTTGGCAGCTACAAGTGCCCACAATCCCTTTGGTCTCTTTTTGGTCGGAGTGTTATCAGTGGATATAATTAAGAAGAACTAAACCAAGCATATGGATTCAGGACTACATTAGGACTATGAAGAGTACTTTATCTTGAAAGAGGAGCTGTTGGGGGTGGGCCCAGTCTGAAGCTCCTGTGCAAATGGTGTGCTACTGCCAATGGAACTGGCTCACCATTTTACAACTGGGCATAGTGTCACACAGGCATAAAGCTCAAGCTCTGTATGTGAAGCAGGGGCATTAGTTGGACTTACTGACACCCAGAGCCTGGCTGAGGGAAGAAGGCAGCTTGCTGATGAGAGCACATGGGTCTCTTGGCTGTATATTATAGAGCGAATGTCAGAATTGCTCAAATCCTGGGGGCAGCATCAGTTGTGTTGCTTCTCTTCAAACGGAAAAAGAGTTGCCAGTTGCTGAATGGCAGTTATTTCCAGAAGGTGTGGAAGGAGAAGCCAAAATCAAGTTCCAGAGAGTTGAAAGTAGAAGGTACCATCTGAAAGTGTAAATTGCAGTATGTTCAAACAATGCAATACTGAACAGCTAAAATAAAGAATGGGGAAATTCTTTATATGCCGATACAGAAAGAACTTCAAGTATTAAGTAGTGGGGGGGAAAAGACAAGGTGAAAAACAACTATATGTAGATTCTTCTACCTTTGTGTGTTGGGTAGGGGAGATGTGTGCATTTATATGCATTAGTCTGTCTGGAAGGATACCCAAAAAACTAATATCAATAGCCATTTATTTTGGGGAGGAGACAAGAACCTGCACAGATAGCTGGCAGCAAGAATTCCTACAGTATACTTTTATATATTTTAACATATTTAAAATGTGTATTGCCCTTCAAAAAATTAAATAAATGTCATCATGTTTAAAAGTTTTGAAAGTGACATTTTAAAACATATTGAAGGCCAGTAGGGATTGCACACTATTAGATTTATAAGTACATTTTGTATTAGTCTGTCTCTATAAAAATCTCTTTACATAAATAAGGTTATTTGATTTCCAACAATATCATCTATAACTTATCATCAGATGATAGAATAACTTTTTTTCACACAAAAAAAATATGCATTGCATATTTCCCACTGAGGATTTTTCCATCAAGAAAAAAGAAAAAGTAAATTGTATTAGTTAACAAACTCAGGGCTTGAATATGATATGTGCCAATATCTGGAAAGAAACATTGATTCTGTCTTATTTCTTTTGATTCAGTTAATGTTTGCTAAATACGTGTAATGCACTTTTGAGAACTTGCTATACGATCTACAGTCTTCACTCCATAAAACTGTGTAGTTCTAGTGTGTAGTACATCCAGACAGAACCAGGTTTGGCTCAGGAACTTTGTTGAAAGATTCTTTACTGATTTGGTTTGTCTCTGAAATGAAATGAGTATCAGTCGGTTCCTGCAGGTTCACATTTTTAATTTTCTAATAATACATGGGAGGCATTAGGAAGATGACCAAGATGCTCCTTGGAATGAACTATATTCTACTTACAAACTAGTAGAGCCAATGATGTATATTCTCCCTCTTTCATTTCAAAGAACTACCAAAACTACACAGGTCTAACCATAGTGTGCTTCTAGTTATAAATCTGTTTTCACTTCCTAAAGGAATTTTGGAAATCCAATGGCTTTGTACTGCATATACGTAGCTAAACTGAAGCTCATTTTCTCAGGATTGTGTTCCCTATAGGATTCCAGATTAGTGTAACCCACGAGAGAAATTTGCAAAAGATTTGGAAGGCAGAAGTGAAGCAGTAGGAATAGGCTTTGAAGGTTGGTTTCAGACGCCAGGCACCCTGGAAGGATGCCTCTATAAACGTCTATCTACATAAATAAGGCAATTTGATTTCCAATAATATCTTCTATAACTGATTATCATATGATGGAATAACTTATTTATTCCAGTTAATAACTTGTGCATGTTGACAGTCATCTGCTTACTTACCTTGTGTGGGTGGGTTGTACCTGAAACAACAGCTCCTCTAGCTCCCACCAGATTTCTTCCCTCAGCTTTTCAAGTCCCAAGTACATGTGCAGCTCCATGACAAGGCATACTAGCTTTTCTTGCAGGGCACCCCCATCGCTGAGGATGGAGGCCTGGGGAGGTAGATGCAAGTTCCAGTACCTCCTCTCAAGATCCAGTTTGTCCTTGTTCTCCTCCACTTCATATCAAGACATCTTTCCCAGTTGCCAAGCCGGATGAGAATATCAACTTAAGACTCAACACAAGGCACAGAAGTCACAGTCTTGCATAGACTTCTTGCTCCTACAGTTGTGTAAGGTTGAATTCCTGTAATAAATGCTTTATCCTATATCTTTTTTTTTCTTTTAGGGGTTCTGTTTCTCTGATCAAACTTAGACTGATATACTACCCCGAATTATCCAGAGACGTGTCTTACTCTTGGCATTATTAAGATCATAGCAAACCTAGGCTTTGTTGTTGTTGTTGTTAGGTGCCATTGAGTTGGCTCTGACTCACAGTGACCCTACATGCAACATAATGAAACACTGCCCAGTCCTGCACCATCCACACATTCCTTGCTATGCTTGAGCCCTTTGTTGCGACCACTGTGTCAATCAATCTTGTTGAGTTGAGGGTCTTGAACTTTTTCACTGACCCTCTACTTTACCAAGCATGATATCCTTCTCCAGGGAATGGTTCCTCTGACAACATGACCAAAGTAGGTGAGACGAAGTCTAGCCATTCTCACTTTCGAGGAGCAGTCTGGCTGCACTTCTTCCAGGACAGATTTGTTCTTTCTTCTGGCAGACCATGGTACTTTCAGTATTCTTCGCCAATACCTCAACTCAAAACACCAACTCCTCTTCAGTCTTTCTTATTCATTGTCTGGCTTTCACATGCATATAAGGCAATTGAAAATACCTGGCTTGGGCTTGGCAAACTTTAGTCTTCAAAGTGACATCTTTGCTTCTTAACTCTTTAAAGAGGTCTTTTGCAGAAGATTTCCCCAGGACAACACTATGTCTGATTTCTTAACTGCTACTTCTGTGGGGTTGATTGTGGGTCCAAGTAAAATGAAATCTCTGATAACTTCAATCTTTTCTCCATTTATTATGCAGTGTAGTATTCCCTTGTTCTGTTCGAACTACAGCCTCTCGGTCTATGTACGGGTTCCTCATGAGCATAATTAAATGTTCTGGAATCCTTATTCTTTGCAATGTTATCCATAATCTGTTATGATCCACACAGTCAAATGCCTTTGCATAGTCGATAAAACAGATAAATATCTTTCTGGTATTATTTGCTTTTAGCCAAGAACCATCTAACATCAGCAGTGATGTCCTCTTCTGAATCCAGCTTGAATTTCTGGAAGTTCCTTGTCAATATACTGCTGCAACCATTTTGAATTATTTTCAGCAAAATTTTTCTTGTGTGTGATATTAATGATGTTGTTGTTGTTGTTATGTGCCATCGAGTCGGCCCCGACTCATAGCGACCCCTCCTTGGGTTTCCGAGGCAGTATCACTACAGAAGTAGGATTGTCCAACCTTCCTTCCGAGGAGTGGCTGGTGGGTTTGAACTGCCAGCCGTCTGGTTAGCCGGCAAGTGTCTTAGCCACTATGCTACCAGAGCTCCCGATATTAATGATATTGTTCAATAATTTCCACATTCTGTTGCTTCACTTTTCTTTGGAGTGGGCACAAATATTGATCTCTTCCAATCAGTTGGCCCAGTGGTTATCCTCCAAATTTTTTGGCATAAGTGAGTAAGCATCTCCAGTGCTGCATCCATTTGTTGAAACATCTCAGTGGGTATTCCATCAACTCCTGGAGCCTTGTTTTTCACCAATTCCTTCAGTGCAGCTGGGACTTATTCCTTCCATACCATTGGTTCCTGACCATGTGTTACCTCCTGAAATAGGTGAACATCTATTTATTCTATCTGATACAGTGACTCTGAATATACCTTCCATCTTCTTTTGATGCAGCATTCAGTATTTTGCCCATAGAATCTTTCAATATTGCAACTTGAAGCTTGGATTTTTCCTTCAGTTCTTTTAGCTTAAAACATGTGGAGCATGTTCTTCCCTTTTGTTTTTCTATCTCCAGATCTTTGCACATTTCATTATAATACTTTACTTTGTCTTCTTGAGCCACTCTTTAAAATCTTCTGTTCAGCTCTTTTATTGCATCATTTCTTCCATTTTCTTTAGCAACCCTCTGTTCAAGAGCAAGACTCCGTTTTTTCTGGCATCCAGTTTGGTCTTTTCTTCCTTTCCTTTCCTTTAATGACCTTTTGCTTTCTTCATGTATGATGTTCCTCAAGTCATCCCACAACTTGTCTGGTTATTCAATGCATCAATCAAATCTATTCTTCAGATGAGCTCTAAAATCAGATGGTATATAATTAAGGTCGTATTTTCACTCTTGTGGATTTGTTTTAATTTTCTTCAGCTTGAATTTGAACTTGCTTATGAGCAACTGATGGTCTGTTTCAAAGTCAGCTCCTGGCCTTGTTTTGACTGATAATATTGAGCTTCTCCATGCCTCTTTCCTCTGATGTAGTCCATCTGATTCCTGTGTATTCCGTCTGGTGAGGTCCACACGTATAGCCACCATTTATGTTGTTGAAAAATGGTATTTGCAATAAATAAGCCATTGGTCTTGCAAAAGTCTATCATGAGATCTCAGGCATCCTTTCTATCACTAAGGCCATATTTTCCAACTACTGATGATTCTTCTTTGTCTCCAATTTTCTCTTCCCAATCATCAGTAATAACCAACACATCTTGGTTGCATGTGTGGTCAATTTCAAACTGCAGACATTGGTAAAAATCTTCAATTTCTTCATCTTTGGCTTAAGTAGTTGGTGCATAAATTTGAATAATACTCAAATTATTTGAACCTAGACATCAGTATCTCCATTTTGCAAATAAAAAAACTAAATCTAGATAAATAAGTGACAAAGCTGAAAATAAAACTCTAGCTAACTCCAAAATCCATACTCTTTCCACCACACTTTGCCTTGATTCCAAAGTAAGAAAGCCACAGAACAGAGGAGAAATACCATAGGAACTGAAAAGTCAGCCTTCTGAAGTGACTCTAGCTAGCATGCTCAGCTTCTAACTCAGAGCACTGGACTCAAGACAGCACTTATACTTGCATTGTGATATAAGGCAAACTTCTAGAACAAAAAATGTTTTGGGCATTCTGAGGTTGAGGAGATCAGTGACATTATCTTGTCTCTTTCTTAGCTATTTTGAATGGATGCAAGAGTGAGATTTAGCCATATGGGGCTGAATATTATTAACTTAGGAGTTTGGTTTCATTTCCACACCACCAAAAGGTCTAGTGGCAATATCCACAAATATCCCCATAATGACTGGGAGTATTAAGTTACATTTGGAAATGTGGATTTTTGTAGGATTTTTGCTGGTTCCAGTTATCCTCAGAAACACACATATATAATGGTAATTCCTACATTCTTCACTAGGTTATTCTAAAAGTTTCCATTATCTAAAGTCATTAGAAAACATGATTTTCAAATCTAAATTAATGTTGTCTACAACAACAACAGAAAATGAAAGTCAATGCCAACTAGAAAATATAGACTAAAAAGAGAAATTCTCAAATGTGTCTATTTGTTGAAATGTAGCAAGGAACCTGTTAAGAGAAAGAAAATAAGTTTTAGAATGAGAGATTTCTAGAAAGCCCTGGGCTAATTCATAACTCGAGGCAGAGGACATTCTAAATCAATATAGTACAGAATTTAAGATTGGTCTTATTTGTAACCAAGTGTGCCATAGTGTTAAGAAAGTGGCTATTGTATAAAGAGAGTGATCCAAATCATCGCCTAATGTTTTGTTTGTATTTCCCTTGTAAAATTTGTCTAATTAAAAGATTCTACCTTGATTAAAGACCATGAGTAAAGAAGAGTAAATAAGAAGACCTTGGGATTTCAGTTTTGTGTTTGAACTTCATCCATTTTGTCTTTCACATCAGCATCTCAAATTTCCCTAACATGTTTAGGTTGTAACCCCTCTGATGAAGGAAATAAGGCTTGCCTTACCTTAACAGGCAATTAGCTTTTACAATTAAATAGAGAGAGTCATGATTAATGACCTTGCTAATTGTTCTTCCCTGATGTGCACATTAATACAAGCAGAAAGCTCAAAATTCAGGGGGAACATTCATTCTTTGAGCTCCATAGTTATGGTTCCAGTGCTGAAGAAAACTTGAACCCTGCCCTCCAGAGGATCAAAATCTACTACAAACGGTATGTGAACAGAAATATCACAGCAAAAAAAGAAGAGATTTTGCCAATTTTCCTGGCTACTGGCACAGCACTGATATAATAATGGACTTTTAATTATCACAGTGTACAACTTGGCCAATTAATTACCAATAGCCCCACCAGGCTAGTGACTAAGACAGCACCATTTACATATGGGAGAGATTCTGAATCATTGGTTATATATCAGTTTTCTAGAATGTTCTCAAAGCAGAGGACTATTCCAAACTGGACAAGCTGAGCAAAACCCAAAATTTTATTATAAAGAGAAGCTGGAACAATATTAATTTTCCAGTTAAATATTTCTCTGTAAAGAAATTCTACCCATTCTAAAGGAGCTAATGCTTCCACTAAGTCTCTTCCAATTGTGACAACTGGAAGTTGTCGCTGCCCATCAGAATACTCCAAAACTCGTATTATTTAATGCCTTCATATATAATTACTTTGTCATCTATGAGTAGTTTTGCATCCTGAAAGCCAGATGTCAAAACTATAGAATGTTAGATTGGAAGGCTCTCAAGAGAGATTCTTTGATTTAGCATCCTCTTTTACAGATGAGAAAACTGAGGCCCATTTAGGATATATTCACTGAGATGTTAAACCTGTCTGAGGTTGAGACAGTCAAGCATTGACTTAAAGAGGGAATTAGGCTTGTGGATATCTGGGAAAGGATCATCCTAGGCAGAGGGATCAGCTAGTGCAAATGTTCTAGAGAGGGCATGTGCTTAGAGTGTCCCCAAAAGGCCACATAGCCAGGAGGCTATAGTAGGTGGAGCAGAGAGAGCAAGAGGGAGAGTAGCAGGGCATGAGGCCAGAGATGGGACGGGGGTATCATGTGCTCATGCGGGGCCTGTTGGTTAACAAAGAATAATTTACTTTGAGGGAAACATGAGCCATCAGAAGGGTATTTTTTTTTCCTAAAAATCAGCTTTAGTGAGACATATCCTTTCTTGGTGAAATGTCCATTCAAATCTTTTGTCTCTTACTTTTAGTTTTATTATTGGGTTGTAAAAATTCTTTGTATATACTTGACACTTGTCATCTATCTGATATATGTCTGTGGCTTGCCTCCCCCTTCCCTTAATTCCAATGTATCCATTTTTTTCATTTATGGCTCAATATTTTTGTCCTCTCCAAGAAATGTTTGCCAAACCCAAGGTCACAAAGATTTCCTTCTATGTTTTCTTCAAGAGATTTGAAAATTTTAGGTTTTACATTTAGATTTATGGTCCAACTTGAATTAAGTTTTATGCATGCTACAAGATACATATATATGTGTGTGTGTGTATATATATATATATATATATATATATATATATATATATATATATCCAATAGTATCATTTGTTGAAAAAAATCGTTCTCATCTAAGATACAACTATTGGTCTCCTCCCATCTGGAGCAAAAGAGACTGAAGAAAACCAAAGACTCAAGAGAGTAATTAGTCCAAAGGACTGAAAAACCACATGATCTACAGCCCACATCCCCAAGACCAGAAGAACTAGGTGGTGCCCAGCTATCACTACAGACCCCTCTGACTAGGATCTCAAAAAAGGGTCCCAGACAGAGTGGGGGAAAAATGTAGAATAAAAATTCACAAAAAACACTTACTGATCTGACAGACTATGGGAACCCCCAAGACTATGGCCCTAAGCCACCCTTCTGACTTGGAACTGAAGCTATTCTCAGAGACCATCTTCCAACCAAACAATAAACCCATAAAATAAACAATAATACCCAAGAGGAACATGTTTCTTAGAACAATCAATTATAATCAATCAAAAGGATGACATTTGCCCAAAAACAAAGATGAGAAGGCAGGATGAGGGTAGAAAATCCTGATGAAAGGAAACAGGGAATGAACGGTGGAAATGAGGAGAATGCTGACACATTGTGAGGAATGCAACCAACGTCATGGAACACTATATGTACAAACTATTGAATGAGACACTATTTTGCCCTGTAAATTTTCAAGTAAAGCACAATAAAACATTTTTTAAAAAGAAGAAAAGACTATTCTTTTTATCCATTGAATTATCTTAGCATCTTTGTTGCATATCAATTGATTATGTATGTGTAATCTGTTTCTGTTCTGTTCCACTGCTGTATTAGTCTATCTTTATGCCAACAACACACTGTCTCAATTAATGTTGCTTAATGGTAGGTCTTGGCATCAGACAATGTAAATCCTCTGACAAATAGTATAAGTTCTTCTTTTTCAAAATTGTGTTGTCTATTCTGGGTCTTCTATAGTTTCATATACATTTTAGAACCAGCTTCTCAATTTCAATAAAAATCCTTTAGAAGGGTTTTGAGTGAACAAGTGACATCATCTGAATTACATTTCAAAATATCACTTTGTTGGCTCAATATGAGAGCTGCTAGTAGCCAACCCTCAAATATCCACTATATCAAACCAAACCAAATTCACTGCAATCAAGTTGGATCCAACTCATAGTGACCTCACCTTGGGTTTCCAAGGCGGAACCTCTATGGAAGTAGATTGCCCAACTTTCCTTCCAAGGAGTGCCTGGTGGGTTTGAACCACCAGCCTTCTGGTTAGCAGTCAAGTCCCTTAGGTACTATGCCACCAGAGCTCCTATCCAGGACACCTCACATTCATTAGATAAAATGAAGCAAGTTGTTGGACCTGTGGGCTCAGGCCCATGGTTGCAGGAGACATCAGGCTCAATTGACACAACATACTACACAAAAATATTTTTGTTTTTTTACTACATCCTACTTTGGTGAGTAGCAACTGAGGTCTTAAAAGCTTGCAAATGGCCATCTATGAGGCAACAATTGGTCTCTCCTCATCCAGAGCAAAGAAGAATGAAGAAAACCAAAGACACATGGAAAAAATTAGTTCAAGAGACTAATGGACCATGTGAACCTCAGCCTGCATGACCCTGAGACCAGAAGAACTAGATAGTGCCCAGCTACCACTGTCAACCACTCAGAAAAGGATCAGTACAGGAGATCCTACATAGAGTGGGAGAAAAATGTGGACCAAAACTCAAAATCATAAAAAAGACTAGGCTTATTGGTCTGATAGAGACTGGTGAAACCCCTGAGACTAGGTCTCCTAGTCACCCTTCAGGCCTGAAATTGAACTCACTCCCATGGCTTCCAGACAAACAATAGACAGGCATATAATGTAAATGTTCACACAAGGTAGAACTCTCCTTAGAACAGTCAATCATGGGAGATCAGAAGGGCAGTATTTGCCCAGACAGATAGCTCAGAAGGCAGGAATGCATAAGCAAGAAGGACACAGGGAAAAGATAATCACAAGGATGAAGTGGGAGGAGAGCTGTTACATTATAGGGATTGTAATTAATGTCCTAAAACGTGTGAACTGCTGTATAAAAAATGGATTTGTTTTGAAAACTTTCACCCAAATCACAATAAAAGAAAGAAAAGAAAAATAATTAAGCATCATTCTATGAGTAAAGGTTCTCAATATACTTTATCATCCAAAGAGACATTCTTGCTGGAAAATTGAAGAGTATTTGAATATTAAATGCATTTGTACCAGGTCCAACAGATGAAATTTATTCATAATTGCCTTTGGCAGACTATTTGATGGTGAAAGGAGTATCACTGAGCCAATAAGGAACATCTCCAAAAACCAGAAGATTTTAAAACCACTCTCTGGTCTCATATACTCTCTCCTTGCCTGGCGGCTGACTGCTTAGTAAAACGGTATTTTTGAAAGATGGCTTGGATTCCTCTTGTTCTTTTTGTAGATTCTTAGTTGTTACAAAGTTATACTTGTTTTTAAAATGGAAGGAAAGTGTATGGTGTTCTTTTTCATATGTTAGCACTGAAGGAATTTTGTAGCTTCCCAGATAATCTCCCTCGCCATCATGCCTCACTCTTGGCAACCAAGCAGTAAAAGCAAGTCAGAAATCGGAATTCTGTGTGCAAATAAAACAACTAACTTTCTGTAGCCCATATAGTCAATCTCTCTCTCCTGACGGTATTCCTCATTAGCAGTGGTTGTTCCTTTTTAAAAATGTGGCATATCCCATCTTTGTTGGTAGACTTGTTCCAATTGCAAGTCATTTGAAAGTGCTATGTGGTGTCATAGGAAATTTGAAATTTGTCATCTGATTACTAACTGAGTGCCCTTGGGCAAATCATTTAAACTAAGTTTTATCTTTTCTGTTTACACATTAAGTCTCTGTGTTTTAAAACAGAGCTATCACTATCAACTAACCCCTCTACCACAAGACTTGTGAGAATATAATGTGACAATAAACTAAGCCAAACTCACTGCTGTTGAGTCAAACCAGACTCATAGCAACCCCTCCTTGGGTTTCCAAGGCAGTATCACTATGGAAGTGGATTGCTCAACCTTCCTTCCGAGGAGGTTTGAACCGCCAGCCTTCTGGTTAGCAGTCAAATGCCTGAGGCACTTTACTATGAGAGCTCCCTAATGTGACAATAAACATAACAATATTTAAGGACTCTGGAGCACAGTGTACAAACAAGTGTTACAACAAAGTGTCACAAACAGTAGTGTTGACTCTGTAGGCCTGCTTACATATTTTTTAAAATACGTAAGCCAGTATTTATCCGATAGCTACAGCATACTTAGCATGGTATAAGTTACTATGGGGTAGAAAAGAAGTTACAGTGTCTAGTCCCTCAAAAACATTATCATTTTACCAGAGACAAGACTTGTACACATGAGATAATGAGAGACCAGTATTAATAGCTTGCATTTTGAAGTCCTTTTCTGTCTTGATTTCTTTCATGAGCTTTATCTCATGCCATCCTAACACACAGCTCTGCAATATGTAGGGCAGACACTCTTATCCTCATGTCACAGATGGGGAAACCTGGGCCCAAAAAGCTCATGTGATTTCTCCAAAGTTATAAAGCTAGTAAGGAGTGAAGTTGGCACTTGAACCCAGATTATTTTCTCACTCCTAGTCCAGAAAATGTCTTCTGGTGATTTCCAGTCTGGTGTGATTAAAAATCATTGAAGGAAGTTGTTTGAAGTGCAGATTCCTGAATCTCATTACCCATTTCTAAACCAGTTGGGGTTGGCTGGTTTATAGCAAATATTGCAGATAATTCTTTGCAGGGAGCCTGCAGATGATACTTTGAAAGCAACACTAGGAAATCCCTTTATAAACAAATATATAGTCATAGGCATAAGGAGAAGGACTCTGGTGGCATAGTGCCTAAGGCATTTGACTGCTAACCAGAAGGCTGGTGGTTCAAACCACCAGCCACTCCTCGGAAGGAAGGTTGGGCAATCTACTTCTGTGGACATACCACCTCAGAAACCCAAGGAGGGGTTGCTATGAGTCAGACCCAACTCGAAGACAGTGAGTTTGGCTTATTTGGTTTTTTTTTTTTTGGTAGGCATAAGGCAAACAGGTGAGAGCAGAAGAACAATATAGGCTGTCTCCTCTGACTGCCTTCTCCGTCTCACCACCAACCACCAACCTTTTTGTAATGTATTTTATGCTGCTTCCTCTAGCACCTCTTCATCATAGCTTCAACAGTCACCTCAATATACTGCTCTCATATAACACTTGAAAATATGCCACTTTTGGAGAATATTACTAGAGGTGAAACCTCCATCCCTGCTGCCCACTAATTTACTCTTCTAAAAAGCAGCATCAGAGAGCTAACACATCTGTAGCTGTGAGCTATGAGTAGCTAGGAGCAAAAGTCCTGGAGCCATCCTGTTACAAGCTGTGCAATGTACATAACCACTCTATTGAAAGCCTCAGTTTCCCCATCTATAAAAATGGGTATGATACCAGTACCTACCCCGTAGAGTTGTGAGGAAGATTAAATATGTTATTGTTTGTAAAAGGGCTAGAATTGTGCCTTATACACAGCAAGCTTTGTATTTATAAGGAGGGAAATAAGGGCCATAGAAGCGCTGCCATAAGAAGGACAATTAAGAATAGCTTCTCTGAGATGCAGTGGTCTCATCCCTTGCCCTAAACCACTCTTACTTCTCCTCCTCAGACCCATTATTCTGATCTTGCAGATACCCATTGGCAGCCCCAGGCATCAATTCCTGGGGAGGCAGACTACAGACAGCTAGTTATCTTTGCTTGCAAAGGAACTGAAAGGTGTGGAGGGGCTCTCCTGCCTTAAGTCGACTTTGGTGCTTTATCCCATTTAAATCCACCTTCTCTGTTGAAGAAAATAAACCAACACAGTAAAGCTTGCTGATAGCCACTCCATCTGTATTATGGCACACAATGATGGCTAGAAGTTAAAGGTTTGATATATAGGTCTATCTTTTTATTGCCAGTCCCTGCCCCTGAAGAAAGTATTAAAATTTCCAGATGAGTAACCAAACAATAAATAGATGAGACAGTTGCTGTGAATATCTGATTTTTTGCATAATAATGAGATATTGCCGGATAATGCACTCTGCCATCCACAGTTTGTCTAAATTATCATTTTGATTGGTCAAATGCATAAGAAAGATATACCAATAAAGTCGTGTCAAGTGCTCTGTTGTAAATTGATGCAAGATAGCGGTCTCGTTGGGCTTGAGGTGAAGTGGGGGCAGGGAGAAGTGGTTCTTCAGTAACTTTGGGTAGATGTTTTCTTCAACCAATTCACAATCAAAGGCATCTGAAATCCTAGCTTCTCCTAGGCCACATGCATAAACATGAGATAGTTTGTACCTTCTAAGGCCTTGTGTGTTGTTTTTGGAATTGAAAATAAGGACCACATTTGGAAAAGAAGGGTTGTTCTAGGACATCTAGGGTTTGTTTTGTGTGGAGCATTTTCCCCTTGATTTTACATCCCTGCCACATAACATCAGAGTGTTATAGAGCTTTTGAATCAGAAAGACCAATCTTTAGGGAACATGATGTCAGCAAATCCAAATAGCTCTCTCTTCACCTTAAAAAAATAATAAAATTCTGCTAGTTCCAAATTGGGATGAAAACTAAAATTGCCTGAAGTATTTTGACTTGCAACTCCTCTTTCTTCTTGGTTATGTAACACTTTATTTAATACTTTTGGTAATTCATGCTGGGTTTCATTTTTAAACTTTTCCTATTATTTTATTAAACTACCATTTCCATTCTTCACTTTTATTTAAGTTTTTCCATGCCCTAGTCTATGAACTCCTTGCGGTTAGGAGCTGCATCTTGGCACTGAGTTATGTACCCTGCAGAGCTTGTACGTAGTAGTAGGTACTCAAACACAGCATAGGCCTAGCAGTCAGATAGTCTAGGAGCGCTGTGGTGATAAATTGAGGGGCACGGGGTGGGGGGCAACTGTGTAACATGTTCTGAAAAATTTCAAGGCAATAGCTAATTATTGGTCAGTGAGATACTTGTTATAAATAAGCATGGCAATCATTTGTCAGGCACCAACCATGGGCCACCCACCATGTGCACATTAGCTCATTTACTATTTACATTTCAGCAAAGAGGAAATTCTTGCTCCCATTTTACAGGAGAAGACACTGAGCCTCAAAAATGCTTGATAGTTGGCCCAAGAAGTAAGTAAATGAACTCAGATCTGTCTGATTCTAAGACTCTGCTTCTTTCATTAAGCCATGCAATCTTTGTCATTCTTCTTATTAGAATTATATTACTCCACCCTTTTTTGTCTCCTAGTGGTTCTGGTGAGCTTACACACCTCCTGGCATTTGATGTTTTGTAGGTTAGATTCCAAGGCAGCCCAGCCAAGAGACTGAGAAATGCATCATCAGAAATTCCATGCATCCAAGGAACTATATGAGTTCCTGGTTAATGCAAATGGTTAACACACTTGGCTGCTAACCAAAAGTCTGAAGGTTTGAGTCCATTCAGAAGTACCTTGAAAGGTCAGACACTCTACTTCTGAAAAATTCACATTGAAAATCATATGGAGCACAGTTCTACTCTGACATACATAGGGTTACTATGAGTCAGAATCAAATCCAAGCCTTTTGAAGGGGCTATTGGCAAATTTGAGCTGAAGGACCTTCTTGGAGTGACAGAGCTAATGATTTCCTGAGCATCAGCCTTCTGACCCACCAGATACTCTAGTAAAAAGAAAAATGCATGAAAGGGAAAACTGGGAAATATTTTTTTAAAAAATAATCAATAGAGCTATAGAGAAACACTTAGCTCTACTAGAATGTCCTATATGATAAGGGAAATACAATTTAAGGCTTGTTTCAAAATCTATGGCGTCCCGGGTGGTGCAAACAGTTAACATGCTTGGGTGCTAACTGAAAGATTGGCTTGACTGTTCGAGTCCACCCAGGGGTGCCTTGGAAGAAAGGCCTGCGGAGCCTGGCAATCTACTTCCAAAGAATCAGCCGTTGAAAATCCTATGGAACACAGTTTTACTCTGACACATGCATTTGCCATGAGTTGGAATAGATTCAATGGCAACTAGTTTTCAAAATCTGTAAAATACACAGTATGGTAAGTTTATCACTGAAAGGAAACTATTGTAAGCACATAGGAAGAATCTTGTGTTGATTAGATTTGCTGTGATTAATTTTTATTAGTTAATGATACTTTAAGTAATATATAGGAGCTCTGGTAACATAATGGCTAAGGCATTTGACTGCTAATCAGAAGGCTGGCAGTTCAAACCCACCAGCCACTTCTCAGAAGGCAGAAGACTGGGCAATCTACTTCTGTAGTGATACCGCCTTGGAAACCCAAAGAGGGGTGGCTATGAGTCAGATACGACTCAACGACAGTGAGTTTGTTTTTTTGGTTTTGAGAAGTATCTAAGGAAAGTGATATAAAATGTAACCCAGACCAAGGATAAAGTCTTTTCTGAAATAATGAAGTCACTATTGGCAATGACTAAGGAGATCTGGAAGGAGTGCTGATGGTATAGTGGTTAAGGCATTTGGTTGCTAACCAGAAGGTCGGCAGTTTATACCCACCAGCTGCTCCATGGGAGGAAGATGAGGCAATCTGTTTCCATAAAGATTTACAGCCTTGGAAATACAATGGGGGTTTCTATGAGTCGGAACTGACTTGATGGCAGTGGGTTTGGTTTTTTTTATTGGTGATGACTGAAAATACCTTTGATACCAATTATTCTGACAGATATTATTTACATCTCATTACTTTATAACTACATGTATTGTATCTGTCAACTGCCCCCACACCCTAGACAGTGAGTTCCTTGAAGGCATAGATTAAGGGTCTTCCAGGGCACAGCATAATAACTGACCACGGTAAGTATATATTGTGCTATATAAAGCAAAACTGAATGAATAAGCAAAAAAATAAGTTTTTATTACTTAGTGTATTTCAGTTACAAGTAAATGAAAACCTGATTCAAACTGGCTTCAATAGTAAAGGGAATTTATCAGTTCATGACACTTCAAAGTCCCAGGGTAGGACTAGCTTCAGGCAATGCTCCATAGTGTTACTCAATAATGTCTGAAAGACTGTTCCTTTCTGTCTCTCTACTCTTCCTTCTGTAGTGTCACCTTCTTCTTAAGGTGATTCTCTGATGCTCCCAAAATGGCAGCCAGCCACTCCTGAGCAATGTGCTTTCTCATTCAGTTCCAGCTGGGAAGAGCAATTGCCTTTGTCATAGCATTCCCATCAAAATTTCTGAGAATCACTGTGACAGCACCAACTGAGGTCACACTCCCATCCCTGACCAGTTATCGTACCTGAAAATTGGAATGCTCTGGTTTGTTTAGTCTAGGTTACTTGATAGAAGCAACTGCAAAAGAAGAACCCTCTGTATTCCCAAACTGAAAGTGGAGGTTTGGGGAATGGGAAAATGAATGTGGAGAAAACAAACAGCTAAACTCCATTATACTGGGGATGCACTTACTTGACGTAGCAAGCAATGCAGATCCCAAATTAATTCATTTCTTTATGTACTACTTTATTACAAAATATTTTAATCAGCTAACCCCTTGTTGTTGTTGTTGTTATGTGCCTTTGAGTCAGACCCGACTCATAGCCACCCCTCCTTGGGTCCATCTTCCTTCTGAGGAGTGGCTGGTGGGTTTGAACTGCCAGCCTTCTGGTTAGCAGTCAAGTGCCTTAGCCACTATACTACCAGAGCTGCCCTAGCAAATGTTATACCTAAGAGAAATTAGGTCTTGCCATAAGCTGACTATATAGGATATTATATATTGGATCAAACCAATGGTATATTTGATAGTACTTAGTAAATTACTTAATCTGTAAAAAATACATGAGATGATTCTGTGAGCAACTAAAGAAGTATAAGGATTTACAGAGTTTTGACAATCTTTTAATATTCAAACTAAGTTCTGTGACAAGCTTTGAATCGTTTATTAACAGCCCCCAAATTCACAGTCAAATGGATTACTTCTAGACTTTATCTCGACCTCAGCTAATCATACGATTAGTGTAGGTATGATAGTAAAAACCACACATATTACTTGGTATTCAAAATTTTTAGCTCATGAGTTAGCAAACTTTTATTAAAGAGCCAGATAATATATATTTTAGGCTTTGTAAGTCATGTGGCCTCTGTTGCAACTTAACTCTGATGTACTACTGTAAAAGCAACCACAGGTATTATGTAAATGACTAGGTATGGCTGGAGTCCAATAAGATTTTATTTATGGGCACCAAAATTTGAAGTCCCAAAAAGAAAAATAAAAGAAATCCAAATTTTGGTGCCCATAAATAAAATCTTATTGGACTCCAGCCATACCTAGTCATTTACATAATACCTGTGGTTGCTTTTACAGTAGTACATCAGAGTTAAGTTGCAACAGAGGCCACATGACTTACAAAGCCTAAAATATATATTATCTGGCTCTTTAATAAAAGTTTGCTAACTCATGAGCTAAAAATTTTGAATACCAAGTAATATGTGTGGTTTTTACTATCATACCTACACTAATCGTATGATTAGCTGAGGTCGAGATAAAGTCTAGAAGTAATCCATTTGACTGTGAATTTGGGGGCTGTTAATAAACGATTCAAAGCTTGTCACAGAACTTAGTTTGAATATTAAAAGATTGTCAAAACTCTGTAAATCCTTATACTTCTTTAGTTGCTCACAGAATCATCTCATGTATTTTTTACAGGTTAAGTAATTTACTTTTTCATGGGGGAGCTCTGGTAGCATAGTGGCTAAGACGCTTGCCTGCTAACTAGACGGCTGGCGGTTCAAACCCACCAGCCACTCCTCGGAAGGAAGGTTGGGCAATCCTACTTCCGTAGTGATACTGCCTCGGAAACCCAAGGAGGGGTCGCTATGAGTCGGGTTTGACTCGACGGCACACAACAACAACAACAACATAATTTTCATGGGTCATAACACATTGTTCTTCTTTCGATTATTTATTTATTTATCCTTTTAAAAATATAAAAACCATTCTTATCTCACAGTCTACAAAATCAGGTGACAGTCTGGATTTGCTTCATGGGCTGTAATTTGCCAACACTTGCTTTAGTTCAATGCTGCAAACCCATGAAGTTTATGAAGAGGAGATGAAAATGGCATTACTTGGACCAATAATTTACACATTCATAAAAAAAATCTCATCTTACTTTGTATATAGATACTATGGGTTTAATAATTGATTTTATTTTGCCCCTTTTACTCTGATACCAATAGATGGGTCAAAATTCCTAGAATTTGCACATTTACATTTAGATTTAAATTTCTTGAAGAAACACGGAAGTTGTTTCAGGCTATGACTTCAAGATTAGGCTACATCTCTGTTGGAGCTTCTGCAACCTCAGCACATCCTTACACAAATTCAACATTTTTCTCCTAAAGCCACCGACTCTCTAACATCCCTATTTCCATTTTAACTCACTGCCATTGAAGTGGATCTGACTCATAGTGACCCCTCCTTGGGTTTCTGAGGTGGTATCACTATGGAAGTAGATTGCCCAGTCTTCCTTCCAAGGAGTGGCTGGTGGTTAGCAGTCAAATGCCTTAGGCACTACACCACCAGAGCTCCACTATTTTCATAAGTGGTACCTTTTTTTCTGGTTAAGCAGGCTTGAAGTGTTAGAGTCATTGTACAGTGAGAATTCCATAGGAATCCTACTCAGCTTGAGGGATCTTATGGAATGGCTCTATCTCCCTGGGCCTCAGAGATGGGCTATAACCCATATCTGGCCAATCAGAGTACTATAACTCCTCAGCTAAATGATAGGTTCAGGGATGGGCAGATGAACCAAGGAGAAAGGATCAGACTCTTCCCTGGGATTTTTATTAAAACTATGAGGTTTTCAAACCCAGGTTGAGCTGGGTTGAACCTTTGACTAATTAAATTAAATTGTTATTTAATTATTTTGATTCTTACCTGTCCTTCCCAGCCCAGCAGCACTCCCTCCCACTATCTAGTTGATTACCATGTTCTTGTTCTTATTGTGTGCCATCGAGTCGGTCCCGACTCATAGCGACCCCTCCTTGGGTTTCCGAGGCAGTATCACTACGGAAGTAGATTGCCCCATCTTCCTTC
>NW_006921602.1:17899233-17938271 GCF_000298275.1 Orycteropus afer afer
ATTGTGGTCAATGTCATGAGACAAAGTGTATGTGAACTGCTGTATGGAAAGTGAATTTGCTCTGTAAATCTTCACCCAAATCGCAATTAAAAAAAAAAAAAAAAATGAGTCCCTTCCGTGAAACTTGTTTCCATGCATCCGTCTTATGTATCACTTCCTGCTTGTTGTTACTAGCTGCTGTCAAGTCAGCTCTGACTCCAAAGGACTTTATGTAAAACAGAACAGAACTCTGACCCATCCTGTGCCATCCTCACAATCATTGCTACGTTTGAGCCCATTGTTGCAGCCACTGTGTCAATGCATCTCACTGAGGGTCTCCCTTTTTCTTTTTTCTTTGCTGGCCCACCACTTTACCAAGCATGATGTCCTCTTCCAGTGTTTGGTCCCTTCTGATGACATGTCCAAAATATGGGGGACAAAGTCTTGCTATCCCCTCTTTTAAGGAATATTCTGGCTGTACTTCCTCCAAGACAGATTTGTTTATTCATTTGACAGTCTGTGTGTGTGATGTGTTCAACATTCTTCACCAATACCACAATTTGAAAGCTTCCTCTTTACTGTTCCTTTTTCATTGTCCAGCTTTCACATGCACATAAGGCTATTGAAATACCATTGCTTGGGTCAGGTGCACCTTAGCCATCAAAGTGACATCTTTATTTTTTTAAGATTTTAAAGAGGTCTTTTGCAGCTGCTTTATAATTGGACAGCTTCACCACTCATAAATCTTCAAAGGTCTCCACTGGCTCCACAATAAATTTCAGGCTTTTTACTCTGGCCCTCAGAACCTCCCATATTCTGTCCCACCCAATATGACTTCCCTCTGGTCTCCACCATAAAGCCTCTTTTTCAATCAAGTGTCTTGCCTACTGTTCACTAGATACAGCACCTGAAGTTCTATCACTAGTAAACTTGAGTGTGAGCTGCTTCCTTTCAACCAATTCTAAAAGTCAAATCATCTCAAGGCCTTACTTGGTCATTGGGATCTTCTGTTCCTTGTCTTTCTACTCTTCCTCCTCCTCCTCAGAACTTTCATAGTACTTGCTCTCTCATCTAGGTATATTCTCCATGTGTATCTTCTCTACTAGGTGGTAAGTTTTTGGAGATCAGGGCTGTCTGGTATATATTTGTCACCAACTCCTTGTTCCTCAACTCTTAGTGCAGTGGAGCACACACGAGCAGCATTCAATAAGCTTGAGTGACAAAATACACATCTTCATGGATATAATGGATTAAGTGATCTAAGATCATAGGCACTTTGTCACTCAAGATTCAATCAGGAAAATAGACACCACACTAGATATCTCAAGAAATTTAATGCAGAGAATCTGTTACACAGGTGTGGGTAGGCTGAGAGAGCAAAAAAAAAAGGAACATTGAGGTAGCACTAGGGTAACTGCAGGGAGCAGATACCACCCCTGGTGCTACAGGAGCAAGAAGGAACAGATTGGAGATGGCAGAGCCTAGAAACATGGTTTAAAATCAGGAGGAATGTGAGTCAGGGTTGTATCCTTTCACCAGATTTATTCAATCTGTATGCTCAGCAAATAATCCAAGAAGCTAGACTATATGAAGAAGAATGTGGCATCAGGATTGGAGGAAGACTCATTAACAACCTGAAATATGCATTTGATACAACCTTACTTGCTGAAAGTGAAGACAGCTTGAAGCACTTACTGATAAAGATCAAAGACAGTCTTCAGTGTGGATTACACCTCAACATAAAGAAAGCAAAAATCCTCACAACTAGAACAATAAGCAACGTCTCAGTAAAAGGAAAAGAGATTGAATTTTTCAGGGATTTTGTTTTACTTGGATCCACAATCAACCTCATGGAAGCAGCAGTCAAATGAGACATCTTAATGCACTGGGCAAATCTGCTGCAAAAGATCTCTTTAGAGTGTTAAGGAGCAAAGACATCACTTTGAAGACTAAGGTACACCTACCCCAAGCCTTCATATTTTTAATTGCCTCATATGCATGTGAAATCTGGACAATGAATAAGGAAGACCAAAGAATAGTTGATGCCTTTGAATTGTGGTATTGGGGAAGAATACTGAAAATGCCATGGATTGCCAGAAGATGAACAAATCTGTCCTAGAAAAGCCCAGCTGGAATGGTGCTTAGAAGTGAGAACGGCCAGATTTCATCTCACCTACTTTGTTCATGTCAGAAGGGACCATTGTGTGGAGAAGCATATCATGCTTGATAAAGTGGAAGGTCAGCAAAAAAGTGGAAGACCCTCAATGAGATGGATTGACAAAGTAGGTGCAACAATGGGCTCAAACACAACAAAGATCGTGAGGATGGCACAAGACTGCATAGGAGTAGAATTGTGGAATCATATGGTAATGCTATGTTTAACCATTTGAGGATGACTGGACTGTTTTCCAAAGTGGCTGTACCATTTTGTTTCCTACCAACATTATACGAACCCTCATATATAAACCAAAGGGGAGCTCTGGCAGCATAGTACTTAAGGCATTTGACTGCTAACCAGAAGGCTGGCAGTTCAAACCCACCAGCCACTCCTCAGAAGGAAGATTGGGCAATCTACTTCCATAGTGATACTGCCTCAGAAACCCAAGGAGGAATCACTATTGAGTCAGATCCACCTCAACGGCAGTAAGTTTGGTTTTTGGTTTATACATACCCAAATCAAACCAACTGCCATCAAGTGGATTATGACTCATGGAGACACTATAGGACAAAGCAGAACTTCTCTGTAGGGTTTCCAAGGCTATGAATCTTTACAGAAGTAGACTGCTTCATCTTTCTCTCATGGAGTAACTGGTAGATTCAAACCTCTGACCTCTTGGTTAAATCTGTATGCTTTAACTTCTGCATCACCAGAGTTCCTTAGGTATATATGCCAAGAGAAATCAAGACATATGTCCACATACAGAAAAACTGTACATGTGTATCTATAGCAGGATTATTTATAATAGCCAAAAGGTGAAAACAACTCAAGTGCCTGTCAACTGATGGATAAGCAAAATGTGGTATAGCCAAGGGAGTATTGTGCAGCCATAAAAAGGAAGTTCTGATACATGCTACAGTATAATTCAACCTGAAAACATTATGTTGAGTGAAAGAAGTCAATCACAAAGAACCACATATTCCATGATTCTATTTACATTTCATGTCCAGGCTAGGCAAATCTATAGAGGCAGAAAGTAGTTGTCAAGGCTGGGGAATTATAGGGATGGGGAATAGTAATAGCTAAAGGGTATGGAGTTTCTTTCTAAGATGGTGAAAATGAACTGTGGTGGTGTTCGTACATATCTTTGAATACACTGAAAACCAATAAATTGTATATTTTAAAAGGGTGAGTTGCATGGTATGTGAATTACATTTCTGTTCAGAGCTGTTAAAAAAAAAGGAGCATAAACAGTAGACCTTCCCTCTACAAGTATGCAATCTATTTGAAGAGATTAATACTAAATTCTTCTTGGGCAAAATACATTTTCTAGTGAGAAGAGAATATCAAATGAAAAATCAAACCCACTGCCCTTGAGTCAATTCCAAATCATGACAACCATGTGTTACAGAATATAATTGCTCCTAGGAGCTCTGGTAGCATAGTGCCTAAGGCACTTGACTGCTAACCAGAAGGCTGGCAGGTCAAACCCACCAGCCACTCCTCGGAAGGAAGGTTGGGCAAACTACTTCCATAGTGATACTGCCTCGGAAACCCAAGGAGGGGTCCCTATGAGTCTAGTCCAACTCAATGGCACACAACAACAACAACAACAAGGATTTCTTGCTTATAATCTGTATGGAAGCACATTGCTAGGCCTTTCTTTTGAGGTGCTATTGGGCGGGTTTGAATTTCCAACTTTTAGGTTAGTAAACCATTGCAAACTGCACCCACCACCCAGCCACCTTGAGAGGAGAATGGCTATTTCTAACTTTTTATTTCTTTGTCATAAATGGTAATAGTAACTTAACTTTATATGCCAATTTGAAATATGTTAATCTACTTAGTTCCATTTGATCATTGAGGCAAGCTTTTGAACGAACTCTTATTTGCCCCATCTGAGACCTGGGTAATTCTGAGGCACAGAGAGATAAGGAGACTTACTCAGAATAATTTAGTTAAAAAGTAACAAAACCCAAACCCACCGCTATCAAGTCAATTCTGACTCATAGTGACCCCCATTGGGTTTCCAAGGACCTAAATCTTTATAGAAGTAGATCGTCTCATCTTCCTCTAGTGGAGCAACTGGTGGGTTTGAAACACCAAACTTCTGGTTAGCAGCCAAATGCCTTACTCGCTGCACCACTAGAACTCCTTTTTAGTAAAAATGTAGAACTCAAATCCAGGTTTTCTGCCCAAGATGTTTTCTTGGAAGATTTTGTTTGTGATATTTGTAGCAGGGGAAGCTTAGTAATATTAGTTGAATTGGATTAAATTGGAATGAAGTGGGTTGGTTTAAACTGAACTAAAATGGTATGTGATGAGTCGCCACCAGCCTTCTTGTTAGCAGTCAAATGCTTTAGGCACTATGCCACTAGAGCTCCTTGAGATGCCACGGGGACTCTTTTAAATGACTATGATAGAAACATCAGACCTCCATCCAGCCACTTTGGAAAACAGTCTGGTCATTCTTCCTCTCAGTCCTCCTCCTCCTCCTCTCCTATCCATTTTAAGTAAGCTGAGCTGAGGGAAGTGATCAGCTGAGGGGACAGTGCTTGAGGTTGTTTGGAGACTGTAGAAAAGTAGTTGTGAATGAAATACTTTGGTTCCACGTTTTGTCATCCATCCCCACCATCTACACAACATCAATTCCAATTCAGGAGAATTATTCCAACTTCAGTTCCTGGTTAAGATGATTTCCTGGGCTGGGTCTTTCCTTCTGGGTCTGCTCCAGGTGGCCTGGATGCCATCCGTCCAACAAGCATGTAATAGTCACTTGTGTAGCACCTCACACAGTATTAATTTACTTGATTAAAAACAAATAAGATTTTAAGAACCTGGAGTGGGAAGGTAGACATGAAACTGACACATGGGAAAGGTCAAAACAAAATACTACTCATAGTGACCCCTCCTTAGGTTTCCAGGGCAGTATCTCTAGAGAAGTAGATCACCCAGTCTTCCTTCTGAGGAGTGGCTGGTGGGTTTGAACCACCAGCTTTCTGGTTAGCAGTCAAATGCCTTAGGCACTAAGCCACCAGAGCTCCTACAGTAAGGAGACAACGTCTAAAGCTCAAGTATCTTGCCCCTTTTTCCTCCCCCTCCCCTTAACCCCCCATCTAAAGAATTAGTGCTCCTAAAGCAGCCACAGAAATAATACAAATGACTCTCCACATTCTGTGAACCTTGACACTTCAAACTCATAGTGTTCTGTTTGGAAGAATATTTGGTTTCAGGGTTTGAGGTCTGGTTCTTCAGAAATGGTTCAGATTGAAGGTAAGTTCCTTTCTCCAGAGACCTGGAGTGGAGTAGTGATCACTCCCCCTACTTACACAAACTTTCCAACACCCTCGTTTAGAAATGTTGTGGCTTACCATGCTGGATGAACTGCCTTCAAGTGATGTGAGTCCAAATTTTAAAATAAAAGCTTTCATGTAGACAATTACACTATTTTATTGATTTTTGACCCCCTCCCCCCAATATAACTGGCATTGTTGGTAGGATTGAACTGTTGTTTTACTTTGAGAACCTGACTCTGGTGTTGTTGAGTTATTCGGATACAGTAAAGAGATATCGTATCAGTAGGATTTACCAACTAAGTAAAATAAAAGAACTGGTTTACCTGGGATCTTTTAGGACTTTTCCAATTCTTACATTCATTATCTTTGATTCTTAGTGGTGGCAATATTGCTCCAGATCCCTGGATACAGAGCAGAAAGAAAGCAGTGGGAATGTAAGAGCCAAAGCTGAAATCTTAAGTTAAATTATACAATTAAATTTGCAGGAAGCCACTCCTTGGAAGGATGACTGGGCAATCAACTTCCATAGTGATGTTGTTGTGTTGTTGTTATGTGCCATCAAGTCAGACCCAACTCATAGGAACCCCTCCCTGGGTTTCCAAGGCAGTATCACTATGGAAGTAGGTTGCCCAACCTTCCTTCCAAGGAGTGGTTGGTGGATTTGAACCGTCAGCCTTCTGGTTAGCAGTCAAGTGCCTTAGGCACTACACTACCAGAGCTCCAAGAAAAAGATGCCCGGTCTACCTGGCGGGGAGTGGCTGATAGGTTTGAACCACCAGCCTTGGTCTTGGCAGGCGACTGCCTTAGGCCCAAGGATACTGCCTTGAAAACCCAAGGAGGGATTGCTGTGAGTTGGATCTGATTCAATAGCAGTGAGCTTAGTTTGGGCTTTTGGTTAAGGAATTCAGCATGTCAACATTAATGTACATTATATTATTGGAGATAGTGTTTAGTTACTCAACTAACTCACTGCTGCTGAGTCAGATCTGACTCGTAGTGACCCCTCTTTGGGTTTCCAAGGCAGTATCACTATGGAAGTAGATTATCCAACCTTCTATCCCAGGACTGGCTGGTGGGTTTGACCCGCCAGCCTTCTGGTTAGCAGTCAAATGCCTTAGGCACTACGCCGCCAGAGCTAGATATATTAGACAAAATTTCATTGCAACAGACACTTTGTATTAGCAAAAACAAACAAGACCCTAAAAACATCTGAAATGCCCCTAGCCAGGAGAATTCACTCAGTGATACTACTATCATTTGTATAGTGCCTTGCACAGCATTAATCCACTTGATTAAAAACAAATAAGATTTTAAGAACCTGGAGTCAGAAGGTAGACATGAAATTGACACGTTGTTGTTAGGTACGTGCTGGAGTCAGTTTTACACTCACAGCAACTCTGTGCACAACAGAATGACATACTGCCCAGTCCTGCACCATCCACACAATCCTTGCAATGTCTGAGCCCATTGTTGCAGCCACTGTGTCAATCCATCTCTTTGAGGGTCTTCCTCTTTTTCTCACATCCTCTGCTTTACCAAACATGATGTCCTTCTCCAGGGACTCATACCTCCTGATAATATGTCCAAAGTAGGTGCAATGAAGTCTTACCATCCTCTCTTCTAAGGAGCATTCTGGTTATACTCTTCCAGTACAGATTTGTTTATTCTTCTGGCAGTCTATGGTATATTCAGTATTTATTTATTTAATACTACCATTAAAATCAATGATTATAAAAACTGTGTAGGCACATGGAAAAATGCTTATGGTATATGCTAGAGAAAAGCAAGATTTTAAAAAGGTATGTATACTGATTATGGAAAATATGGAAAAGATAAATAAATTTTAAATATGCATAGGAAATATATGGAAAGATCATTTCTATAATGTGTCTGTTTTAGTCTTTTTTTTTTTTAACTTTTCATTGTGATTTGGGTGAAAGTTTACAGAGCAAATTGGTTTTCCATTCAATGATTCATACACATGTTGTTTATAGTATATTTGCAGTAAAAACTACATTTCTAAATGAAAGTAAAACAAGACCAAATATATATTTAGAAGTTAATATAAATCTCTCCATAAACTCAGTCATTTCTCTCTCATTGCAGTGAAATACCAAGTAATTATTTTATATGATTTATTCAACATCTATCATTTTAAGAATTGGCCACACAGCAAACAATAATTAGCAATATAATTAATCAAATTGTTGTTTATATTTCTGTGTCAAAGTTAATCATTTTCATGTTTTATTTGAGGGGTTTACCTCTTTTTTTTTTTTTTAAGCCAATATCATCCACAAGGAAATGTAAGTATATTTTGACTATTTTAATATTATACAACTTAATTTCACAGCATAAACCTAATCTCAGTCAACATTCTCATTTACTGACACTTTGAACAAAGGCATAGAGTTTTTATCCAAGCTAAAGCAACAGGACTATTGTCCTCGATTGATCTTCTGTCTTTGGGGCAGGAATCACTGCATATAAATGATCAGGACTAATCTGATAGAAAATTTCATCCCTGCCTGTTCGCTCTTATAGTCCTCTGCCCTCTCCCTTCCACCAACACATAACACTACAGATGAGAATAGTTAGCATCTGCCAGGCAGTCACAGAAATATTCGATTCCATCTAACCCATTGAACTTGGAAGGGTTGGGTAGTCACACTTGTCAGTTTCTCTCCAATATGAAATCACACCAGGAATCTTGAAATAAACCATAATTTCAGCTTTTTTTTTAGGCAGGGTGGGAAGCTAATATAAATATCATGGCACTCAGGGTGATATGAAACTTTCCAATGAACATTTTATTGTTATGCATAGACCTTCAGTCTATTGAACATAAGTAAATAAACAAAAATATGTGTTGGTATTTCCAAGCAATCCAGACATTCGAAGCGCCCTGGTTTGCTATAGCAGTTCTAGTGGGAGAGTTCACATGCTTGCAGTTTTGCTGTTGTGTGAAACCATTCTTGGCTGTAATGTCCCTCCAAGGAGCTGCTCTAATTAATGCAAAACACTCTAGATACTACTTAATAAATACTAAGCTTCCTCTAAGTGGCACAAAATTAAGATCCTTTATTGAGCAATTTCTCTTTATGCAACTATGTGCTGGAATCATCAGACCAATGCATTGTATTTCTTGAAGGAGGAGAGAGGAATCTACAGCAAAAGCCGAGTTTGGAAACAATTATTTCTGCAAACCAACAACTTGTTCTGTTCTGAATACCTTAGGAAATCTAATCAACAGGGAACACTGGAGAAGTTAACTGAGTAAATAACAATATACAGGCCGAAAAATCATAAATCAGAATCACAATGTCTCCAAATGACAGATACTTAAAGAAAGCTTTTTCTCTGTGAACTTAATCTGTTTCAATTAATGCTCTGAGTGTGTCCCTTCTAAAGCTTGCAACTGATTTGACATCAGTTATTTGCAGACACAAGCAAAAGGAGGCTCCCCGTTCCCAAAGAACTCATTGTCCAAATATTCTTGAAAGTGTTCTTAAGAGAAAATCTTCCAAAGAAGATTTTAGTTAGCCAACTCCAATTTTTCATGGCTAATTTCTGATTTGTTTATTATTACTTTTGATGAGTTTAGTAGTTTATAAAACAATCATTTCTTCAACATCTTTTTTTTATTTATTTTTTGTGACTGTGTCTGAGCCACTCCTTCCCACCTCCCTCCCCAGCTCCAGACACCAATTCCAAGAATTAAATGAAGAATAGTGCCAGAATGTGAACCTTACAAATCTTGAGGTTAAAAATGGGAAGTGTTAAAGGTTCCAATGAACTTGGAAATAATACCAGGCAAAATCTTAAAATACAATATAAAACCGACCAAATACCTTCCCGTTCAGATCAGGTTTCGTTTAGATTTTAAGTCTGGGAAAAACTAGTTTGCTGTACTCACACCCCCAAAACTAGGAAGTCTGAATCTTTATCTTCCCCTATCTTGTCTCTAGAATTAGATCTAACAGTCACTGGAGCTTTCAAAGATGTTGACTCATAAAAGTCTTTAAAGTCCACCAAAACAAAAATGTTTGCCACTGAAGACATAAGAGAGAAGTACCCTCACAAATTCTGTCACCAATGAGACTCGGGACTTTACTCCCTCTCGATGATAGACAGTGAAAAATATAAATCAGGATTCTGATTTAGAAATTCTAACCAAACAGTATCTCCTCTCCTAATTTTTACATAACAAGTGTACCATCACAGTGCTTAAGGCAGCTAGCAGAAAGAGAGTTTGGGGTGTGTGTGTGTGTGTGTGTGTGTGAGAGAGAGAGAGAGAGAGAGAGAGAGAGAGAGAGAGACTTTACTGCTTTTGAGCAGGTGAGGTTGAACATTCAGTTTTTAAGTCTGTTTTGACACCAGTGTCACATAATAGTTGAAAGAAAAAAACCTGATAACCCAGATGTGATTCTGGTCTTGGAAAATAAATTGTTTATGTAATCCAAGCCAAACAAGGAGGTAGGAGACTAGGGGATGTATGTGACATAATGATGTTTATATTGATGTAGATAAAGATTTTTAAAACCAAAGTTATTATCTCAGACCTGAGTGTTAGTTGATCACTAAGGGCTTCTTGGGAATCCTGGGCCTACATGTCCCCCCACCCCCCATTCACTTTCTTCCCCACACACACACACCCCGCTTTTTTTTTTTTTCCAGAAGCCAAAAGATGCTTGCTGCATCTTGCACTGTAGTGCAAACAGATCCCGGCAAAAAGAGAGGAAGATAAAATGAATTTAAATTCCAAAGGGGTTCCAGTGCTGGTTTCCTAGTCCCCGAGTCAGCAATGTGTTTGTGAAAATTCAGCCTTTTTGTCTCCCAGTAAAAAGGAGCTAAATCTACATCGGTGGCCCAGTCTCGGGTTGCTATTCTTTGCGTTTTCTATTCGAGTGAATGAGAGTGAATGAAGTGGCCGGGACCCTTCATTTGATCTACTCAATTGCAGAAAGTGACAGAATTCTAATATATTTGTTTAATGCTCTTCAATGGGCTTTCCCTTTTTTGCTTGCAAATGAAGCGTCCGTGGGCAAAGTTTCGTCCCCCTTTAGCACGGGCACATATTTCATAAGTCAGGCCGTGATTTGAAGTGATCTTGAGAGGAGTTTTAGACTCAAAAAGTGGAAAAGAAAGAAACAGATGTGAAGTTATTGTAAATTCCTAGAGTGGGCTCTGAGGCTATTGTACCCCCACGGCGGGCGGTCCAGGGGCTGTGCCTTTCATGCTGTAATTGAAACATATTAATTAGATAATTTGTTGTTAGTTTAAACGAAACAAATGCATCTCCTTTGCGGCTTCACAGCCGGTGGGTTGAGTTGTTTTTGTTTGCATGTCTATGTGCATACGTGGCTTTAGAAGAAAAAAAGGTCAATTGACATTTATATTAAGAATTTTAGGGCCGATTCTGTTCCTTTTAGTTTCTTAAATGAATAACCTTTTACAAAGGGAGTTTTCATTTGTAAAGGTATAAACCGTCCTTCACCCCCAACTCTGCCCCCCACCCAACACTTTTGCATACGTTAATGTGAAATCTTGCCTGCAGGATCTGCCTGGACTCTTTCCCCGCCCCCTCATCCCAGCCTCACCCCACTCTAGCACCTGGCCAGATTCATGTTTCCAAGACACTCAATGTTCTCCCCCATTTTAAAGGAATTAAACTCACGGCTACAATGTTTAAGCCATTCTGTGGATCATTTACTAACATGGCACTCTTCCGTGGAGTCTTCCAGACGTCTCAAAGCCCCCAACCCAGGCAGCCGAAGCATGAAGAAATTCTGTAGCTTCTCTCTTTGAGAAAGTGCACCAAACTCATCGATTGTGTCAGGATTTCCCCCAGATCACAGACAAGGCTATTTTAAAACACAGTTGAGTACAGCATGATGTTAATAACAAAAAGAGAATAGCCAAAGCACCAATTCAAAAACCTAATAATAATAGTGATAATGCCTGAATTTATGGAACAGAAAATAATATAATTTCGGTTCTCAGGATGAGACCCTGCACACAGATCTTCCCACTGCATGCTCTTGTCTCTTCTAGTTTTATTTTAAAGCTATGTGTGTTGACTTTGGACTTGAGCCAGGTGAAAAGATTTAACATGACAAAGAGAGCTATTGAAGGTATCATAGTTATAAACTTCCTTATTTGTGGGGCACTTCAGCCAAACAGGGCATAAGTCTTAAAGCTGGGGTGTGAAGGTGGGAGTGGAGTGGGTTGGAGGCAATTTAGGCTGCCTTTGGGTTTTTGATCAATGTAAAAAATATCACCAGTGGATTTTTTACTTTACTCATTCAACTTCGTCTGAGAAAAGATGCCTACAATTGTGAAAGGAGGACTCACAATGCCCAAGTTATTTCATTCTTTGCAATACACCATGACGAACTTACCAGCTAAAAAGAACATTTTCAAATACTGAGTTGAAATCGCTCCTTTGCTAAATATCTGAAATAGTATCTGTGGCTTATTTGCCTCCATATATTAAATGTGTGTATGGACACATCACTTTATGTCTGAATTCTAATGCTTATTTCACTAATTTAAGCAAGTAATTTAGAAAACGTTTGGGGCTCCATGTTAGCCCTTTATACTTCCTTCATTCCAAGTTAGAATTCAGTCTGAGTAAATTTGATGAGATTAGAATATTCCAGAAATGGCCTTATTTTTATTTTGCAGGAAATGTGCTTAATTTTTTTTAAAATGGAGATGATTTCTTGCTGAGAACAAAGTTTCAAGAATTTCCTAGCCCAGGGTGTATAACTTTTCCAGGCTTTCTTAGCTGATCTTGTTGATATAATTGTGAATTGGGCTTGATGAATGAGTTTAGTTGTCCCCTGTCTGACGAGCTTTGGTAGCTTCATGCATTTTAATCAGTCCAATGATTCATTTATTTTCCACCTTTTTTTGTGTGCGTGTATGGCTGTGTGTGGGATCCTTCCTTTTTAAAAATGGTCACAACAGGATTAATTACCCTTTGCATTAATCCTAATTTTTTTTTTCCAGATACTTCTTTAAATATATGAGAGTTGCAGTTGCTAAAGATTCTCCTTATAAAGTATAGTTAGTGATAGTGATTTCTCGGTGGGTTGCTCTGTGTTGCACAAGAGTTTTTTGTTTAATCATTTTACACAGTAAAGTGTTAATCACCATTTAAGTTTCTCTTTGTCTTGTAACTTCATTAGTTGAATGCACACCTCACTCTCAAAATACTGTAGTCCCTTCAATAAAGTTTCAATTAGCCTACAGCCATAAATTCTTGGCAAATTTTACTTCCCTACATTTAAAAAAAAAAAAAAAAGCAAAAATTTAGTCAAGCATTTAAAGGAACTTCATTCACTTATTCAAAATAAGTGCATCAAGCATTATTTTCTCACATGAAGGAGTTAAAAGAAATATGTTCAATTCAAAGTGAACAACTTTCTTGACAGGGAAGGTGGGCCTTTAGGTAATTTCTGAAGATGAAAAATTCCACAACTGCAATCATTTAAAGGAGTAAGGAAATGAATACTCACCTCCCAGTAAGATACATCAGAATATAAACATTGAGTGAGTCTGTTTTTACTTTCTAAACCTCTGTATCATCTCCACTTGCTTCTACACATCCTAAATTTATGAGTGCTCTATGTTTCATTAAAAATATATTTGAAGATGAATTAAAATACATATAAAGTACTGAAAAAAGTAAGTTTTCGTTCAGAACTACACCTGTGTACCTGATCTGCAACAGAAATCATTTGTTTCTTCTTCCTTTATGCACAAATACCTCCAAGAGTCAGTCTGAACCATTTCTCCTACAATCTGCAAGTGCAAAAGTGGAGGTTTGGCTTTTCCAAAATAAGATGCAAAAAAGAGTACTCAGATAATATATTGCAGAAAGTGTGGTGAGGGAAGCATTACATCTATCTTTTGTAAAATTGTTTGTAGCAACTCTTCATAAAGACACAAAGCTGGAATTTGAATTTACATATTTTAATGAGAAAATATTATTTGGACTAGGTTCATAACTTAATATGGACACCTTTTTAAAATCCTTTGTCTTAAAACAGGCATGCTGGGAACACGAACATCAATATTTAAAATGCCATGCTAATTCTGTACAGGGAAGGAGAAAAATGAAAGGTAAAGATTTTACAGCTCTGATGACACTACAACTTTTTTTTTTCCTTTTAAGCAGGTCACACCAGAACAACAGTTTGTATTCCAGTAAATTACCTAAGACTCTAAAGGAATATAGCAAACAAAAGTGCATTTTACACAGTGTATAATCATTCATATTCACAAGCATTTACATCTTTTTGCAGCCCTTTAGCTTCCTGGAAAAGTTCTGGTAGCAAACTGAAAGACTTGTCCATGGGAGAACTATCCGGTGACGTCCCCTTCATCTTACCAGTCAGCTTCTCTAACTTCTTCGTGGGTTGCCCTTGGTGCTTTCTTGGTTTGGGCTTATTTCATTAAAATTTTTTCAACAATAAAATAAATAGCTAAAAAGGTCTCTAAGTAATCGGAAAGTTAATATCCTAATTAACTTTCCTACCCTCCCTCCCCTCCCCTAAACCTGGCCAGAAATGAGTAAACATTCACATTACAACAGGTACTTGTAAATTGGGCTTTGCCCGCTCGCCCGCCTAGCAAGACAGATTCAAGTTCACTGTTTACATTTTACCGGGCACTTTGTAAACAATCAGGATTACTTTTAGTTTTGTTTTGCTTTTGTGGAGGACCAGCGTCCCCTTCTCAGCTTGGTACCCTTAACTCCCAGCGCCTGGAGCCTCAGGCGTGAAACAACCCAAAGCAAAAGAATCCGAAGAAGCCAAGGAGGCCGGGCCGCAACCCGGGATGCAGTGGTCCGCCCAGCCTCCGCCGGATGGGCGGAGGCGAGTGGAGTGGGAAGATTAGTGGTCTCTTTTCGCAGCGTATTTCCAAGACATTAACAGAGAGCCGGACCTCCGCTGTGCCGCCGCAGCCCTCAAGAGAATCTGCTCAAGAAAAACTCTAGAACGGTTTCTCTGGTCTCGTAACTGGGCAGAGTTCGCTGCTCTGAACTCCTAGCCGGACAGAAGAGGGTTGAGGAAGGACGCACTGTTCTCCGCGAAGGCGGGCGGATTTCCCCCGCCTCTTAAATGGGAGGTTGTTTCGGGGCCCTGGGGGATGGGATGGCTGGGCTCAGGTGCCCCCTACCTTCCCCTCTCGTGGGATCTAGGGCCACTCCCACGCGCCTCCAGGCCCATCTGCAAGTTTGTGTTTTGTCTCCTTCTAGGTCCAAAGCAAAGTCCTCATGGGGGAGAGAGGGTTGGCAAAAGTGAAATGGACAAGTCAGGATGGCGTCCCAGGTCGGGGAGGGCAGGACTGGGAGCCTGGGGAAGGCGCGTGAGCTGGCGGATAGGGGAGTAAGAGGGGGCGCCGGCCGCTCTGGGTCAGTGTACGGCCACCGAGTGCAAGGCGGAGGCCGGGCTGGTGAGCGTTTCGCTGGGGGTGGCGGGGCTGCTTTGGCTGGTGGCTGTTTGAGAGGATGTGGGGCTTAGCGAGGGCGGCGAGTTCGAGAGCAAGGTGGGAATGGGCGCGGGCAGCGCGGGCAGCGCAGGCACGGCAGCCGGCGTGGGCTTGATGGGCACAGGGATGGCGGGCAGCGTCTGGCCTGCAGCGTGGCACAGCGGCTTCAGCGGCACGCCGTAAGCGCTGTAGTCGGCACTCGCCATGGAGATGGGGGTGGCCGAGTCGATCATGCCGGCGGAGCCGTACACGTGTGGCCAGCCGGTGCCCAGCGAGCTGCCCATGGTAGTCAACTGGTTGGGGAGCGGATAGGCGGCGGGCACCGGCTGCATGGCGGAGAAGGCCAGCCCCCCAGGCATCTTGTACTCGCGCGCAATGATGTTCTCGATGGCGAAGGGGTGCTTGAAGCCCGAGGGCTGCGCCACGCCGCCCAGGTTATAGGCAGCGGCCGGCATCTGTGGCAGGTGCGTGCCGGAGGCGGCCAGCGCGCTGAGGCGTAACTTGGCCTGCTGCTGCAAGTACTGCGCCGCGTCCGCGGGCTTGCTGGGCGCCAGGTGATCCGACTTGAGCACCTTGAAGCGTTTGCGGCGCCGCAGGAAGCTGCCGTTCTCGAACATGTCTCCGCAGCTGGGGTGCAGCGCCCAGAAGCTGCCCTTGCCGGGCTGATCTGGCCGCCGCGGGATCTTGATGAAGCAGTCGTTGAAGGAGAGGTTGTGGCGCAGGCTGTTCTGCCAGCGCTGAGTGTTCTCCCGGTAGTAGGGGAAGCGGTCCATGATGAACTTGTAGATCTCACTCAGTGGCAGCATCTTCTCGGGCGAGCTCTGGATAGCCATGGCGGTCAGCGAGATGTACGAGTAGGGAGGCTTCTGGTCGCTGTACGTGTTGCGGCCGGGCCGAGGCATCTTCTTGCTCGCCCTCTTCTTTGCTCAGGGTGCGCGCGGGCCGGCCGGCTGCTCGAATCTGAGAAAAGGAGAGAGGTAATGGGAGGTGGGGAGGTGGGGGGGGGGAGGGTGGTACGGACGCACAGACAGACATCGTGAGGTCAGCCAGGCCAAGTCACAGATTTGGACGGGGCGGGGGAGGGTAGGGCTGTTGCACTGGAGCGGCCCGCGGCCGCGCGCTTTAGCTCGCAACTTTGTGCGTAGAGCAGGGCGCGGCCAGGGGGCGCGAGAGTGGAAGCCGGCGAGTGGCGAAAGGGTTGAGCGAAGTAAGCTGGCTCGAGAGCGCGGATGGGGTAAAGGCCAGAAACCAAAGCTGCTCACCTTAAAGTTGCTCCAAGTTGCGTGTTCGCATCCGGGATGACGCTGCCGCTCTCCGCGTCCCTCCCGGCGCGCAGTCCCGGCGCGAAGTCCCGGATCAGCTGGGCTCGGCGCACCCCTCGGCTTGGCAACTCAGCCCCGCAGCGCCCCGCGCCGTCTGGTCCGCAGCTCTCTGGCGGTGCGCCCCGCGGGCGTCCGAGCTCGGCTGTGGAGTTCCGGCGCAGACAGTGGTAGCGGCCGCCTCGGGGCTGCGGAGGGCGCTGCTGTGGGCTCCGCGGCTCCGCTGAGCTAGGTGGCTGCCTCCATGTCCTTCCTCGAACCATCTGATAGTTTTAAGCAGTGACAGGAGCAGAAAAGACCCCTGTAGCGGCGCTTCATTAATGTGCCACTTCTTAGCTATCATATGACAATCGCCTTGGGAGGAGGAGGAAGAGGAGGGGGAGCGGGGGCTGCAGAGGGAGGGGACTGAGCGAGGGGAGTGAGCCTGGCCAGCTCTGGTTTCTTTCACACCTATTTACATGGACACCTTGGCCAATAGGAATCACTTCCAGCTCAGGACTGGGCAAGGGGGAAGAGCCTCGGCCACCGGTGGGGAGCGGAACGCGCTGGTCCGGGTGAGCAGTGTGAAGGTATGAGAAGGCGGCCGCCGCGATGCGGGGAGCCAGGCGACCACTCTTGTTCACAGACGGAGCTGCGGTGCAGATTTTATCTGACATGGAAATGCTTGACTGGGGTATTCTGTTTGCTCTACATTGTATCGGGTTTGTATTTTTAGCTAACTTTAGGCACGGCTTTCCCTTGAAGCAGAGATCCTTTTCCAACGCTCGGCACTACCCTGGGCCGGTTGCATGAGATATAATGAAAATGCACACACACCCCCCATCCCTTCCCCTGTCCTCCAGGAGGCAGGATGAAGTTTGATTTGGCCTTCCTGAGCTCTGCACAGTTGGGGTATGTGGCTTTTAAAAAGTGATAGGGTTTAGAAAAAGAAAAGAAAAAAATACAACAACCTTACAAAAATAACGGGAAAGTCTCGTGTTAGAACCACTTTGAATCTAAAATGTATTGGTCAAATTAAAAAAAAAAAAAAAGTATATCTTTCCGAATTGTCAAGGTCTTCGCTTTATAAGTCTTCCAGGAATTAGCTTGGACGCTGAATGGAGGCGCTGGGCTGTTGTGGGCCTGGGGAAGGCCTGAACTTAATTGGTTGACCCACTTTATCACTAGCAAAACCGCAGGGTCTCTGGCTCTTCCCTTCCCCAGGTGGCTTGAAACTTTTGGCGTCAGGCGCTTCCTGGAAGTTTGCATTTTACAGCCGGAACTATCCCCTCTCTCCGCCTCCCTCCCGGTTTTTTTTTTTTTTTTCTCTTCTTCTTCTTAGTGCCCTATCCCCAGATATTGCAGGTTTGCTTGTTTTTCTTCTTGTGTTTTCCATGTGCACTTGGGAAGTAAAATTGAAGGCATCATTTTTTTTTTTTTTTTTTTTTTTTTTTTAAGGAAAACTTATTTAAGGTTTAGAGAGCCTGCAAAAGCTGCCTGGGGTTCCACTAAAACAGCAGTGACTTCTAAGACTTGTAAAGAACCAGCGAGCATTCTTCCTTTTGGAAAGGGAGGAGGATGGGGATAAGCCTTGGGTCACGCCGCCTGGTGAGAGCACAAGGCTCCCTACGGTTCGGATTCCTCTGGGGAGGGTGCAATGATCTATTATTATTATTATCATCATCATCGCCGTAGTGAAATTGCTATGGAAAAAACAGTGAGTCGTCCCTGCCTGCGTGCACGCAGTCTGCAAGTAGGCGCCAGGAGTTCTCAGTGGTTTCTACACGTTCTCTGTCTGACCTTTACGGCTTTTTAAAGAAATTCTTTTTACTGCGTTGTTAAAAACAATTCCAACAGCCCACACAGAATCACCTTCGAAGTCCGGAAATGTGAGAACTTCCCCCCCCCTCCAGGAGATTGGGGGTGGAAGGGGTTCTGGGGGCGAAGTTGAGACACATTAAGTGATGTTAGTGCATTGTTAGCGGCGCTGTTTGGGGTTAGCATAAAAAAGATCTTCCAGCGCGCACTCACACACAACCCCATTAACCATAGTTTTCGGAGGTGGTCAATAACTCACCAAAACGTAACTTAAACACGATGAATTTAGGAGATTAAACAATTTCATTAATATTGAAATGGCTCTCGCGTCTGGGCTGGCTCGTTTGAGATGCAAGCGCACGTTTTCCAATATTAACAGAAGTGCTTGAAGAAGAGAATAATGTCACCTTCTTAACTCGGAAAAAAATAACCAGGAGGAGGAGGTGGGTGCTAGAGGGTGGGGGAGGGACACTGACCTGCCTTTTGGGAGCACGGCCTGAGAAGGGCAAATAAACCCTCGGCAGATAAACCCTTTGGACCGGGGTGGAACCTCCGCGGAGCTGCAGCGGATACTCGCTGCAACAGCGTGCGTTTCAGCCCCTAAAGAGGTGCGGCTTTTGGGGTGTGACTTGGCGCGGCCGGGTTCGGCTCAGGGTCCTGGGGTGAGAGGAGCCTGGGAGTGAGAGGAGCTCGGGAGACTGAGGGACCTGTGATGAGTGCTAGTGAGGAAGGTTGTGTTTCCCAGAACGGAAAGGCGCTGATCCATGGCTTTCCTGCTCCAGACGACAGCTGGCCTCCGAGGTTCAACTGAAAGGTTTCCCGTGGGCGAGGCAGGAGCGCTCCAGCAGAGGAAAGGTACCAGCATGGAAACCTCCAAGGACTTTCAGGACCTTTCAGCAAATATGTGCGTCAGTTCATACTGATTTATGGAAACATAGATAAAATACTAAGGGTGGTTAGATTCGAGATGTGGGATGCTGAAATAGTGAAACATCTCCGTTCCGCAATGACAGCCAGAAAGGTTTTTCTACCCGGGAAGTGAGTGCGTGTTAATTGTGGGAGCTGGGGTGCTGGAGAGAAGTGTTTTCTTATTTCAACAATCCGCATTTTGTTGCCTTGCAAAGGGCCATTGTACGGCTGTCGAAATCATTGCTCAGAGTAAACAGAAGATTAACTAAATTCTAAGAATGGAAACGATTGGGGGGGGGTGCAAGCTAGAATAAAATCTTTGTCCATCTCCCCGGGAAAGTTGTCACCACCAAATTTGGGACGTGAAATGTCACAAGTAGGAATTTGTGTCTGATGAATTTTCAAAGTTTGGCTGGGTGGGGATGGGAAGTGGGGCAGATTCCCCCTGCTTAGGGTTAATTAAGTAAATCGACCCTAATAGCTCCTGTTTGCCTTTGGTGGGGTGGGGAGTTGGGGGAAGATTCAAAATTAAAACGCCTACTTTACAACAAGTTGTATGTTGGTTCTCGCTGGAAATCTGCAAAGCCCAGGGGGAAGATGGGGGATTTGCATGTTATTTACAGCGTTTTAAGATTGGTATTATGAAGAAAAGGAGGGAAGGAGCACTTTTCAGAAATCTTGAAAAGTGCATCAGAGTCTATTGTACAGAACCCAAAGCAAACAGAAGCTTGGGGGGGGGGGTGCACATCCGACCCGGAGGCTTAGAGGGTTGTTGGGAAAACTGTATAAAATACACATAAGTCAATTATACCCATGTGCAAACCAAATGGAAATCTCTTTCGTGCAATAGCCATTCATCGCCTCCGCAGAGCCCACACCGACCACCTTTCTGCTTGGAGAGTTCGCAATAGCTTCTTTTCCCACAAGCTGGACCACACACGGCTACAGATTTCGTAATAATTTATGCTAATTTCCCTCCATAAATCCACAATTCGCTTCAGTGGCACCCGGGCTGCTGAGGGAGTAAAAAGGAGACAGAGGGGTGACAAATACAATATTGATTTTGATTCCTTCTGTTGTCAAGCAGGTGTGTGTGTGCGTGCAGGGTGGGGCTGTGGTTTCAGGGCGGGACCCCCAGGAGAGGAAAACCATCCCGGCCCGAAAAGCTCCTCCATCCACGCTCCGGAAAATAACGCGCCCTGGTTTGTTAATATTTACCAAACACCGACGGGAGGTGGAGGGAAAGTACCCGGCAGCTTCTGAAGGTTTCCTAGGCGCCAAAAACAATACACGCCTTCCCCACTTGGAAAGTCAACTGCGCGCGCTGCCTGCAGCGTTTGGGCTAAGCGCTCCCCTGCCTCCCTCCTCCTCCGCCTTCTTTCTCCCTCAGAATCTCCTGCCCCCCCCCCATTCTGAACTTCTTCCCCCCCCTTGTCCCCCTCTCCTCCTGCACCCGTGTCCCTCATCCCTCTTCCCTTCACTCCTCTCCTCTCCACTTCCATCTTCTCTCTCAAATTGTCAGTGAAATGTGGCAGCGGGAGGGGGTTGAGGGCCGGCGCGCAGTCGATTTTAAGTTTTGGGGCCTTGAGTGCCTCCTCTGGTCCCTCCCGATCTTTGCAGGCTGTCTTCTGCGTTTCCCCAAGTGCTGCGCTGCCTATGGGAACCCGCGCTAAAGCACCGCACGGCTTTGTCCCATCAGTCATTCTTCACCAAATCTGCACTTTGGTGGCGTGAAACGACTTAGCTTCCCTTTCAAAAGGATTTTGTTCGCGTGGTATTCAGCACTAAAACAAACTCTCTCAGCTTGGCAGCGGTCAATTGAAAAAAAAAAAAAAGTGGTCCTGAGTGTCCTGGAGTCTGTGTCCTCGAAGTCTTGTGTTCCCTTCTCTCCTCCCTAGCCCCCGGCCACGCGGAGTGACCACATTTAACATTCGGGATCTCAGGACCTGAGAGAAGCGATTCAGGGAGTTCTGTTGTCCCGGGGGCACCGCACCAATGTACTGGCTCGCAGGTGCCAGAGATCTGCACCTGGCTAGGCGCTTTGGCACTAGTAATCTACAGACTCTTCCGCAAGAGTCTTCAGGCTTCCCAGGCGTCTGAACAGCACTACCCCTCTACTCTGACGCTGGCGAGAAATCAAACTGTCCAAGAGAGAGGCAGGTGAGGGGACACACTTTCTGACCTAGTGCCAAAGTAGTCAAAGAACTCCGCGTGAGTCCGAGCGCCCCGATGCCTCGCATTCTCCAAGCAACCGAAGGGCCCACTTCTTTATCCAACTTTAGGAAAGAATGTCTGCCAGGGAACTTTGGAACCATCTTTATCTTTGGCTGGTGACTTGGTTACATGGAGTTTGGACCTTAACTCATAGCACGGAGGTTGAAACACAAACTTTTGATGAAAATTATAGTGCCTAAGATAAGTTCTTCTTTCCCCATCAAATCTTGCCAAGTTCTCAGATCTTCACCTCCTGCCCACTTTCTTTTCCTGTCCAAAGTGGGGTGTTAGACGTCAGGCTACATTGCCGGTGCTTAACCATGACAAACTTGCTCCGGCGGTGGGTATGGCCTCTGGGTATAGCCAGGACCCAGGAGCTAAACCTGTTTTGCTTGGGGGTGGAGGGAAGGGAGTGGCCACGACTAGCTGTATTTTAGGAATGCTTCCTAGGCAACTACGGAACTTTGAAGAGATGGAAGGCCCATCTTTTCCTCCACTTCAGGCACACAACAAACAGTAGCTAGTAGGTCCTGGTCCTGTTTGCCGCCGCCCCCCACCCCATCACAAAGAAGTGCCAACTCAGGCCTATAGTGAGTGGGAAATTTTGATGCCCGTGAAAACAACTCTTTAGGACTGCTTGGCACAATGCCTTCTCTTTGGAATCTGTTTGCCAAATACCATTTAGTCTTTGCCTGGATGTGGTTGGCTCTGAGACCTCAAGGCTTTGAAACCTTAGTTTCCAAATCGAATTCCTTCTTTGCACAATTGCATAGTTTTAAAATGGACATTGCCAGCCCTACAAATATATTTATCAAAACATTACTTGCAAAATATCGTTGGAAGTTTTTATGGTAAAACCCTCCTCATAAGTTTTGTTTTGCACTATTTGAAATAGAAGAACAATTCAACTCTATATTATTATTGGAGGAAATATTGCTAAAGCCGCCTTGGTATTGAAGGGATTAACTTGCTTTTCTCCCAGCCCCTAACTCTGGGGTTAAGACAGCAGTAGATCAACTGTATAATGTGTGCACTGTTCGCTCATTTGTACAAGCAGAACAAAGGTTGGACTAAGCCAAATTGCATTGCACTTGTGAACCGAGTCCCGATGTGAAGTATCTTTTACAGAGGGGGGAATGAGAACAATTTCGTGTGTGTCTAAAAGGGAATAACAAAGCCACTTTCTCGAGCATCTCAAAGTGAAGTAGCGAGGCGTGACATTCCCAGGGTGAGGAGGGACAAAAGCAGGGTCAGGGGGATGAAAAAGAGAATCAAACAGCCACTTTCACATGTCTGCCCTCAACTGCTGCACCTCTCCATAATAGGAAACAAATGTTGTAAAAGGGGGGATTGCTCCCATTCATTCAAAATAGCAAATGATAGCTAAACAACATTGTCAAAACTGAATCAACTTCTGTGCAGTACCACCCAGAAAAAGGTATTGTGTTTTGTTTAATAGCGGGGTGGAGCAAAGGGTTTTTCTTTTCTTCTCTTTCTTTTTTTTTTTTCCTAAATGGGGGAGAAGGAGGGAAAAACACCCTATACATTTCATATCAATTTTCTTTGCCAAGAGTTACTTGGTTGCTTAGACTGAAAAGGGGGGTGGGGGAGATAAGTATTTCTGTCTGGGCACACACTCTTGAAATTTTTGGAAGGATTTTGGAAAAGCAGAAAGAGGGAGGCAATCTTGAGCTTATGTTTCAAAATCTTCCAGTAAGTGGGGACAAAGTTTTAACCTCCCTGGAAAGTGTTTTCCAGAATACATAGGTTGCAATAGACCATTGAGGTAAATCCTAGACAGTAGACTAAACGTACTTTACTCAGAAAGATGAATTAACTTGGATTCTGTGAAAACTGCAGACATTGAAATGAGTAGTATTTTGCAGCCATCATATATGTTGGTGTTTGTCCTCTGTTTTAAAACAGATTAAACCTGTGGGTCTCCAGCCTTAAAAGCAGGCGCTTCTGCTTTGTTTGTTCAGGCTGACCGGGGAGGAGAGCTTAACTGGGGTGAACCTGTGCACTATGTGTTTTCTTAATGGCAGAAGCAGGTTTCGCTGAAGACCACAACAGCCTTCAGATGTAATAACTCGCCGTGTTCCTGGGAAGGTTAAACTATTTGATTTCTCTCCCTCTCTGTCTCTCTCCTCTTTTCTGCCTCTCTCTCCCGAATCCCCTACCCCCGTTTGGGCTTTTTGTTTTTTGTCTCCTTGCGTCCCCCACTGAGCTGCCACCCACAAAGCAAGTTTGAAAAAGAAAGAAAGAAAAGAAAGAAAGCGGCTGATCCTTACTGGCCTCCCCCAGCTAAGAATGGCTAGGAGGCGGGGCTTGGCGGAGCCTGAGGGGCCACCGACGGTCCTTGCCCCTCAGCAGCCGGGTCTTTCCGCTCAGGCAGTTGTCACCTGGGACCAGGACTTGGCTTAGCCAGTCCAGGGTGCCACCTCCGCCCCCTCCTGCACGCGCGTCCGCGTCCTTACTACGGTCCCTGCTTCTGGTGCCCAAATAGCGCAGAACCTTACTTGGTTGACTTCGCGATGGGTCGCAGTTCACTGATAAGCTGTAGGGATGGGGGTGGGGGTAGGGTGGGTTGGCGGAAGAACAAGGGTTGCCCCGATTGCTTATCGACGCCCCACACATCTTTGCCCTTTTTGCCTCTTTCTCTTTCTCCTTCTCTCTTTTCCCTTTCCTTCCCCACCCTTCACTCCTGCGGTCTTAAGTTTCCCTTTCCATTCCCGCAGCGGTAAGGACAGGACGCCAGGTCCGCAACTAACCCGCTGTCTTCCAGCAGCCTGTCCAAGATTGTACCAGCCAGGGAGAAAGAGAGGGAAAGGAGAAAAGGAGGGAAGGGAAAAACCAAACAAAAGTCCACTCTGCACCCTATCACCTCCACATCTCAGCGACTTAGTGGGAAGCCATGGTGAGTGGATGGGAGAAGCGATTAACTCACCAGTCTGACCGTTCTTAGGATCAGTGCAGTTTTTAGGCGATTTCGTCCTTCCAATTGCGTCTGACATCGTTCACCGCCTCCCTGCCCCATCATCAGTGACCCTAGTAAGCAACACTCCCACTACACACGCATGTTATTTATTGGGAAAGAATTTAGTAAATACATACCATATATGTGATATATAACATTATAACATGTAGATATTGCATATAGTATATGAATAGTATATAAATAAATGGGAGCACAGAATATATGGATACTCTGGTAGCATAGTGGCTAAAGTACTTGACTGCTAACCAGAAGGCTGGCGGTTCAAACCCACCAGCCACTCCACGGAAGTAAGGTTGGGCAATCCTACTTCCGTAGTGATACTGCCTCGGAAACCCAAGGAGGGGTCGCTATGAGTCGGGGCCGACTCGACGGCACACAACAACAACAACAACAACATTTATAACTTGACTGCTAACCAGAAGGCTGGCGGTTCAAACCCACCAGCCACTCCTCGGAAGGGAGATTGAGCAATATACTTCCGTAGTGATACTGCCTCGGAAACCCAAGGAGGGGTCGCTATGAGTCGGGGCGGACTGGAAGGCACATAACAACAACAACATAGTATATAAGGAGCTCTGGTGGCTTAGTGCCTAAGGCACTTGACTGCTAACCAGAAGGCTGGCGGTTCAAGCTCACCAGACACTCCTCGAAAGGAAGGTTGAGCAATCTACTTCCGTAGTGATACCACCTGGGAAACCCAAGGAGGGGTCACTGTGAGTCAGCTCCTACTCCACAGCAGTGAGTTTTTTGTTATAGTATATAAATATTATCTATATATTCTGCCCTGCCATTTTTCCTTTAAGGAAACTCCCTCTCTCCATCCTTCGAATAAATCTAGAACCACCGAGCATTTAATTTAGAAAATCCGAATGCAGCAGGTGATTTTCTTTGGAGCGATGACCATTTATGGTGGCCACAGCGAATTGATTGGTGGAGCGGATGGCTTTTCTTGACTAAGGTTGGCTTCCTTTTCTTACCGCCCAGGCAGTGAAGAAAACTCCCTTCTTACTTCTGCCCCAGAAAACAGTTTGGATCCCTGGTCCCAGGTGCATCTGAATACCCGGAACTTGGGGGTGGGGGTGGGATATCCATCTTTTCCTTCCATCAGTTCACCCACTTTTCACCTATTTGTTTTTCTTTAACTGAAGTTTACAAAAGAAAAAAGCTACCCGCAAACGGGGTAAAATTGGGGAGCCATGCATAGTGAGGCAGTTCCTTCCCCTTTCTCCACGTCTTTTACTTCTTTCAAAAAGGGCAGAGGTTTTCCTTCTCGTCCGGATCCCTCGACCTATTGATGACTCCGAGCAGAACACGGAGCTCGGCGCCCAAGTTGGTTATGTAAACTGCTTGTGTATTTCATATTATTATCGCTCTATCTGGAGGCAATGTAGATTTTCTAAAGATCTAATGAATAAACAACCAGCAACTGCTGGCGGTGTAATTTACATTGTTAATGCCTACATGTGTATAATAAATATGCATTTGTATGTCTTCAAATAAACTCTTTTTAGTTTCTAACCTGTGGTGGTTTTTTTTTTTTTTTTTTTAATCTCAAAAAGAAGCGAGGGAGGGGGGACTCGTCTTTCCGAAGAACCAGAGTCTCTGGTGAAAAATGACAGCCGTGGAGCTCCGAAGTTTAGGTCTGCAGCCTAACTCTTCCTCCTCCAGACCGAGGTGAGCTTGTCTGGGATGCGCCCCGGCACTGGTCTCGCCAAGAAAGCGACAATGCGCCCAGGAAATTAGCGGCTCCAGATTTGGACACTGCAAAGCTTTCTATGGGCGCGGGAGCCGGGAGGAAAGACAGTATCCACGGGATCCGTACTAGTCGGAACCGACTCTACGGCACCCAACAACAGCAACAAGACAGGATCCTGGCAACCTCCCGCAAGCTGTAAGCCTTCCCCAAAGAGAAATGCTAGCGATTTCTCTCAGATGGCAACATGAGTTGGGAGAGTTGGGTGAGCTTCGACCACCTCTGGGAAAACTTTCCCTGGGAATTGCCTAACCGATGACGTTTCCTACTGTGCCCAGGTAGACGGCACTCGGACCACCTGCGGGGCTGCAGGGAGGAAAAGGGGGAGTGCTAGGCTGGAGCCCAGGCCGCCGGACTCTGACCCATCGCCCACTCTCCTCGGATGGGGCAACTGGTGGAGGGCAACAGGAACTCGGAGGCTCCTAGGAGCCCACGCCTCCGGGGCCGCGGGGTTTGGACCGAGTGTAGCTGCTGTTTTCAGAAGCCAGACGCCCTCCCTGCATGTCCCACGCCGCCTGTATCAGGCTGGGCGCGGACGTTTGATACCTCGCCCCTCCACCAACCAGGTGCCACTTTCTTTGCGCGCTCGAAGGCAAATGTCTCATCTTTTCCCGTCCTGGATCTGGAATACATTATTTTAATTAAGTCTATGGCGATTTACTTTCCTCTGAGATCTATTCCACGGTGCAATTAGGAACGTATTGGTGCTAGCTCATATGAATATTCAGGAGCGTGTCAATTAATTAGCAGACAGAGGAATCTCATTATGGTGCTCAAAACCCTTTTAGTGTTAAGCAGAATTAAGGGGATATTTGGCAATGCGCTGGATTAGTGAATATTTTACTGTGCACTCATTTAACTTCATTATCATAGCACTTACACTACTCTCTGATTTCATTAATTAAATTGCTCATTAATTTGTCCAAAAAGGATAAAAGTTGTAATGTGCCATCCAATAACTTGGAAAGTAAACTTTCGCCCTGCTTGATCTTCACTCCCTGCCAGAAGAAGACAGATGGAGGCTTGCACAGGACGAAATTGAGGCGTGCTTCCCCTCTCCCTCCATCCTGCAGCTTCGGAAATCGCAGGAGTTCCGAGTCCCGGCACTTGGGAAGCAGCAGGATACTTAGGAGTACGGGTCTAGACCGCTGAGGCTCCTCTCGCCTTCTGCCTCCCGCACCCGCCTGAAAATCGGAGCCGTTCTTCAGGACGTAAAGAAAGCCTCTCTATCGCCCAGGAGAATGAGGCTGACCTGGTAGGGTGGGTTGTTCAGGGACCAGGAAGCGCCCAGCTGGGTTACCTTCAGCACTCCAGCTCCTTGGCCTCCTTGCCCTACAGCTCAGTTTCCCAAAGACTTGTGCAAACGCACTGGGTGGGGTCAGGAGCCGCAACGCCCCCTAAAGGCCTGCTGAGCTCAGCCCAGTCGCCACCCGCCACTTGGGGCCTTTGTCCTAGCACCCTGTCTTGATACAGACACCACCCCTCAGGTGTCATCCAGGTTCGTGCCCACGTGCAGCTCACCCCCACTTGCAACTTCCCCACCCTACCCCAAAAGGTTAGAAAGACAAATATTAAAATTACTTGCACAAAGGGAACGGCTAAACAGAGCCCAAATTAATATGCATGTAAAATTAATTAGCTGCATTTCCTGACATCAAAATAAGTACCTGGGAAACAGAACACCTTCTGGGCATTGGGAACATATGCTGGAATTAGAGTTAATTGACTAATTACATAAATCAGGCATTAATTTTACAACACATCAAGTATAAAAGATATCTCAATTAATTGTGCATAAATTACCAGGTGAAAAGGGGTGGTGGTCCGGTCAGAATTCAGAGTCTCCGACCTCCCAGCTGCCTAGGGCCCAAAAGGGAGGCGAAAAGCCCAGTCGCGACAGGCCAGCGGGCGAGGAGAGGCTGAGATCTGCATCTGGAGCCGCCGCCCCGCGAAGGCTGATGACCCGGGGCAGTCGTTAATGCGGAGAACCATCCCTCCCCACACACATTCATTAAAATCAATTACATGAAATTAGATTGATAAGCTTTTGTCACAAAAAAGGAGCGAAGCAGACCCCCTCACTAGCTGCCTCCCCTACCACCACATCTCCACCTCCCAATTCCGGTCCATCTTAACTGGTTTCTTTCGCGATCCTGGAGCCCCTGTCGGCCCTGTCCCAACGTTGTGGAATTCAGTGTCCCTTACCGTGGAGGTCAATTTTTTCTGGATTTGACTTTGGCTCTCGGCCATTTTCGGTGGATCGGGACTCTAGACTGGCCGCCGAGACTTCTGGTTTCTTTTGGTGAGCTGTATGCACATCCTTGTGGGCTCACCACCAAGGTAACTTGTCACCCAGGAATCCAACTTCGAGGGTGTGGTGCCAAGTGATTTGAATTTCCCTAGTTTTAAACTGGGTGTAAATTAATCTCTGGAGTATAAAATCTAAGTAACTAACTCAAATACTCCCCTTGAAGACCGGTTTGTGGGGCCCCCCAGCTCCCCTCCCCACCTAATGTATCTGATTTCTCTCCTTTACTGTTGATGAAAGAACAGAATGAACACAGCTTCGGCTTCCAGGTGAAGTTTCTGTACTCCTTTCTTCAAGGGGAGGTCCAGCGATCACCATAGTAATCTCCTTCAACAAACAAAGCACCAGGTGTAATATTTATTTTGCTCTTAAAACAGTACTCTGTTGCAAAATATTAATGATCTGCAGAGTTGTCCCCTTATATTAACTATGCATGTTTAATTTTTTTTTTTAAAGTCACCCCTAAGTAAAATGGGATAAAGCAGTGGATAAAGTCATGCTACTTCCAATCCCTAGTCAATTCACAGCAAAACTCACTATGTGCGTTCCTCATATAAATTGTGACCAATTCAAGCACAGTTTGGTTTTGGTGACTTCATGGAATGTTACTAATATGGGGATATAGTTCTCAGGAACTTCTAGAGATGTCATCTTGTGCCTGGTAATTTCTAAGTATCTGAACTCACCTCACCCCCCACCCCCAGTTCCCATTTGAAACATTCTTAAGTTGGAATCATTTTCTTCTTTTTGACAAAACAAACACAGGAGTGAAAGGAAATCCTGAGCAATCCTTTATTATCTGTTGATATATATTCTCATCAAGATGCCTAGGTGACATTAGTTTCTGTCTTGATTGCTGATGGGCTGAAGAAACCAATGAAATTCTGTGCCTAACCATCTTTTAACTGAGACAGACATTCATTTTGATGTAGCAGTTCCCTTCAGTAGCCAGATGCCGAAGGTACTTGAGGGAGATGTTGACAAAGTGGATAATTGTCAGCAGAACTGAAACAGACACTTTGTTTACAGTTGAGCATGGTTAATTGAGAGTAAATAAAACAACAGCTCTCTTTATAAAATCACCATCCAAGTTCAAAAAAGGCTGTATGTCTCTAGAAATAAAAGCAGTGGACTTATTGAACAAGGGCTGGTTTGCTAGACTCTTGAAGCAGCAGCTGGCAGTGATGTGGACCAGAAGTAGATATCCTTCATTGCCTTCTAGCTGATCTGATTAAAAAAAAAAAAAAAAATTCACCAAATTTATAGAGCTGGATTAGAAACATTTCTCTCTTAATTAGCTGAGTTTTAAATTTCTCTTATTAAGGGATTATTCTTTCCCTCTCCCTTCATTCTTCCCTTCAAAGGTAACTCATTTAATGTGAAATAATTTTCAAAATGAGCCAGACGTGATAAAGCATGATGTTGTCAAACAAAGCTATTAAATGCCATCGTGATACTTCAGTTTGCAGGAGAGCATTTCTATTCCCTGTGGCTCTAATAAATTGCAGAGACCAGGCTCCAGTAAACATCTTATGATTGTCTGACATAATAAATATTAATATGAAACAGGAAATAGGTCTTTCTTTCAAGACACAGTGTGACTTGTGTCTAAGAAGTGTTTTTATGGTCACCAGAAGGTGACGAGGCCAACCTTTTTGTAACAAACTTTACTGATTAGTGCTGCAGCTATATCGGTAACAGCTTTGGCTGGATGGTGGTAAACTCTTTGTTTTATGTTGTTTTTAGGTGCTGTGGAGTCGGCTCTGACTCATAGGAATGTCATGTACAACAGAACAAAACACTGTCCTGCGCCATCCTCACAGTCATTGCTGTCTGAGCCCACTGTTGCAGCCACTGTGTTAGTCCATCTCATTGTGGGTCTTCCTCTTTTAACTGACCCTCTACTTTACCAAGCATGATATCCTTTTCCAGGGACTGTTCCCTCCTGGAAACAAGTCAAAGATATATATAAGATGAAGTCTTGCCATCCTAGCTTCTAAGGAGTATTTAATCTGTACTTGTTCCAAGACAGGTTTGTTTGTTCTTCAGGCAGTCCATGGTATATTCAATATTCTTCAACACCATAATTCAAATGCATCAATTCTTCTTCAGTCTTCCTTATTTATTGTCTAGCTTTCACGTGCATCTGAGGCAACTGAAAAGACCATGGCTTGGGTCAAGCACACCTTAATCCTCAAAGTGATATTTTTCCTTTTAAACACTTAAAAGAGGTCTTTTGCAGCAGATTTACCCAATGCATTAACTTGTTTGATTACTTGACTACTGTTCCCATGGGCATTGATTGTGGATTCAAGTAAAATGAAATCCTTGACAACTTCAATATATACAGCAGTCTATTAAAGGACATTCATTGTCTTTTAATATCATGCCCGATGATGTTCAAAACAATGAGCTTAACATAGTTGGAAATACTTTTGGATCACTAACAATTAAATTAACATTGTTGTACTATTAAATGGTTGACTACAGAAACACCAGCCAGGCAAATGAGATGCAGGTCCAGGATTTTTTGGGGTTTGCTGAGAAAGAACTTTCTCTTGGGACTTCTTGCAGTTAAGAATTGTTTCTAGAAGCTTCTGAGTCAGACACAGAAGCAGAGTCCTTGCACGGGGCAGGGAAGAGAAAGAGATGGGATCTTGTTGATATCACATGAGTCATGTGAACCCTTGGAATGAGCAATACATGTATCCTAACCCTGAATTTTTATGTGAACCAATACTTTTTCTTTTGGCTTGATCCAGTTTGAGCTGGATTCTGAAGTGATTATTACTAATATACTTTTCCTTTTGTCAGGAGACACAGAGGAGCTTTCACACTGAATCTCTTGCCTATTCCTTTTGTTTCTCTTCACTAGAAAGAGGAAATTAAGCTAGGTCCTTACCCATAAAGGCAGTGGGTTGCTCTTAGGCTTTCAGTCCCAAGACTTGAATTTCCTTACATGACGAATATTATTTATTGCTTTGTTATCTGCACTGGTGGTAGCATTTGTCAGAGCTTCTAGGGTGAAGGAACTAAAGTAATGTCCCACATCCTCACCAGCTCATCTCTAAGCCTTTACGAAATCTTGGAAACCAGGCAGCCTAAATGTGTGCCTGCTTCCCACCCTCCCTTCTTTCCTCCCTTCCATCTTTCTCTCTCTTCCTCATTCTTTTTCTTTTTGCCATAAGACTTTATGAGGACTTACCCAGACCTAGCCCATTATATGTCAAAGTTGTTGTTGTTATGTGCCGTCGAATCAGCCCTGACTCATAAAGTAGACCTCTGTAAACTCATTTCAAGAGTTTAAATTTCAATTCATGAAAGAAAATGTATGCTCAAGAATAAGTATCAACTTTTCAAAATTTGAATTTTTTCGTATTGTGCTCTCTTCATGATTTAGTAAATTAAAAATAAATACATTTTCTCATTTGACCCTCACCATAACCCACAGGGGAGCAGAATTTAGAAATAAAAATGGCTAACAAAAACTTGACTGCTAACCAAAATTGGCAGTTCAAACCCATTCAGCAGTACCATGGTAGAAAAGACCTGGTAATCTGTTTCCATTAAGATTACAGGCAAAAAAAATCTTTAAGAGCAGTTTTACTCTGTAACACATGGGGTTACCATGAGCTGGAATCGATTAGATGGCAGTTAGCAACAACAACCATTGAGTGCTGTGTATTAAAAAAAAAAAAAAAAAAAAAAAACCCACTGCCGTTGAGTCAAATCCAACTAATTCCAGCAGTTCTCGAAGTGTATTCTGGGCCCCTGGAGTTCCCTGAGACTCTTATGTAGCCTCCATGAGTATAAAACTATTTTCGTAATAATCCTTAGCCATGATCTAACTTTTCCACTCTCATTCACTCTTGAGTGTAGAGTGAAGTTCCATAAAAGCTTCATGACATGATTTTTGTGAGAGATTAAATGCAAAAAAAGATGACAATCCAGCTATCATCTATTAAGTCAAATATTAAAGAAGTTGCTAATATATATATATATATGTATATTTAAAAATGGTGCTCTTGTCATTAAATTTTTTTTTGTTTTTTAGAAATACAGTCTTGTAAAAATGTTATAACATATAATGGATTTTAAGTGAATAAATAAATATTAATTTTTTTTACTAAAAAAAGCAGAGGAAAAGTATATTAGTAATAATTCCTTCAGAATCCAGCTCAAACTGGCTATCAAGCCAAAAGAAAAATATTGGTTTACATAAAATTCAGTGTTAGGATACATGTATTGCTGATTCCAAGGGTTCACATGACTCATGTGATGTCAACAGGACCCCATCTCCTTCTCTTCCCTACCCTGTGCAAGGACTCTGCTTTTTTTTAATTAAAAAAAAATTAAAATTTTTAATTAAGGTAAATAATTACTTTTATTTCTAACACAGTGACTATCTATAGATATAACACAGATAATAAAACCCATTTGGGTAGGCTCTGCTGTCACTCTTGATTTATAGATAAGGAAACCTGGGCTTGGAGAAATGTTAGGAAACTCCAAAATTCCATAGATTGGAGGTGGTGGAGACAGAATAGGAGCTCAAGGGTCTCTGCTCCCAGAGTCTGAGATTTGACTTCTGTTTAATAGTTGAAATTTGTGTTCCTGTTCATAGTTGAAAACATGGAGACCAGAGAGGCTATGTGATTTGCGTAGGCTCAAGCATAGCTGGTGACTGGGCTGAGGCTTGAGTTCTATCCATTATAGCCAATGGCCCATGTACCCCTACTGTCCACCCAGAGATGTGTTGGTAAGCTGGCTTTTGGTGGGAGAGAAGCCCTGATTTGTACTGTTTGCCAACTTTTGTTGTGTTAATACTCCTACCATGGCTGATTTCAAGCTACTAACTTGTAAGTTGGGGAAAGATGAGTAGAATTGGCTTTCATGAACTGGTGAGAGCAAGCTCCCATATACCATAACCTCCACCTCATCCCCAATTTTGATTTTGCTTTTGGTCTTTGAAATTATTTCCAAGTCATTTCAAGAAATCATGATCTTGGACTAAAAAGACCTGAGTTGAACCACCAGCTCTGCTACTTACAAGCAGTTCACAGTGATGCACAGACTAGGTTTCTATTTGTAAACAGGGACAATAATGTCTGCTTTGCCTATCTCATAGCATTAGTTTAGTTTAGTTTAGTTTAGTTCTGTGTGTAAGCATGCATGTGTGTCTGCATGTATGAGGCAACAAAATGCAACCATTTATATGAGAGCACTTTGTGAAACGTCATGTTATACCAAAGTGAGGCACATGATTGAGCTGTTCCTTGTTAATGTGCCTAGCTCACAGGTGGGCTAAGGGACCCAGATTGTTTATCTCTGGTTAGAGTTGATGGGTTCCTTCTTATACTCTCACAATTCTTTGTCCATACTTCTATTTTGCCACCCATGCATCTCTCATAATTGCTCTTCTGTCTGTCTCAAACCAAGACAATTGAATGTGATAGTGAAAAAGCAGTGCTGTCTAATAGAAATATAATTTGAACCACACATGGAAATTTTAATTTTCTAGTAGCCACATTTTAACAATAAAAAAGAAACAAGTAAATTTAATTCAATGATATACTTTATTTAATCTAATATATCAAAAATATTATCATTTCAACTTGTAATCGATATTAAAAACTATTAATCTGCTATATTCTTTTTTCATACTATGCTTTTGAAAATAGGTATGTTTTAAGCTTACGCACAAAAAAATGCACCTCTGTCGAGTTGGATCTGACTCATAGTGACCCCTCCTTGGGTTTCCGAGGCAGTATCACTATGGAAGTAGATTGTCCAACCTTCCTTCTGAGGAGTGGCTGGTAGGTTTGAACTGCCAGCCTTCTGGTTAACAGTCAAATGCCTTAGGCACTACACCACTAGAGCTCCTTTTAAACTTACAGAACATCTCAATTCAGACTATCCATATTTCAAGTGTTCAGTGTGGCCAGTGGCTATTGATAGGGCTCTGTGGCTCTAAAATCAGCCTGCCTGGGTTGAAATCCTAGCTTTTCCACTTATTAGCTGGGTAATTTGGAAAGAGCTCTGGTGGCACAGTGGTTAAGGAATTCAGCTGTTAACCAAAAGGTGGGTGGTTCGAACCCACCAGCTGCTCGGCTGGAGCAAATGAGCCAGTCTGCTTCTCTAAAGATTTACAGCCTTTGAAACCCTACGAGGTAGTTCAACTCTGCTGTGTATCAGAATCAACTCAATAGCAGTGGGTTTGGTTTATCTGGGTAATTTATAAGGTCTCACTGTTCTCAGTTTCTTCTTTGTGAAATGAAAATAATAATGAAATTCACATCGTGGAGTTATTGAAAGAATTAATTAACATCTAAAATACTTAAATAACTGTATAAAATATGTACACCATAAATGTTAAAAATGACAGTTTCATTTTTGGGTTGTAATATTTCTAGAGGTAAAATTGCATCTTATTAATATTCTTAATTTCCAGGAACTTAAATAGTGATTGGCTCATAGTAGGTCATCTGTATTGGACAGATGGGTGGATGGATAGATTAATGAAAACTGGCTTCCACCATTCATTCTATATGACATCAAAACTTCAGATGAAATCCTGGATATTTTAAGCAATAAGAACATTATCTATCAATGGTGGTGACATCATTTGCAGGTGTATTTTAAAATAATCAGCTTTGTTGAGGTATCATTAACATAAAATTCACTCATTTTAAGTGTACAGTTCAGTGAGCTTTGAGAAATTTATGCAACAACCAATACATGGAACACTTCCAGCACCAAAAAGGTTTTTCGTGCCTCTTTACTGGTAATCCCCTCTCCCCACCCTCAGCCCCTGGATCGGCTTTCTGTTACCATAGTTTTTTTTTTTTTTTTTTTAAATTGTGATTTGGGTGAAAGTTTACAGAGAAAATTCACTTTTCATACAGCAGTTCACACACACTTTGCCTCATGACATTGACTACAATTTATCCCAATGCAACAGCTCCCCTCTCACTTCCTCCTGATAGTTACCTCTTCCATGTGTTCATCCCTCCATACACTCCTGCCCCCTGAGCTATCTCCTGGTGCATAAACAGCCTTTCTTTCTCCCATGATTGTTATCTCCAAGGAGTGTATCTACCTCAGGTACATGTTCAACTCATATGCTTGTCTTTTGTTTGACTGGAAGCCACAGGTATGGGTTCAATTCCAGACCTGAAGGGCAGCTAGGGGCCATAGTCTCAGTGGTTCCACCAGGCTCTATCAGACCAGCAAACCTGGTCCCCCCCCCCTTTTTTTTGTCCAAATGGTTTTGAGTTTTGTTCCACATGTTCTCCCTCTCTATCCAGGATCTCCTACATAGATCCCTCTCCGAGTGGTTGGCATTGGCAGCTGGGCACCATCTAGTTCTTTTGGTCTCATAGTCATATAGGATGCAGATCACGTGGTGTACCAGTCACTAGGACTAATTATTTCCATAAGTCTTTGGTTTTCTTCATTCTTCTTTTCTTTGGAAGAAGAGAGACCCATAGTTGCATCTAGATGGCTGCTTGCAAGCTTTTAAGATCCTAGTCGCTACTTGCCAAAGTAGGAGGTAGAATAATGTTTTGTGTAGTATGTTATGTCAATTGAACTTGATGTCCCCTGCTACTATACCTTAGTTTTTTTTTTTTAAGAATATAATATAAATTAAATCATACAGTATGATATATTTTGTGTCTGGCTTCTATTACTTAGCATAATGCTTTTGAGGTTCATACATGCTGCTTCATGTATCCATAGTGGATTTCTTTGTGTTGCTAGGTAAAATTCCATTGTATGACTATACCACATATTTGTTATCTGTTCTTTCATTGATGGATATTTGGGTTGTTTCCAAATTATTTATGAAGTCAATGTGAATATTTCAGTCTCAGTCTTTGTGTGAACACATATTTTCTTTTCTCTTGGGTAAATGACCAGGAATGGAATTGCTGGATCATATAGTAAGTGTACTTTATAAGAAATTGCTACACTAGTTTCCAAAGTGGTTGTGTCATTTTGTATTCCCACCAGCAATGTATGAGAATTTTAATTGCTCCACCTCCTACCAACTCTTTGATTTTCACTGTTATTTTATGTTTAGGCATTCAGGCAGATATGTAGTGGTATCTCTTTGTGGTTTTCATTGCATTTCCCTAATGACAAATGCCCACCACTCATCTGTCAGTTTGTGGTACTGTGGTGGCTTGTATGTTGCTGTCATGTTGGAAGCTATGCCACCAGCATTTTGAATACCAGCAGTGTCACCCATGGTGGACAGGTTTCAGGACAGCTTCCCAACAAAGGCAGACTGGGAAGAAGGATGGGGCCATCTACTGAAAAAATTGGCCAGTGAAAACATTATGAATAGCAGTGAAACATTGTCCAATATATTACTTGAAAACTTTATGAATAGCAGTGAAACATTGTTATATGGTGCCAGAAGATGAGCCCCTCAGGTTGGAAGGTACTCAGAATATGAGTGTGGAAGAGCTGCTTCCTTGGAATAGAGTTGACCTTAATGGTGTGGATAGAGTAAAGCTTTCAAGATCTTAATTTGCTGATGTGGCATGACTCAAAATGAGAAGAGACAGCTGCAAACATTCATTAGTAATTGGAATAGATTAATAATCAAATCAGATAACATTACAAAGAATGGGGATTCCAGAATACTTAACTGTGGTCATAAGGAAACTGTCCATAGACCAGTGGGTAGTCATTTGAACAGAACAAGGGGATACTGCATGGTTTATAATCAGGAAAGGTATGCATCAGAGTTTTATCCTTTGACCATATTTATTCAATCTGTATGCTGAGCAAATAACCTGAGAAATGACTATATAAGCAAGAACACAGCATCAGGTTTGGAGGAAGACTCATTAATAACCTGGGATATGCAGATGACATAACCTTGCTTGCTGATAGTGAACATGACTTGAAGCGCTTACTGATGAAGATCAAAGACTACAGCCTTCAGTATGGAATACACCTCAATATAAAGAAAACGAAAATCCTCACAATTGGACCAATAAGCAACATCACCATAAGTGGAGAAAAGATTGAAGTTGTCAAGGCTTTCATATTACTTGGATCCACAATCAACACCCATGGAAGCAACAGTCAGAAAATCAAATGATGTATTGCACTGGGCAGATCTGCTGCAAAAGACCTCTTTAAAGTGTTAAAGAGCAAAGATATCACTTTGCAGACTAAGGTATGCTGACTCAACCCGTGGTACTTTCAGTTGCCTCGTATGCATATGAATGCTGGACAATGAATAAGGAAGACCGAAGAAGAGTTGATGCCTTTGAATTGAGTGTTAGCAAAGAATACTGAAAATACGATGGACTGCCAGAAGAATGAACAAATCTGTACTGGAAAAGTGTAGTCAGAATGCTCCTTAGAAGCAGGAATGGCCAGACTTTGTTTTACATACTTTTGTGAGAAGGAACCATGTTGTGAGAAGGAAACTGCTGGTTCCCTGGCGAAGGATATCATGCTTAGTAAAGTAGAACTCATTGCTGTGGAGTTGATTCCGACTCATAGTAACCCCTCCTTGGGTTTCCAAGATGGTATCTCTACAGAAGTAGAATGCCCAATCTTCTTTCTGAGGAGCGGCTAGTGGGTTTGAACCTCCAGCCTTCTGGTTAGCAGTCAAATGCCTTAGGCACTACACCACCAGAACAGTAAGGTAGAGGGTCAGCAAAAAAAGGGAAGACTCTCAACGAGATGGATTGACACGTGGCTGCAATGATGGCACAAACATAGCAAGGATTGTGAGGTACAGTACTGGACATTGTTTTGTTCTGTTATACATAGGGTTGCTATGAATCAGAGCCAAATTCATGGCACCTAACAATAATAATAACAACAATGACAAATGCTATTTAGAATTATGTGCTGATCAATAATTTGCACATCTTCTCTGCTGAAATGTCAGTTCAAACACTTTTCTAAAGTAAACTGTAAATTTTAGAATAGTTTTAGATTTACAGAAAAATTATAAAGATAGTACATAGACTTCCCATATACCTGACACCCAGTGTCCCCTAGTGTAGTGCCTAAGGCACTTGACTGTTAACCATAGAAGGCTGGTGGTTCAAACCCACCAGCCACTCCTTAGAAGGAAGGTTGGGCAATCTACTTCCATAGTGATACTGCCTTGGAAACCCAAGGAGGGGTCGCTATGAGTCAGCTCTGACTCACAGCATGTAACAACAACAACAACAACAGTGTCCCCTGTTATTAACATCCTGCATTAGTATGGTACATTTGTTACAATTAAGGGGCCAATACTGATACATTATTATTAACTAAAGTCCATTCTTTAGTCTGATTTCTTTAGTTTTTACCTAATGTCCTTTTTTGATTCCAGGATCCCATCCAGGATATCACGTTATATTTGGTTGTCATGTCTCACTAGTTTCCTCTTAGAAACTGACAGTTTCTTAGACTTTCCTTGTTTGATAGCTTTGACTATTTTGAGGAGTACTGGTCAGGTATTTTACAGAACATACCTGTACTGGGATTTGTCTAATATTTTTCTCATGATTAAACTGGGGTTATGTGGTCTTGAGAGGAAGACCACAAAAGGGAAGTGACATTTTCATGACTTTATATCAAGGGTACATACTATCAACATGACTTAGCAGTTTTGATGTTAACCTTGGTCACCTGCATGACGTAGTGTTAGTCAGGTTTCCCCACTATAAAGTTACTTTCCTTCTCCTCCTCCCTTTCCATACTATATCTTTGGAAGGAAATCACTATGTGCAATCCAATTTAAGGATTGGGGAATTATGCTCCATCTTCTTTTTTTGTTTGTTT
>NW_006921602.1:17939549-17944564 GCF_000298275.1 Orycteropus afer afer
GGGTTCAATTCCAGACCTGAAGGGCAGCTAGGGGCCATAGTCTCAGTGGTTCCACCAGGCTCTATTGGACCAGCAAACCTGGTCCCCACCTTCTTCTTCTTTTTTTTTTTTTTTGCCTCCAAATGATTTTGAGTTTTGTTCCACATTGTTCTCAGTTTCTTACTTCTTGGCATCACAGGCTCATCTTACATTATTTTCTACTCCCATATTTCCTACTCCAGGCCTAGAAGCAACCATTTCTACCAGAAGCCCAGTTCTTTTTATTGGAAAGACGTATTAGAAAACAAGATCTGGGTACTAGGTATGCTGGTTTGCCCATTTATTTTCAATCAGGTTGTTTATCTTCTCATTATGAAATTATAAGAATTCTTTATATAATTTAGATAAAAGTCCTTTATTAGATACATGTTTTGCAAATCTTTTCTCTTTTTGGTGGCTTGTCTTTTAATTTTTTGATAGTGTCTTTCGACAACAAACATTTTAAATGTTGATACAGGCTAATTTATCAAGTTTTTCTTGTATACTTTGTGTAGTTTATTTCTGTCTTTAATATTTTTTTATTGCTGGTTTCAGTAAGTTTATTATCATGTGCTGTGTTATGCTTTTCTTTATATTTCTTCTGGTTGAGGTTCATTAAGCTTCTGGTATCTGTGAATTTATATTTTCATCAAATTTGATAAAATTTTGGCAATTGTTCTCCAAATATCTTCCCTTCTCTCCTTTTGGAACTCTAATTATGCATATATTAGATTGCGGATATTCCCTTGCAGGTCACTGGTGCACTGTTCATTTTTTCTCTCTGCCTCATTTTGGACAATTTCTATTGCTATATCTTCAACTTCTTGATTGTTTCTTCTGCAATGTCTTATCTGTTGTTAATCCCATCCAATGTATTTTCACTTCCAATATGTTTTTCATATCCAAAAGTTTCATTTGGGTCTTTTTATTATTATTATTATTTGGGTCTTTTTCACATCGCTCCTTTTTCCTCATGGCCCTTGTAGACTGATAAATCATCTCTGTCATTTCTAAGTCTGTTTCTATTGAGTAATTTTTCTCCTAGTTATGATTCATATTTTCACTTTTTGTATATCAGATAATTTTTGATTGAATGACAGTTATTGTTAGTTTTAAGTTATGAAGTACTAAAAGACAGTGGAAAGAATGTTGCGTTTCATTCTGGCATGAAATTAAATTATTTGCAATCAGTTTGATCCTTTTGAGGCTTAATTTTAAGCTTTTTTATGGCTGGTTCAGAGCAACATTTACTCTAGGACTATTTTTGCTCTTCTGCTCTGATGTGGCCCCTTTAGAGAACTGTACCTGATGTGCTATGTTCTACAAGACCTTTCCATTTTGCTTTATGGAAAGGAAAACTATTCCTAACTGTATGAGCTCTAGTAATTGTTCTGCTTATTGATTTCCAGTGATCTCATGGGTAGATTAATAGTCATCTCAAGGAGGCCCTTCTGCAGATTTCCAGGACCCTAGCCTGCAAGTTCTAGATGCCTTCCTAAATTCTAGTCTCTGTGTTCTTACTTCAGTAACCCTTCTAGTCCTTGTTTGGGTTCACATTCCTGCTCTGTGGCTTGAAAACTACTAGGCAGTAAGTGTACCTTGACAATTATAGGATGTGCCTCATTTGTTTTCCTTTGCTCAGGGATCACAATCCCCCCTCTCTGAAACAGTTTTAAAATGTATTTTGCCTAGATTCCTAGTTGTTTAAGGTAGAAAGGCAATGCCCATAGTTGTTAATACTTTATGGGAAAAATCTGGAGTCTATCCTAAGCTTTTATGAATTAAATGTATTGTGAAGAAAAGAAAGAGTTTTGCTGAGAGAACGTTAACCCCTTTCCTCAGTAGTAAATTAAAAGATTTTGTTTTTTCGACTTTCAAGTATCACACAGTCTCTTTAAACTGAATACAAACTGGAAGTCTTCTATTTTCATCATTTCTGGGCTACAAGGAGGATAGCAGTGCTTTATTTTTCTTACATGGTCTCACTTCTTGCAATTAAAACTTTACTTTAAAAACCAGGCCTTATATGTACAAAGATATTGTCATGAAATATATTGCATTAGGATACTTGAGATTGTCTTTGGTAGAAAATTCACTACCTTCCTATTCATTTAACCCTCACTAAAATTATTTTTTTCTTCCTAGTTAACAGCTGGGCTTTAATAATTGCTTAAATAAGATTTGTATAGCATCTGGGCATTTGATCACTTAAAAATTTTAAAATGATAAACTGTCATTGTGGATAAGTCCTTTATCAATATCAAAATTGAGTGCATAATGAGAACAAGAAATATCTATAGATGGCTGACATCAGAATGTGCACTGCCTACTTCAACAGAGAACATTTTGTATCTCTTAAGAACCAAATGATTTTCTCTTACAGTTTTATCTAAACATGTTGTAAATATTTGGTTTTTTTTTTTCTTGAATTAATATAATCCTTTGTAATAACTTGAGTTTCTGTGTCTTGTAAGATATTAAAGACTAACTTAAGAGATAGGAGTTTGAGGAATTAGGAATACAGTACACTAAATATGTTCAAATAATTCCTTCTTTTTATATGTTAAATAGGTTGAAAAAACAATTACCCTTATTCTCATTTGCTTAACAGCAAACTTTTCCTTCTATATTTCATTATCTGTGGATTGAAATAAATTTTCCTATTATATTTTATTATCATATTATCTCTACCTGTAAAGCCAAATAAATTGAAATTTATCATTACTTGATCAATTTCATATGTGCTGTGTTTTATATTCTGATAATTAAGCACAGTATCATCGTAGAGATTATAACCATGATTAAGAAATTGCAAAGCCCCTGTAGGAAGTTGTGGCTAAATTATTTATTTCACTGTATTAGATATTTTTTCTTATATATGAAGAAAGTGTTTGAATTTTGCAGCTTTTCACCATGTTTGCATTGTTAACATACTCATGCCTCTCTGACCGCAATTTTGCTTTTTAATTATCAAAATAATATAACTGAACATCTATACAAAGAGTTGAACTTCTAAAAATTCATAGACTTCTCTATTTCATTTTGTTTATATTGTATTTCTGCTATTTGAAAATACATTTCAGGATCTGTATATTACTTAGGGGAATCACTGCAGAGTCTTCACTCTTTATATAGTTGTATATTTAATGACAAAATGAAAATCATGATGTCATGATGTCCATGGTTCCTCCGGTGTTCTTTGTTATCAATTAAAAAACAAACCAGATTTTCTAATACCCCAGTTCCTTGGGGATTTGTTTAAAAAGCAACCTGGATTTTCACCTTCATGCAAAAACACTGAATTGGTTAGAAGATGAATATTAAAACAATACAATTAGAATGAAAAGTGTTTTCCTTTGGGGTTCTCTTGAGAAAGGGAGTGAGACAGGCAGACACTTTGAGATACAACATGGAACATATTATCTGCAAAGCTGATTTGGTATTAATGCATTCTGCTAATCAAGTTTATTTTCTCTATTGACTGACGTTAACATTAATCCTTTAATTTGCAAATACTATAGTCCTAAAAATTACATTTCTGAGTTGATCGCTGGTGGTTATGCTACATGGTGTCATTGTAAGCTCACTGCTGAACAGATTATTTACACTTGCTCTGGAAGATGAAATTACCCCAACACATCTTTCTTGCAAAATTAGTACAAATGCTGGTTGCTATTAAACCTGATCAGCTGGTATCACAGCAGGGTACTTGTGAAAAAAATTACTTAATATCTCTTTGTTTACAGTCTTCATTGAGGTGAATATATTTAATGTAGTTATTCAACTGCTAACCAACTATTGATGTTAACTATTTGTGTTTAAAGAAATTGTATTTTTGAAAAGGTTTCACTTTCATGTTATTAAGAATTTATTTAGTGTGCATATCTAGAAAAGGGGTCTTAATGAAGAAGTGCTGATTAAATCCAAAGGTGATATTAACAGCAGAAATTTGATCATCCTTGCATCTTCAGAAAGGGTGGCATTGTGTAGATTCCTTAGTCAGCCACTGATGTATAAGATAATTTGGAGGCAATTCACTTTCTGAGTGCCTCAGTTTCCCTCTTTAAACATGAAGTAGCAATAAAACCTTAACAGGACCACTGTGGACTTAATGAAATATATTGGAACAACATTAGATGAAACCAGTGACTGGTCTATGACCTTCTATTCTATTCTATTACTGCTATGGAAAAAAATTACTCCAAACCAAAAATGGGAAAAAGATGTAAATATTCTGCCATTAGGGGTTCATGCAGTGCCTGTTGATTCCATGGGAGCTATGCAAACCTGTAAGAGTAGAATTTGATTCTGAATCTCTTCAGTTAGCTCAACAATTTAGGGACACAAAAACAATTTTTAACTTATATTTATGTTTGACTATATCTCCCAAACAGCTCCCAGAATGAATGTATTTCATGTCTTGTATCATCAGGCCAATCTTAGAACTGCTGTGTCTTTCTCTACATAAATATTCCTATACAACTGGCTGGCTAACAAGATCACTTGGTTATCCGGGAAACCTCTCAATCAAGGCCCATTAGTTTTTCTTGGCTCTGATACCCGACTCTAAACTGGAAAAGAATCTTGTTTAAAATACATTGCTCCCCTAGCATCACTATAAGGAGCAGCATGTAGCTGGATTGGCTATTATTCTGGGGTTTGGAAAAGCAACTTAACATTATTCATATATAAATGACAAATCTGCAAGCATGTAACATCAAGAGGACAGCATTTGCCCAGAGATAGAGCTAGGAAGGCTAGAGAGGATGGGGGGGGGGGAGAAAGAAACGATAAACCTAGAGAGTTATCAATTGTCTCTCCAATGTATTACTAGGCTGAACATCAGGTTAACCCTTATTTTTGATGGAAAGACTTCTGCTGTTTCCTTGTGTGTGAGTTACCAGAGTTCTTTTTTTTTTTCTTTTGAACCAAAAGAAACTTATTTGACTTTGCAAATGATGCAGTATGTTGTCTTCAGTTTTGTAAATTTTCATATC
>NW_006921602.1:17944664-17952395 GCF_000298275.1 Orycteropus afer afer
TATATATATATATATATATATATATATATATCTCCTATATTGTGCTTTGGGTGCAAATTTACAGAGTAGAATTTGTTTTACATTCAACAGTTCACGTACAATTGATTTCACTCCTTGATTACCATCCCCAACTCTAGCCCACTCTCCTCCCTACCCTTCCCTGTGCACACCCCCCATGCCCTTCCTAACTGCATTCCTGTTTGTCCAGCTTTCCTTCCATGTGAATGCTGCCTCTGTCTCTCTCATGCCCCATGGCCGATTGCTCCAATGAGTGTATCTCCGTAGAGTAGATGAGTGAATCGCCCTGAGTTGGATGGTCTGCACGTCAGTCTTCCTACTGTTGGGCTTGGGGTTGGTCCTTGGGAGTGAGTCCTATCCCAGGCCTGAAGGATATCCCAAGGCCATACTCTTGGGGATCCCACCAGACTCTATTCAAACAGTAATTCTGGTTATTATTGTGCTTTTGAGTTTTGTTCCACAATTTTCCTCCCACTCTATCCAGGATCTCCAGTTTTGATCTCTTCCTGCGTGGTTGTCATTGGTAGCCAGGCACCATCTAGTTCTTCTGATCTCGCAGTCTATCATATCCTTTGAGTTACCAGAATTCTTAAGTAGTTTGTATCATAATTAGAACAACTGGCTATTGTATAATCATTTTATAGTTATATTTGCTTTAAGTTAGAGGTTGTATCTATTTTTGTTGGCTTTAAACTGTTCATTTTGGTTTGATCCCCTGCTGAGAATTGCATTTCCATACCAAATATATTGAATCAGAATCTACATTTCATTAAGATCCCCAACCGATTCTTATAGATCACTAGATGATAGGAATATACACATAGGACTCACCTGGGGATCTAGTTCAACTGTAGATTTTGATTCAGTATAACTGGAGCAAGAGCTCCAGTTCAAGCATCTGGCTGCTAAGCAAAAGGTTGATGGTTCAAACCCACTAGCCACTCCATAGGAGAAAGATGAAGCAGTCTACTTCCGTAAAGATTTATAGCCTTGGAAACTCTATAGAGCAGTTCTTCTCTGCCCTAAAGTGTCACTATGAGTTGGAATTGACTCAAAGGCAGTGGGACATGGGACACATCTGGGTTAGAAATGCAAATTCTCAGCTGGTTGTTGAACCAGAATGAGCCTGTTAATAGAAGCCTGGTTTTTGTTCACACCACATCCCTACATCCAGCACAATTCTCAATACATGACAGGTGCTCAACAAATATTTGTTGTTGTTGTTGTTGTTGTTATGTGCTGTCAAGTTGGACCCGACTCATAGTGACCCCTCCTTGGGTTTCCGAGGCAGTATCACTATGGAAGTAGATTGCCCCATCTTCCTTCCAAGAAGTGGCTGGTGAGTTTGAACCGCCAGCCTTCTGGTTAGCAGTCAAATGCCTTAGGCACTACGCTACCAGAGTTAGGTAGATGAATATCAGCTGTCTCAGCATCTTTTTGTGGCTATGCCCTTGTTATATTTGCATAGCTGTGTGAATTCCAGGTGTCACCATTGTTGTGCCCCACCTTCCACCCTGAAAAGTGTCACTGAAGATTCAATCTGGGGAAAAGCTCTGACTATTTAAATCAGAAGGATTTAATGCAAGGAATTGGTTACACAGATGCTGAGAAGATAAAGAGAGGGTGCTAAGGCAACCCAGAGATTAGCAGCAGCAGGAAGCCACACCTCTAGGCTGGAATGAGAAACCAAACCAAACCAAACTCCTGCCATCCAGTTGGATCCGACTCATAGCAACCTCTCCTTGGATTTCTGAGGCAGGATCATTACGGAAGTAGATTACCCAACCTTCCTTCTGAGCAATGGCTGGTGTGTTTGAACTGCCAGGCTTCTAGTTAGCAGTTAAATTGCCTTAGTCACTATGCCACCAGAGCTCCTAGAAGGAGAAACGTAGGATAGAAATACTGGATGTAAGCTAGAACCACAGAGGGCATGTCTGGCAGACATGGAAGCCAAGGGGGTGATGCAGCCATTGCCAGGAAGCACCAGAGACAGAGAGAAGGAGGGGAGAAATACTTTGCCTTCTCTGTTCCTTCTGCCCTTCCATCTTCCATTGGCTAAACTCTGCAGAGCATGAACTGACTTGGGAGCAAAGGGAAAGTAGCCGACACTCCTCTATGCACAGCAGGGAAGGGCAAGGAGTGAATCTGAGAGCAAACAGAGTGAAATGTGATCTAACACCAAGGAAAGATGCTTTAGATATCATTCATATTTTGTACTTTCCATCCTCCTCTCACATATTCTTCTCTGCCAGTTCCTTGTCACAGTAACCCCTATCCTAGTGTGATTTCACTAGTGACTTTACCCTCATCATTTGACCCTAAGAGATCCATTCATGGGATAATCGTCAATTTAAGAACCAGCTTGTTGTTGTTAGATGCTGTGGAGTTGGTTTCAACTCATAGTACAACAGAATGAGACATTGCCCAGCTGTCATCCATCCTCACAATCGTTGCTGTGTTTGAGCCCATTCTTGTAGTCACTGTGTCAACTCATTTCACTGAGGGTCTTCCTCTTTTTTGTTGACCCTCTACTTTACTGATCATGATGTCCTTCTCCAGGGATTGGTCCCTTCTGATAATATGTTGATTTTTCTGATCTTAAGGGTCTCGCCATCCATCCTTGCTTCTAAGGAATATTCTGGCTGTATTTCTTCCAAGAGAGATTTATTCATTCTTTTGGCAGTCCATAGTTTATTCAATACTCTTTGCCAACACCATAACTCATTTGAAGGAGCCCTGGTGTCACAGTGGTTAAACATACTTAGCTTCTAACTGAAAAGGTGGCCATTCAAAACCAGCTGCTCCATGGGAGGAGGTTGTGGCAATCTGTTTCCATAACAATTTACAACACTGGGAACCAATTAGGCAGTTTTACCCTGTCTTATTGGGTCACTGTGAGTTGTAATTGACTCAGTGGCAATGGATTTTTTCTTTCCAAGAGCCAGCAGCAGCCTATATTTTGCACTGCTTGCCAAACCAAGGAGAAACAAATCCAGTGTATGGACCTGACTCAAGAGCTCATCTACTGGGCTCCCAATGGATCTGCTTCTACTCAGAGTCAGACAGAGAGCTGCTCAAATTCAGCATGGAAAGTGTAGTCTGATCCTGACGAGCAAGGCCAACTTCTAAGCTTTTGATGATGTGATTAGGACAGCCTCTGCATTGTAATTTTAAGTTTAAACTTTTCAATGAACATTTCTTCAGCAATAGTTGGTCCTTGATATTTATTTCATGATTCATCAGGAAGAGTTTAATTTGTATTTTGAAGCAAGATGAGGTACAAATTAAAACATGTTATTATTACTATTCAAAAAGTCTTCCACTAGTGTCTGCTTTGATCTCTACAACTCCATGATATTAAGGCAGGATTTCTCAACCTATTGGTCCAGATAATTCTTCGTTTGGGGCTGTCCCATATATTGCAGGATATTTAGTAGCATCCCTGGCCTCTATCTGCCACTTGGCAGTAACACTTTCCCCAACCCCACTTGTGACAACCAAAAATCCCTCCAGATATTGTAAAAATGTCCCCTAGTGTGTGTATGTGTGTGTCTTTGTGTGTGTGTGTGTGTGGGGGGTAATTCCCAGGTGAGAACCACTGTGTTAAGGGGAGTACAGTTTTTGTCATCCCCATTTTACAGATCAGAAATGTTAACGGAATGTGGCAGGTTTTCTTATGCATCATCTTATATTTTAAGATTTTATGTAGGCTGTAATTCAGATATCAATGGGAAATTCTTGGGGTGAGAGATTTTCTGATCTGGGTAAAGAAAAATTAGGACTCAAAGCACAGGAAGAAAAGGCACTTCTTATTTTCAAGTCTGTTTCTTGTTGCTCTTATTGTTAGGTGCTGTGGCATCATCTCTGACCTATAGTGACCCTATGTACAACAGAACAAAAATGCCTGGTCCTGTGTCATTCTCACAATCCTTGCTAAGCTTGAGCCCATCCTTGCAGCCACTGTGTCAATCCATCTCGTTAAGGGGCTTCCCTTTTGTCACTGACCCTCTACTTTACCAAGTATAATCTCCTTTTCCAGGGACCAAAGTAGATGAGACCAAGTCTGGCCATTCTCACTTCTAAGGAGCATTCTGGCCGCATTTCCTCCAAGACAGATTTGTTCATTCATTGGCAGTCTGTAGTATTTTGAGTATTCGTCTCCAACACCACAATTCAAAGGCATCAATTCTTCAGTCTTCTTTATTCATTGTCGAGCTTTCACATGCATATGAGGCTAATGAAAATACCAGAGCTTGAGTTAGGTGCACCTTAGTCTTCAAAGTGACATCTTCTCTCTTTAACATTTTAAAGAGGTCCTTTGAAACAGATTTGCCCAGTGCAATATGATGTCTAATTTCTTGACCGCTGCTAGTCTATTTCTTGCCCCTAGAAATCAAAATGGGAAATTAAATTTTTCACTAGGAATTAAAGTGAGAATATTGATTTTGATAACTTAAAGTTTGTGTAATATTATAGTAACAGCTATACGTTGTAGGAAATTGAACAGCAGGCTATTGGGGACAGCCCTGGAATTTGCTTAGCAGGGAGAATAGCCCTTGTGGCTTTCCATCTGGCTTTGGCTTAATGACTAAATTATTTTAATTTTTTCCTACATTTTAAATCCTTGGTTTCTTCAAGATAAGGACACCTTCATTTCCCCCATCACATCTGTGTGCTCACTAATCTGCATGTTTTCTTCTTTGTCAGCAGTTGACTACCAGATGAAGCTTAGACAAATGGTTGTCAGCTTATCTTACAGTTGTTTTATGATGGGGTTTTTATGAAAGAGTGTAGCAGATACTGCCAATGAGAAGAGGCCTGTACCCTCTGCAGTTCATTGAACCCATATGGATCAGAACAGCTGCAAGGATGGATTTGCTACCTGAGGCCAGCAATTGCATCGCTAACCATGACTCCCACTTGCTGACCCTCATATAATGCATTGCAGTTGAGGGATGTTGATCACGCCTTTCCATTTTGTGATGGATGGTATTATTTAAAAACTGATGGTCTTGTAAACCGTTGGTGAGTTTCCATGTCTCACAGATGTGAGTAAGGCAGATAGTCAATAAATAATGGCATGTTCTAGAGGGGCACATACTGCACTCCACCATTTGGGCTAAATTGGCCTGCCAACCAGCAGGTGTAAAGTTAGATTAGACCTGGTACAGGAAGGTTTATAAAAAGACTTTTTGTGGCTGCTATCATTGCAAGCAAATATGCTGCTTTCTGGGACCTGTATTTTAAGATTGCTTTAGGTGAAATACTTGATTCATAGGTCAGCTCTCAAAAGCACCTGCATTACCTAGAATGCTAATCTATGGCTAACAAAATTATAGCAAAGCTTGAAAGTACAAAGCTTTACTGATTTGTATACATCTACTCAGGCTGGGATGGTGGGTGCCCACTTTATGAGTGATGATTTTCTTTAAGGTTGAATGAACCATCCACAGAGAATGGTTTGGAAGGACTGTCATGATTTATACCATTGAACTTTTGCATCATTCACAAACTCCCCTGGCACTTAGTCCATGTTTCCCACGCAACCTTCTAGTTACAAGTTAGCTTTTAGAATAGTTCTATCTCCAAGTAGAGTATAAAGTAGACATATAAGTGTTCTAGTTCACACGGCATATAGCTCTCATGGCATAGTAGATTTATTTGGCTGCTAATTAGAAGGTCAGCAGTTCAAACCTACCAGCTGCCCCATGGAAGATGGGACAATCTACTTCCATAAAGATTTAGCAGCCTCAGAAACCCAATGGGCATAGCTATGAGGCAGTATCAACTCAGTGGGAGTGAGTTTGGTATACATATCAATAAATTGGCATCAAGTTAAAATGTGAACACAGTTACCCACTACCCACTGCCATCGAGTCAATTCTGACTCATAGTGACCCCCACTGGGTTTCCAAGGCTGTAAATCTTTGCGAAATTGGATTGCTTCATCTTCCTCCCACGGAGCAGCTGGTGGGTTTGAACCGCTGACCTTCTAGTTAGCAGACAAATACCTTACTCACTACACCACTAGAGCTCCTTAAAATCAGTTAAAGAGTATTTAAATTAAAAAATGTAGTCCTTGTAGCCTAACTAAATTCACTCATGTGGGATGAAGCGAAACGAAACACTACAGAGGTTGTTACCACATTATCACGTACTCTTTAACGTAGTTTTTCAGTATTTCATGTAAACGTCTTTTCTTTGTGACCAGAGCATGCATTTCCTCTGGGTGGAAGCTAATTTTTCTACTATTTTTGCATATTTTATAGCACACAGTACAATGCTGAAGACATGTATAACATTCACTGAAAACTTAATTGCTTGTTTTCTGGCTACAATAATGCATTGAATTAATTAATTAAAGTAAAGAGGTGTTTGTAAAGATGGAGAACAGTTTATTACAAGTGTAATGGATTCCTATGAAATGATGAATTGGTTGATTTACAGCATTACATACAGTGAGGCCACTTGTAGTAAATCCCTTTAACTGTGTAATCCATGCTGCCTTTTTCTCAGGGCTTCAGAGCAGCTCATTCCAACTCTACCCTTTGCTAAGAATTTGCATTTCCACCCCAGATATACTGAATCAGAATCTACATTTTAGCAAGAACCCCAAGTGATTTTTATGTCTACATGGGGATCTTGTAAAAATATAGATTTAGATTCAGTATATCTAGGGTGGAAATGCAAATTTTCAGCAGTGGGTAAAATCAGAATGAATCAGTTCAAAGCCTTGATTTTTCTAAAAGAGCATTTGTTGTGAGTTCAGATATGTTTGCCTGAAAGAGCAATGGTAGAGGCTACTGCTGAATTGGATTTGTATAACAGAAGGAAAAGTTAAAATATATAAAATGCAAGGTAGTTGAATATACTAATAGTACATTTATGATCTGAACTCCTGTTGTGATATTTGGCTATCACACCATTTCACTAAACCTAAGATTAGAACAGCAAAGAGCTCTGCAAAAATATTTTTTGGAATAATTCTGCTCTAGACACTGACATAGATATCGCTGGACTTTAACATACTGGGACAGAGAAGACTTCTTCAAATAGAATTTATCAAATAAAGAATAAACTATTGTTGATTAAAATCTGTATTTATCTTTCATTTTGCTGGTTATTCCAGACAAAGATGGACTAGAGAAAGACCTGGGAATCTACTTCTGAAAATCAGCCAATGAAAACTTTATGGATTATAAGGTCAAGGGGATGGCACAGGACCACACAATGCTTCATTCCATTATGTGTGGGGTCACCGTGAATCAGGGGCTGATTTGACGGCAGGTAACAACAACAGCAACAAACAATGCATTTTAGTATTTGAGTCACTTTGAATTCTGTGAGTGAAAGCATTCATCATTTTATTTTGCTTCACTTTATTGCACTTTGCAGATACTGCATTTTTTGCAAATTGAAGGTTTGTTGCAACCCTGCATCTAGCAAGTCTATTGGTGCCATTTTCCAATGGCACATGCTCACTTAGTGTCTCTGTGGCACATTTTTGTAATTCTCACAATATTTCAAACTTTTTCATAATGCTTTTACACACTTTACAGACTACACTATAGTGTAAACAGAATTTTATATGCACTGGTGTTCTGGTTATCTAGTGCCGCTCTGACAAGAATAAACCACAAATGGGATGGCCTTAACAAACAGGAGTTTATTCTTACAATTTGGAGGCTTTAAGTCCAAGTTCAAAGTGCCAGG
>NW_006921602.1:17952765-17954063 GCF_000298275.1 Orycteropus afer afer
GGCCTAGCCAAGTTGACATACAAATTTAACTACCACAACTGGGAAACCAAAAAATTTGTGGGACTGCTTTATTGTGATATTCGCTTTACTGAGGTGGCCTGGAACTGAACCTTCAGTATATCTAAACTTGGCTTGAAATACTGCTTTATTTTTTTCTTGTACCCTCTGAGATGTTAAGGCAAGGTGCTGATTGTTTGGACAATATGTGTTACTTGGACAGTGACTCACTGTATTAACTTCTTGTGGCTGCTGAAACACTTACTACAAACTTGATGGCTTGACACAACACAAATTTACTCCATCACAGTTTTGGAGAACAGAAGTCCAACATCGGTTTCAATGGACTGAAATCAAGATGTCTTCAGGCCTTGCTCCTTCTAGAAGCTCTAGGGGAGAATCTGTTCCTTGCTTCTTCCAGTTTCTGGTGGCTGCTGGCCTTCTTTGGCTTGTGGGTGCATCATTCTATGCATTCCTCTGTGCTCACATTGCTTTTTTCTCTTCCTTATATGTCAAATCTCCTTCTGCCTCCCTCTTACAAAGATACATGTTATTGCATTTAGAACCCTCCTGGATAATCCAAGATAATACCCCATCTGAAAATTCTTAATTTTATTACATCTGCAAAGTTCTTTAAATTTTTTTTTTTTTTTTTTTTTTTTGCCATATAAGGTAACAGTCACAGGTCCCAGGGATTAAGACATGAATATCTTTTGTAGTGCATTTGAATTATGGTGTTGGTGAAGAATATTGAATATACCATGAACTACCAGAAGAATGAATAAATCTGTCTTGGAAGAAGTCAACATTCTTGGAAGAAGCCAAAAGTTTCCTTAGAAACAAGGATGGTGAGACTCCATCTCATGTGCTTTGGTCATGTTATCAGGAAGGACCAGTCCCTGGGAAAGGACATCATGCTTGGTAAAATAGAGGATCAGTGAAAAAGAGGAAGACCCTCAATGAGCTGGACTGATGCAGTGGCTGCAACAATGGGCCCAAACAGCAACAATTGTGAGGATGACACAGGACTGGGCCACGTTTCATTCTGTTGTACACAGGGTTGCTATGAGTTGAAACTGACTCAATGGTACCTAAAAACAACAACAATCTTTTGAGGGGCCATTATTCAACTTACCACACTTCTCAAGGCTGTGTTATGGTGTGCGACTTCTGTCAAAATCTTCTATAAGAGCCTTTAAAAATGTATGTGGTTTTATTTTATTTCTTTATTTATTTTATTGTGACTTGGGTGAAGACTTACAGAGCAAATTCACTTTCCATACTGCAGTTCACATATACTT
>NW_006921602.1:17967372-17972239 GCF_000298275.1 Orycteropus afer afer
TTATAGTCTCGGAAAATGTGATGGTTAATGTATGTGTCAAATTGCCTAGGCTATGATTCCCAGCATTATGTAAGTATCCTCCATTTTGTGATCTGAGGTAATAATCTTCCATTTTGTGATAATATTTAACTATCCTCCATTTACTGTGCTGTAAATTCTAAACTCTATGTGTTAATGAGGCAGGATTAGGGTTGGGGGTATCTTGAGTCACACCCTTACAAGAGTCACACCTTCACTCATGTCTCACCATACTCAAGACACACCCTTAGTCAAGTCACCACCCTTATCTGATGCAAGGGGAGTTTCCTTGAGGATGTGGTTGCATCCAATATATATTGGATGCTTTCTTACTCTGGATCCTGCATTTTTCATTCACCTTATCATCTAACCTTTGGTTCTTGGGACTTGAGCCATCTGACCTGCCGATTCTGAGATTTGCCAGCTTCTGCATCCCTGTGAGCCAGTAGTCTGCCATCTGACCCATTGATTTTGGGTTCATGAGCCTCTGCAACAATGTGAGTCACTAGAAGCCTCCAACTTGACACTTCATCCACAGACTTGGGGTTTGCCAGCCTCTACTACTGTGTGAGCCATTTCTTTGAGATAAATTATCTATTTATTCTGTCTATCCAGCCATCCATCTATGCTTCACTGGTTTTGCTTCTCTAAAGAAGCCAGTCTAAGACAGAAACCCTATGGAGCAATTCTACTCCGTTTTATAGGGTCACTATTAGTCAGAATCAACTCAGTGGCACACAACAATAAAAAGAAAGTTAAACTTTTCAAGTCTTGTTGTTGTTGTTGTTATGTGCTGTCAAGTCGGACCCGACTAATAGCGACCCCTCCTTGGGTTTCCAAGGTGGCATCACTACCGAAGTAGATTGTCCAACCTTCCTTCTGAGGAGTGGCTGGTGGATTTGAACCACTGGCCTTCTGGTTAGCAGTCAAGTGCCTTAGGTACTACGCTACTAGAGTTTGTCTAAAAAGTCCTTATTTTATCTACATATGTAAATTATTTATTAATGAGTATAGGGCTTTAGTTCAAAATCCTTTCTTTCAGCATTTAGTAAGCATTTTTTTCCATTGCTTTCTAGTCTTGGAAATTATAGATAAGAAGGCTGAAGACAGTTTAATTATTATTCTTTAGTAAATGTCCTTTTTGCACCCCTCATCCCAAATACACACACAATGGAGGATTAAAAGGTTTTTCTCTTATCTTCAAATGCCATAAATTTCTCCAGGATATGTCTCTATATTATTATTTATTTCCTCTAGTATTTCTATAAGATATTTGTCATTTCCTTTCTATCTGAACACTTAAATCTTTGTTCACGTCAGGGACTTATTCTTTTTAGAATTTCTTTATTTGTCTCCATTTTCCCACCATCTTCTCTCTTATTTCTTCCTAGAGTTCTTATTAGATAGGTTTTGTATCTACTTGAACTATGCTGCATGATTCTTAGGTTCCTTTAAATTTTTTCATCCTTCGGTCATTTCACGTTGTGTTTTGGGAAAATTCCTCAGCTCACCCTTCTGGCTTTGTAGATTGGACTTGTTCATATCCTTTCTGAGATCCAACCCTTCTGTTTAAATTACTTTTTAATTCTGGCTCTCATATTTTTAATTTCTGAAGCTCTGGCTGCTTCTTTTTAATAGTGACCTATTCCAGTTTTATGACTGTGATGTCTTTAATTTTTCTGATGATATTGACTATGCTTGTTTTAAATTCTCTTCTTTTCCTGCATTCCTTTTCTTCCTCTTTTTGAAGTGCTATAAAAAGATATATTGAGTTCTTTACGTTAGAAAGCCATATGATAAGAATGCCTCTGTGACTCTCACACTTAACTATCACTAGGTTCAGCCTCATGTAGTTGTCCATTTGTTCAAAAATATGAAGATTCTGAGATTATTCTTTATTTTTCTAAAAAGAAAAATGGGCAACTTTCAACTTAGATTTATACTGAGAGCTAACCTTTCCCGTTTGTTGGTGAGCCTTTTGAAGGTTGATACTTGTGTTTTATTTACTGCGGCGTCAGCTACACTTAATCCAGTTCTGGCACATAATTGTCATTTAATCAGTACTTATTAAATATTAAAGAATGGACAAATAAATGGAATTTCAAGTGTGGCATAGATTACCACTTGATTTAGATTAAAGGCAGAAGCTAAAGAAAATTAGATTGGAAAAGAATATTTTATTCCACTTTTCCATCATTTACTGCCTCATTTATAGTTGGACTGAAATGAAAATATAGCCACAGGACACAACTTACAGAGTGGCTTCCTGGACACTTGAGAATGGCCACAGGCAATAGAGAGCACTTTCTCTGCTCACCTCCCCTCCTAGAGATAAGAGGGAAGGTAGGCTGCTTTAGTGTTCTTCCGGTTTCCATGCTTTCTTCCACAAGGACTCCCCCACCCATGCTATCTTACCCTCCTTGACTACTCTAGTTCACATTGATTTATCCATTTTGAACTACTCTGGGACTTTTTATCTGTACCATACTACTTAGTACTTCAGTTTTATTGAACAAATATTTATTTGCTCTGTGCTTGGTTCTAAGCTAGGTTCCAAACGGTGATACAAAGATTTAAAAAAAAAAAAAAAAAAATCACAGTCCTGCTTTCAAAGAATCTCAGCCTGGTAAAAAATTTAGTGTAAACCAAATAACTGTAATATTAACTCAGCCAGGACAAGTAACACCACATAAGTGAAACAATCAATATATATGGGAAGCTCAGGGTGGGGAGAAATGATATGTACTTGGTGTACTTTCAAAAAGTATGTGGCTTTGGAGATGACCTTGGAGGTTGGACAGGATTTTATCAGAAGGTAATTGTTTTGGTCACCTACTGCCACTCTGAGAGGAATATACCACAAATGGGATGGCTTTAACAAACAGGAGTTTATTCTCTTACAATTTTGGAGGCTAGAAGTCTAAGTTCAAAGTGCCAGGCTCTAGGAGCTGGGTGAAAAAGCCCCTCCACCTTGGGCTTCAGCTCTGCCTCCTGCTCCTGGCCCACTGAAGCCAGAGGCTTCACTTTACTCAGGCAACTGCTTGTTGCTGAAGCTGACAAACCCAACATCAACAAGTGAAAAGGCACAGTCCTGATATGACCAAACAACACAGCAGGGCACTAATTCAAGTTCAGAAAAAGTCCCAAGATTGACAGGGCATGGCAGACTGCTGAACAACGACACAGCTACATCCAGGGTTCAAGCATGCCATAAGCTGGAGACCATTCCCAAAGCTGTTTCTTATATATGAGAAGCGGACCACATACCCAAAGCAGCTACTCAGTTGCTCCAATAGATTCCACCATAGAGTTAATTAGGAACTCTAGTAGCATAGGAGGAGCTCTGGTAGCATAGTGGCTAAGACACTTGCCTGCTAACCAGACGGCTGGCGGTTCAAACCCACCAGCCACTCCTCGGAAGGAAGGTTGGGCAATCCTACTTCCGTAGTGATACTGCCTCAGAAACCCAAGGAGGGGTCGCTATGAGTCAGGGCTGACTTGACGGCACGTAACAACAACAACAAGTAGCATAGGAGCTCTGGTTAGCACTTGACTGCTAACCAGAAGGCTGGTGATTCAAACCCACCAGCCACTCCTTGGAAGGAAGGCTGGGCAATCTACTCCCGTAGTGATACTGCCTCGGAAACCCAAGGAGGGATCACTATGAGTCAGGTCTGACTTAACGACACATAACAACAACAACAACAACATTACTAATTAATTACTAATCTTATCATGGGAAATAATAACTACATCCAACTGTCCAGCCACTCAACCAGGCCCAGCCAAGTTGACACACAAACTTAATTACCATAGTAAAGAAGAGCTGGAAAGGGAGAGAACAGGATGAAGCTATCATCTGAGCAAAGATGTAGGGTCAAGAAAACCTGTGGCATTTTCATAGAATCTAGAATTTGGCTAGTTTCTAGTAGTATATGTTGTTCTGATAACAACTAAGCTCCTGAAAGCTGATGATAGGCTGGAACGAAGGAGTTTTTGGACTCATCTGGGGTCATAAACTCTCAAGTTTATTACAGTTCCTCCTATGCTGACCACTTAACAAGTCTATGTTATCTGCCTGGTCACTGTAGGCATGTAGTAGATTAAAAAAGAATTATTTTAGATATGTTTGGGCTATTATTGTGAGATTTGGAAGGGTCTTTATTGCTCTGATAAGGAGCTCTGGTGGCATAGTGCCTAAGGCATTTGACTGCTAACCAGAAGGTTGACAGTTCAAACCCACCAGCCACTCCGTGGAAGGAAGACTGGGCAATCTACTTCCATAAAGATTTACCACCTAGGAAACCCAATGGGGGTTGCTATAAGTCGGAATCGACTTGATGGCAATGAGTTTGATGTTTTGGTTTTTATTGCTCTGAAAAAAGTTGGTTTTCTAGTTTTTGAATGTTTCCCTACAGATAACTATTTAAATTAAATATCAACTTTATTGAAGTATAACTTACATAAAATAAAATGCATCCATAATAAGCATATAGTTTAGTGATTTTTCACAAATGCATTCACCTATACAATCACTACTCAAAATAGGAATAGTAAACATTTCCATAACTGCAAAAGTTTCCCTCTTGTTGCCCCTTTGAATCTATCCTTTCCTTACTCCAACCTTTATCCCTGGCCACTACTAATCTCCTTTTCTCTAACAGTCTTAGTCTAGGTTCACTAGAAGAGTAAAACCAGTGAAGAATACGTGTTTGTGTATGTATGTATATATATGTATGTATGTATATACATATATGTGTATGTGTGTGGGAGCTCTGGTAGCATAGTGCCTAAGGCACTTGACTGCTAACCAGAAGGCTGGTAGTTCAAACCCACCAGCCACTCCTCA
>NW_006921602.1:17972439-17991446 GCF_000298275.1 Orycteropus afer afer
TATATAGTGTAAGTGTAGTAGTTACAGTATTTGGCTGCTAACCAAAAGTTGGTGGTTCAAAGCTACCAGCTGCTCTGTGGAAGAAAGATGAGGCAGTCTGCTTCTGTAAAAATTTATAGTATAGCTTGGAAACCCCATGAGGATTGCTATGAGCTGGAGTCAACTTGATGGCAGTGAGTTTGGTTTAGTTTATATATATGTACACATACACACACATACATACATACATACATACAGAGAGAGAGAAAAAGAGAGAGAGAGAGAGAGAGAGAGAGAGATTTATTTTAAGGAAATAGCTCACGCAGTTGTGGAGAGTGGCCATTCCCAAGTCCTTGGGTCAGGCATAAGCTGGAGGCTTATCCTGATCCACATTGTTGCAGAGGCTGGTGAACTCAAAATCAGTAGGTCATACAGCAGGCTACTGGCTTACATCCCCAAAACTGGAGGTCAGAGGATGAGAAGTTGGATGCAGTATTGAGAGAGAGAGAGCTTTGCCAAGAACATCCATGCACACTGAATGCAGGCCACACTCTCAAGGAAACTGATTGGCAATTGATTGGTTTTAGCTGATTGACTGTTTACATGAGATCACAAAATGGAAGGTGACTGCATTACATTACATTATGGAAGAGCAATCAGTCCAATGTCTGCCATACCCCAGAGAATTATTACCTAACCAAGTTAACACATAACAATTAAACATCACATTCCACCCCACGTCAACTTGGCACCTGTATTCATGTCTTGAAACCATACATAATCTCTAAATAAAGACAATTAAAAAGTAATACTTGTGCCTAACATGATGCAACTAATGTGTACAACTGGAAATGCACTAACCCTATTTACATCTTACATTTTATAAGTAATGGGATATAGGATAAGGGAGGGAAGAAAATAAAAATATTTGATACACACACACACATGCATGTATAAGAAAACCAAGGAAAAATACTCAACTATAGTCCTCATTTCTGCAACTGGTTATGTGGTCACAACTAGTATTTAGAACTGCTTTCTTCTACCAACCATTTCATCTTCCTTTTGCCCTCGACAAGCACCTCAGCTGATCATAGTTCTTTGCCTGGTGGGGTGACCCAAACCTTTATTCCTGAATGGTCAAGGCCAGAATTGGGTTGCGGTACTTTTTTATTGACTTTAATCACAGGGCATGGCAGTGCTACCAGATGCCCTAAGGGATCTCCTGTATTCCAAATGTTTTCTTCTTTACCTCCAGTATGTAACAGCACTCCACTTCCCCCTTGGTAATCAGGATCAACACTCCAGCCCATTTAGTAACTCTCTTCTTTGCCTGTGTATCCAGAGGATAATGAGGAGCCCAAAGTGGCCAGGTGGTATTCTTAACTCTAGTGCAGTAGAATCTGTGTTGTGTCTCCAGGTGGGAGCATTCTTCCTTTTGGAACTAAGACCTCTAGAACAATAGAGCATAAAGTCACAGGGACAGGAAGCAAAAATTTTATAAGTAGGTCACTAGGGGTAATAGTTAATGGTGTCACTCCCATTTCCACCCCTTGATTCCTGTATCCATGAATCCTGGCTATAGGATAAGCAGCACCATATATTGGACACTAATTTATAGTATGTTCTCCTCCTGGAGAACATGGCCCCAACCCTGCAAGGTGTAGCTGGCCCCATAATTGTGCTCTTAGAAAGCCATCCCATCATTCTATCAAATCAGCTTCTTCAGGATGATGGGGAACATGGTAAGACCAGTGAATTCCATGAGCATGGTCCCATTACTGCACTTCATTTGCTATGAAGTAAGTTCCTTGATCCGAGGCAACGTTGTGTGGGGTGGTGGATAAGGCATCCTCCAAGTTCATAGATGGTTGTTTTGGCAGAAGCATTGTGATAGTTAAGGTTGGGTGTCAACTTGGCTGGACTATGATTCTCAGTGGTTTAGTGGTTATGTTGGAGGGATCTTTAATGATGAGATATGATACAATTACCTCTGTGTTACACTCTGCTCTGAGCAGCCAATCAGTTGACAGGAAGTTTTGTCAGGAGTGTGGCCTGCTTCCAATGTATATGGACGTCCTGGCAAAGCTCTCTGGCTTTTTGCTTGATCTTGATCCTGCATCTGGCTCATCATCCTCTGACCTCTGGCTCTTGGACTTGAATCAGTGGCCTGCTGTATTGCCTGCTGATTTCAGGATTGTTCCTTTCACAGCCTGTGAGCCAACAACCTGCCATCTTACCTGCTGATCTTGGACTTGTCAGCCTCTGAAGCCAGCTACCTGCCAATCTTGGGTTTGTCAGCCCCTGCAGATATATGAGTCAGGAGAAGACTCCAGCTTGATGTCTGACCCATTGAGTTGGAACTTGTCAGCCTCTGCAACTGTGTGAGCCATCCATTTCCTTGAGATAAATTCCTCCCTCTCTCTCTCTCTCTCTCTCTCTCTCTCTCTCTATGTCTCTCTCTGGTTTTGCTTTTCTAGAGAACCCAGCCTAAGACAAGCATTGTGTGCAGGGAAGGGAAATCCATATCCAGAGTAAGTTTCTATCCCAGTAAAAAGAAAATGCTGCCCTTTCCAAGATCAAAGTAGTTCAATGTATCAGTCTACCACCAGGTTGCTGGCATCCACTGAAGAATGGTGCCATATTGGGGACTCAGTGTTGGGTTTTGCATCTGGAAAATTGGTTGCTCAGCAGTGGCTGTAACGAGGTAGGCCTTGGTGAGTGGAATGCCATATTGCTAAGCTCAGGCATAACCTCAATCACTGCCATTATTGTCACTTTCTTCATAAGCCCATTGGGCGATGTTAGGTACCTCGGATAAGATGATGACTGATTTCTATAGAATGCATCATCCTATTCACTTAATTATTAAAATCATCCCCTCTCAAGTTTACCTTTTGGAGAGCACTTGGTGAGACACAAATCCCTTCTCTTATTAGGCCCACTCAGAAAGGCCTAGCCACATGACTTTTCCACAGACCAGCTTGCCATCAATTTTCCAATCATGTTCCTTCTAAGTCCCTGACCATCTAGCCAAACCATTGGACACAGCCCATGAATCAGTATATGATCACACATCTGACCATCTCTTCTTTCTTTCTTCTTCCTTTTTTTTTAACAACAACAAAATAACTTTAAATAGTTATACAATTGAAAAAACAAAACCCTGATTGATTACAGATTAAATAAATGCCAAACATTTTCAATCTTTTACTATTCGTATAATCAGGTCATCTTAAAATGACTGAGTTATGTAGACAAAAAACCCTCTGGCCCTAATTTCAATCGAAGTAAAAGTTGCAGACCTGGGTAATTAATATGTATGGGATCATTTGATTAGGCCTGTGGTTTTGTTTGTTTGTTTGTTTGTTTTTCTTTTAAGAGTTTATTTTACATTCAACATAATGTGTACATTTAGTTTCATTCCCCATTCGCCATGCCCAAACCTAACCCAGTCTCCTCCCCTCCCTACCCTGTAACCCACCCCAGTACACCTCATATTTATACACTCCTGTTTGTCCTGCATTTCCTCAGTTTGAATATTCTGACCATCTCTTCTTTCGAGCAAAATGAACAACCAGGTGAACTGTTCAAAGTTCTGCCCACTGGGAGGATCCTTCCCCACTATCCTTCAGGGAGGTCTGAGAAATGGGCTGCATATAGCCCGGAACCATCTGTAAACCAGGCATGAGTTTTCCCTTCTTCAGTCAGCTGATGATAAGGAATTCCCCATGAGAACATAGGGTGCAGACTGGGAGGGAAAAGGTAATGTGTTAGTGGAGACCACGGGCATTCGAGCCACTTGCTTAAATAACTTATTTGTGCCTTCAGGTCCTACTCAAGCCTGATCTTGTATATAAATACCACTTTCATTTAATGACAGAGTGCTGCTGTCCGATTTTATGACTCTGTGGATTAGACAACACCTAGTCCATGGTAGGCAGCTTAGGTTACATAGTAACTTTGTGGTCCATGGTTAAGTGTTCCATCTCCACTAAAGCCCAGTAACAAACCAAAACCTTTTTCTCAAAAGAAAAGTAGTTATCTGCAGAGGATGGCAGAGCTTTGCTCCAAAATCCTAAGTGTCTGTGCTGTGATTCATCAATAGAGGCCTGCCAAAGACTCTAAACAGCATCTCTATCTGCCAATGACACTTCAAATACCATTGGATCAGCTAGATCATATGGCCAAAGTGGCAAAGCAGCTTGCACAGCAGCCTGAACCAGTTGCAGAGGCTTCTCTTGTTCAAGATCTCACTCAAAATTAGCAGCTTTTTTAGTCACTTGATAAATAGGCCAGAGTAACATTCCCAAATGGGAGATATGTTACCTCCAAAATCCAAAGAGAACTACCAGGCATTTTGATTCTTCTTAGTTGTAGGAAGGGCCAAATGGAACAACTTATCCTTCAGTTTAGAAGGAATATCTCAATATGCCCCACACCAATCTAAAAACCAAACTCACTACCGTCAAGTCAAATCTGACTCATAGTGACCCTTCCTTAGGTTTCCAAGGTGTATCTCTATGGAGATAGATTGCCCGGTCTTCCTTCCAAGGAGTGGCTGGTGGGTTTGAACTGCCAGCCTTCTGGTTAACAGTCAAATGCCTTAGGCACTATGCCACCAGAGCTTCCCCCCTACTGGGCCCCTAGAAATTTCACTGAGATGGAAGGCACCTGGATTTTTAATGAGTTAATTTTCCTCTTTTAGCCTGCAAATATCTTACCAATAAGTCATGAGTCATTGATACTTTTTCCTTATAATCAACAGGATGTCATCAATGTAATGGATCAGTGTGACATCTTGTAGAAGGGAAAGGTGGTTAAGGACTCTATGGATTATATTATGACATAGGGCTAGAGAGTTGATATACTTCTGATGTAGGACAGTGTAGGTGTATTGCTGGCCTTGCCAATTGAAGACAAATTGCTTCAAAACAGGTAACAAGAAAAATGCATTAGCCAGACCAAAAGCTGGATACCATGTACCAGAAGATGTATTAATTTGCTCAAGCAATGAAATTACATCTGGAACAGTAGTTGCGATTGGAGTCACCACCTAGGTAAGTGTTAAATAATCCACTATCATTACCCAGGATCCATCTGTATTTTACACAGGCCAAATAGGTGAGTTGAATGGAGGTATGGTGGGAATCTCCACCCCTGCATCCTTTAAGTCCTTCATGGTAACAGTAATCTCTGCAATTCCTCTGGTAATGTGGTACTGCTTTTGGTTTATTGTTTTGCTAGGTAGGGGCAGTTCTAATGGCTTCCACTTGTCTTTTCCTACCATAGTAGCCCTTATTCCACATGTCAGGGATTCAATGTGGGGATTCTGCCAGTTGCTGAGTATGTCTATTCTAATTATGCGTTCTGGAACTGGGGAAACCACTATAGGTTGGGTCCAGGGCCCACTGGACCCACTGAGATGGACATGAGCTAAGACTTCATTAATATTCTGTCCTCTATACATGCTTACTGTGACTACTGGGCAAGTAACATTTAGGGTCTCTTGGAATTAGTGTCAGTTCAGAGTCAATATTGAGTAATCACCAAAAATTCTGATTATTTCCTTTTCCCCAGTGAACAGTTATTATCATAGAAGGCTGTAGAACCTTTTAAGGATGGCTGAGGGAAAAAATTGACAGTATAAATTTTGGGCAGTATAGTGGGGATCTGGCCTCCTCTCCATTCAAGCGGTGGTAGGTCTGTAAACTGGCTCAAGTCAGAGAATTGATTGAGGGAACGTGACCCTTTATTCTGGGGATTGAACTTAAACTGCAGTTCACTTGACCTAGAATTCTGCTTCTACAGACCAAGTAAACATTCAGTAGATTTCCCATCTATTTCACTCCCAGGGATGCCATGACTAACTAGTCATCACCATAAGTCCATATGGTCAAACAATTTTAATCACTGCTCTGACTCTCCTGTCTATTACAATAACCATGCCCAGCCAGTCTTTGTTGATTAAGTGCCATCACTTGACCCCTACCACCACTTATCTAATCTGTCCCATTACAGTTAGATGTCTTAATCCAGTCAGGGCAGTTCCCAGTGTCAAATCTGACCTACATAAAATAGCATTCAAAGCAGTCTTTAAGGATGCTGGTGCTCCCTTCACAAATTTGTTCCTCACCATTATGGCAAAAGGTGCGTCTGTCCTTTGGGCACTCCCTGGGTGGTCTGTGGGTCCAACCAGATAAATCCACTCTAATAGGCTAATTTGCCTAAGCCTTTGGATATCTTTTTCTATGGTATACCTGGGCAAGTCTGGCAATTCAACTTGATTTAGTGTAGGGCACCACTTAATGCATGCTTCAGTAAACCAACCAAATGAATGATTAGATCCTTTTCTAACTTCTCAAACTGAAATGTTAAATGAAGAATCTATGCTTAGTGGGCCCATATCAATAAACTGAGACTGATCCAACTTTATGTTCCTTGCATTTTTATCCTACAGCCTTAATACCCATTCCCACACATATTTCCCAGGTTTCTGTTTATATATATTAGAAAATCAAGCTGTTCTTTTGGAGTGTAGCATACCTTCCCTTTAGGTCACATTTTTGTATTTCACCTCTTGGGGCTTACTGGGACTTAAGTATAGTTATAAGCCTAGATTAAAAAATGCATGGTGGAGATGGGTCCTGGGGACTTTCACCAATGTCTTGTAAGGCATCTGCCTCAGGCAATGTCCCAGACAACATCTCAGACAAAGACTTTTCACACCCAGCTGGTAAATCTCATCAGATGGGGATGGAAGAGATAATGGTTTTACTGGGGAGGGTGACTTAGCAGACAGAGTGGAGTAATCTCTTCAGATGGGAGTAAGATGACTGGTTAGTTGGCAAGAGTTTTCAGTAGAATTTAGGAGCTCAGTGCCACTAGCTTCCTGATTATCTTTCCAATTGTCCTCTTCCCAAATTTCAGGAACCCATTTCTTCCCAATCAATATCCTTACTTTAACTTCAGACCCTATTTGAGGTTGGGAATTCAATTGGTGATGTAATTCAGCCACTCTATTGTTAACACTCACCAGCCACTCCTTGGAAGGAAGGTTGGGGAATCTACTTCCATAGTGATATCACCTCGGAAACCCAAGGAGGGGTTGCTATGAGTTGGATCTGACTCCATGGCAATGAGTTTGGTTTGGTTTTTTGGTTATGTTAAGACTCTAGGTTTGGTTTTTGGCAACATCAACTCTGTTACTGTAAAAAATAAGGCTTTCAGAGCTCAACTGGCAACTTTCAGGTGTCGTGACACTTGAGCTGCTTCTCTGATCCATGAGCTCAACTTCTTCTTTTCACTATTTTGTCTAGTGAAAGCAGGAAAAACCAACCAACCAGCCACCCAATAGTTCTTAGTTTTACAGAAATGGCAAAAGGTATCAAATGCACAATCACTTTGAGCCTTGTTCCTTAACAAATATTTAATCCAATGGTGGTGATATTTTATGTTTTTATATTGTCACCTCATACCATGGATTAGCAGTGCCCTCTTCTCTACTGGAATTAGAGTCATCCAGCTATTTAGGTCTAGCCAGACTTGAGAACCAATTCAGAAAACTCATGCTTAAATAAAATCAGAGAGAGAGAGATTGAGTTGTTTCAAAGAAATGGCTAACACAGTTTTGGAGCATGGCAAGTCCTAAATGTGTGTGTCAGGAGTCACTCTAGAAACTTCTCCTGACTCACATGGTTCCAGAGGCTGATGAAGACAAAATCAGCAGTTCAGAAGGCAGACTGCTTACTCACAGGGCTGCAGAAGCTTGTGAATCCCCAAACCTGCAGGTCAGACAGCAGGCTGGTGGTGTAAATTCTAAGAACTGGGGGTCAGAGGATGACAATTCAGATGCAGGATTGAAAGCAAGTAAGCTTTTCTAGAATATCCATATATATTGGGTGCAGGCCACACCCCCAGGGAAGCTGATTGTCTTTCAACCAGTTGGTTTTTCAACTGCCTAACTGCCTGTCTGCCCATATCAGATCACAAAATGGAGGATGATTGCATTGTATTATATTATGCAAGAACAATAAGTCCAATGTCTGCCAAACCATTGAGAATCATAACTTAGCCAAGCTGACACATAACATTAACCAACACAGTAACTATAAGTTATCTTTTTCTATTTTAGAATTTTATATAACTAGAACCATACATTATATACTCTGGTTTCTTTCACTTAACATAATGCTTTTGAGATTCATCCATGTTGTGTAAGTAGTCTTTACCATTTTATTTCTGAGTAGTGTTCTCTTGAATGGATAAAATAGAAATTGTTGTTATGTGCTGTCGAGTCGGCCCCGACTCATAGCGACCCCTCCTTGGGTTTCCAAGGCAGTATCACTACGGAAGTAGGATTGCCCAACCTTCCTTCTGAGGAGTGGTTGGTGGGTTTGAACCGCCAGCCTTCTGGTTAGCAGTCAAGTGCCTTAGGCATTATGCTACCAGAGCTCCCTAAAATAGAAATTAGTAATCCATTTTTCTTATTGACTGATATCTGGGTTGTTGTCAGATTTTTTGGCTTTTATGAATAAAGAAGTTATGAATATTTGTGTACAAACCTTATTGTGGATATGTATTTTCATATCTCTTAAGTAAATACCTAGAAATAAAATTGCTGTGTTGTATGATAAATGTATATTTAACTTTAAATAAAAATGCCAAACTCTTTTCTAATGAGGCTGTACATATTAAATTCATGTGTAAGAATTAAAATTGCACCATATTCTCACCAACACTTGGTATGGTTTTCTGTTGTTGTTCTGACTCATAATGAATGGCCTTATGTACAACAGAATAAAATTCTTCCTACTTGTATCCTTTCACCATACTTATTCAATCTGTATGCTGAGCAAATAGTCTGAGAAGCTGGAGTGTATGAAGAACGTGGCATCAGGATTAGAAGGAGACTCATTAACAACTTGCAATATGCAGGTAACACAACCTCAATTGCTGAAAACAAAAAGGACTTAAAACATTTACTAACGAAGATGAAAGACTACAGCTTCTCAGTATAAAGAAAACAAAAATCTTCACAACTGGACAAATAAACAACAACATGATAAATGGAGAAAAGATTCAAGTTGTCAAGGATTTCTTTTTACTTGAATCCACAATCAATGCCCATGGAAGCAGCAGTCAAGAAATTTGCATTGGCCAACCTCTCAGAAAGGGATCAGATCTGGAGATCCTGGATAGAGTGGGAAGAAAAATGTGGAACAAAATTCAAAAACACAAAAATGACCAGAATTACTGGTTGGATAGAGACTGGTGGAATCCTCGAGACTATGGCCCTGGGTTACCCTTTGGGCCTAGAAATGGACTCACTTACATGGATTGGCTCTCAGCCCAACAACAGAATGACCTACATACAGAACCCCACCTTGATGCTACTCTAGGGAGGTGCACCCCTTGGATCAATCAGCCATGAGACACCACAGGGGTAGCACTCATGTAGAGAGAAAGCTGGACAGACAGGAATGCATAGATAAGAAGGGCACAGGTACGGGGTGGTCACAGGGAGGAGAAGAGGGGAGTTTTTTATGGTTGGGGATGGTAATTGGGGCCGTAAAATCAGATGTATATGAACTGATGAATGTAAAATAAGTTTGCTATGTAAATTTACACCCATAGCACAATAAAAAAAAAAAAAATTGCATTAGGCAAATGTGCAGCAAAACACTTCTTTTTAGTTGTTAAAGAACAAATATGTAACTCTGTAGACTAACTTGTGCCTGACCCAAAACATGGTATTTTCAATAGCTTCATATGCATGTGAAAGCTGGACAATGCATAAGGAGGACCAAAGAAGAACTGATGTATTTGAATTATGGATCTGGTGAAGAATTTTTAATATACCATGGAGTACCAGAAGAATGAACAAATCTATCTTGGAAGAAGTACAGCCAGAATGTTCTTTAGAAGAGAGGATGGCGGGTTTTGTCTCTCATACTTTGGTCCTGGTATCAGGAGGGACTGACCATTCTCTGGAGAAAGATAACTAACATGCTTGGTAAAATAGAGGGTCTTTGAAAAAGAGGAAGACCCTTAATGAGATGGAGAGGCACAGTGGCTGCAACAATGGGCTCAAGAATGCTAACAATTATAAGGATGGCATAGGACTGGGCAGTGTTTCATTGTTTTGCATAAGGCTGGTGTGAGTCGGAATCAACTCGATAGCACCTAACAACAACAGCAACATTTAAGGGATGTTCACTGAGAACAAGGTCACTCAAGTTTTTTTTTTTTTTCTAATCATTTTCATTGTGGTGCTGTATATATAAACCCATTGTCAATCAGTCAATTCCAACTCATGGTGACCCCACGTGTTACATAGTAGAACTGAGCTCCATAGGATTTTCTTGACTATAATCTTTATGGAAGCAAATCACCAGGCCTTTTTTCTGTGGCACTGCTGGCCAGGTTCTACTTAAAGTACTTTGCATTTCTATATAAATTTTAGAATAAGCATATCAGCTCCTTCAAAGGTTCCTGCTAAGATTTAGATTGTATCAACCTATGGGTAAAATGCAGGATGCATCAAAAGAAGATGGAGGAAATACATGGAGTCACTGTGCTAAAAAAGAACTGGTTTATATTCAACCATTTCAGGAAGTATCATATGATCAATAACCAATGGTATTGAAGGAAGAAGTCCAAGCTCCATTGAAGGCATTAGTGAAAATAAGTCTAATTTGGGGATAATTGATATCTTAACAATATTGATCCTTCCTATGCATGAACATGGGAAATCTACACATTTATTAGAGCTTTTTAATTTCTCTTAGTAATGTTTTGTAGTTCTCAACAAACAGGTCTTCCACATAATTTCCTAAATTTAAGTATCTCATGATTTTTGGTGCCAAAGTAAATGGCATTTTTTTAACCCTTTTGTTATTTGTAGTACATATAAGTACCATTCTGCCTCTGGAGTTTCTTGGGAGGCTTTTTCCCCACATATAATATGTACTGGTGTTGAGGCAAGGACTTACAGAACTGCATAAAACAGAGGGCAATTCACTGTCACCATATTGCTGTGTTGAGAGATTATTGTATGAGGTGGTGCATCCTCGAGGAATGATTGTGTACAGGGGACTGGACTATGTTAACCAAAGGAGTTAAAAGTACAAATTAGAAGGCCCTCTGTCAATGGCAACATCAATTACTCTATTTCCTTATTGATCTTGGCATTGTACACAGTTTTACAATGTGGAACTCTAACAATGGGGACATGTATGACCAATTGTCCTTCAAGGTAATTTTCATGAGGCAACTTACTGTGGGCTTTGAAATCAAAAGACAAGGAATCTCCTCCTTTCTTGTCAAGAACAAACTAGGAGTCAGGGAGGTGCTAAATGACATCTGGTGCCAATAGGTTGAAAACCATTTACCTGTCAAGGGAGCTAAAAGGTGATACAGAGAATGCAGCACTGAGAAGAAGCAGACTTGAACAAGTATGTGCAGCCAGTACAGGCTGCCTTTATGTGTTACCCTATGTTTTCAAAAGTTTCACAGAATAAAATACTAAGATACAACAATTTTTTCCATACCTCATCCCACCTATCTTACTACCAGACTATATCAGGACATATGTGTTTGACATAATGTTATCAAAATGTATCATACCTAACAAAATTTTTTAAATACTAAATGATTAAGCATGTTTTCCATTAGCAAAAGTTTTATCTACAAAATCTTACATACAAAAAATAATTTGCTAAAGCAAAGGGTTAAGTTTCAAATTCCAGTTGATCATAGCTAGCATGTGGAAATACAATAGATTTTCTATGTTACCTTGTATCTTATGATCTCAGTAACTCACTTATTAGTTCTGGTAATATTTTTGTAGATTCCTGTATTATTATTATCTATTGCTGCATAACAAATTATTCCAAAATTTAAATGGCTTTTTGTGGACCAGGAATGTAGGGATAGCTTAGCTTCATCCTTGCCCAAGCCCTCTCACAAGACTGAAATCCAGGTTACTAGTCAAGGGTGCAGTCATCTCAAGTTTGAATGGTGAAGCATCTGTCAATACAGTGTTGAACAGACATCCTTGAGTTCTACCTGATCTTAGAGGAAGGTATTGAGTTTGTCACCATGAAGCATGGTGTTAGCAGTAGGAATTTTTTGTTTTTTTGTAGACCTCCTTTATCAGCTTTAGGTTTTGGTTAAATCTGTTGGAAAGCTAAGTATAAACAGAAATGTTATGAATTTGCAGTGCAGTGAATTACTTGGTATGGCTCTTCTAGCCATGGTCTATGTGACTCACACCAGATGACTGGGTGGAACTATATAAATGTGAAGTGCTTTTTTGCTTGCTGAGGGGATTGGATAGCTTGTTAATAATGTAAATAAAATACATGGCACCCTTGTGGGAGTGGGACCATGGAAATAAGATGTATAAAACCCTAATGTGGGGATCGGTCGGTTTTGTCATTCCACTAGGCTTAAACTAATTTCTCCTATAGGCAGAAGGAGGGATCTCACCACCATCAGGACATAGAAGAGCCAGGAGTGGAGCACATCGTTGGACCCAAGATCCCTGTGCTGAGATGACTGCAGGGAGGCTAGCAGAGAGACAGTGGCAGCAGAACCAAGAGACCAGCACGAGACAGAGCAGTGGGCTTGCCAGCCCATGGAGCAAGAAAGTTGAGTGCCCTGGAGCAAGAAGATTGCTGGCAGAGTGAGGTGCACCTAGGTCCACCTACAGGCAGAGTTAAAAGAGCTTTGAACACTTGCCCCAGCAGGGCAGCCAACAGGCTGAGAGGCCACAGGCTTAAGAGACACATGCCTTCAGGCATGGCAAAGGGGAGGCTGTCATGATTGAAGAATTGTATCCTGAGTGTTACTGAACCTGAACTGTAAACTGTTACTTCCCTAATAAACCCCATAATCATAAGTATTGTCTATGAGTTCTATGTGGCTACTGCAATAAATTATTGAACCCAGTACAGAAGTAGTGAGTGCTGTGGGTGGGAGGTCTGCTGTCAGATTTGGTAAAAAAAATTGGAAGGTGACAGCATGTCTAACTTCTACCTCAGTAATCAGCTTTGGAGAATTGATGTTGTTCTGGATCTTCCCTTTCCCTCATGAAGTGAGAGGAGGTCAGAGGATGCCTCCCCCCATGACTTTTTTGCAGAATTGAATTATGCCACCCCAAAATATGTGCTAGGATTCTAACCTTATACCTGTGGATGGAATCCTTTTGGGAATAGCATTTTCTCTGTTATGTTAATGAGGTCATATCAGAGTAGTATGATAGTATCCTAAACCTAATCACTTCAGAGTTATAAAAAGAAGAGATTAGATAAAAAGCAAGCACAAATGGGGGAAGACTGATGCCTTGTGAAGATCACCAATGAACTGAAGAATGCTAGAGCTACAGGAATGGGAAGAGAGAAGGACCCTCCCCTAGAGACGACACAGAAAGAGCCTGCCACTACAGCCAGTGCCCTGAATTTGGACATCTAGCTTCCTTAACTATGAGAAAATAAATTTCCATTCTTTAAAGCTGCCTGCTTGTGGTATTTGTGTTATAGCAGCACTAAGAAACCAAGACAGGTCCTTTCTCTAAAACCCATGGGGTTGTTATTATGTTTACGAATTGAGAATTTTCAAAGCTTTGAAAGATAATTCAGTTCATATAGTATTTATTACTTAAAAAAAAATTCCTTGGAGACTGGGGCAACACCTCATAGTCAAATACATCATTATTCTGCAGCAAGACATGAATATTTACTTTAAATGGGACAAATAAAATCTTTAATAGAATCATGTCAGTTCAGGTCAGATTTTTCTATTAAATGAGCTGAGATCAGATCAAGTTTTCCTGCCAAAGGAGTCTTGCTAATATGTTTCCTAGCTTTTTTGGATCTTGGAATCATGAAGAAGGAATTGAAGACATGTAATAGACAATAATAAAGAAGATAAAAGGGGGAAAGTTTGAGTGGAAGTCTAAGTATGCTAAAAGCCTTGTCTTAGGAGAAGACTTTGTTAGTAAAATAATTCCAAAATCATGCAGCACAAGGGTCATTGTGACAGAGAAGTCTCAGCTGAAATAGATAGACATCTTCACTGACTGAAGTTGCATTATTTTACTTTTGCAAGTTTGCAAAAACATGCGACTGTGTAAACATATGGCTAAGGTCTTTCCCAGGGCCTTGGAAAGGGCTTATCGAAGTGAGAGTTCCTAAAGCTTAGACTTCATTCGCTTCCTGGTAAATCTGATTCTGGGTCCAAGAAAACAAAACTGATAGCACTTCAAAGCCTCACTCCATCTGCCTCCTCCTCCAACAATTACCTATATCCTTCAGTAAAAACTCTCCTATAGACTATATATATATTCATATAAATACACCACCATAATATGCAGAAAGTGTAACTTGCTTCTGTTCACTCAAATTATGTCTGCATACTTTCTTTTACAACAATTCTTTTTAATAGCTGCATAGAATTCATCATATGAATGTATCATAATTTAACCTAACTTCTATACAAGGACATTTCAGTTGTTTGTAATACTTTGCTGTTACAACACTGCTATGAACATTTTTGTCAAAATATCTGCACATGTCTGTATTTCTTTTGGAGTAATACTGAGTACATATACAAGGAATATTTATTTTAAATACTAATACATTCTTCCAAACTGACCTCTCTAAAAGTTTGTATGGCTTTACTCCCTGCTAACAGTGCATGCAAGCTAGTTTCAGAAGAGGATGTGGAACAAGGGATATCATTGCTGATGTCAGATGGATCTTGGCTGAGAGCAAAGAATACCAGAAAGATGTTTACTTGTGTTTTATTGACTATGCAAAAGCATTTGACTGTGTGGATCATAACAAATTATGCATACCATTGAGAAGAATGGGAATTCTAGGACAATTAATTGTGCTCATGAGAAACCTGTCCATAGACCAGGAGGCTGTGGTTCGAACAGAGCAAGGGGATACTGCATGGTTTAACATCAGGAAGGGTATGTGTCAGGGTTGTGTCCTCTCGCCATACTTATTCAATCTGTATGCTGAGCAAATAATCAGAGAAGCTGATTGTTATATGAAGAAGAACATGGCATCAGGATTGGAAGATGACTCATTAACAACCTGTGATATGCAAATGACACAATCTTTCTTGCTGAAAGTGAATATGACTTGAAGCACTTACTGATGAAGATTAAAGACTAGTCTTTAATCTTATGTTGGATTACACCTCAACACAAGGGAAAAAAAAAATCCTCACTAATGGACCAATAAGCAGCATCATGATAAATGGAGAAAATAGTGAAGTTGTCAAACGTTTCATATCATTTGGATCCACAATCAACACCAATGGAAGCAGCAGTCAAGAAATCAGATGTCATATTGCACTGGGCAAATCTACTGCAAAAAACCTCTTTAAAGTGCTGAAGAGCAGAGATGTCTCTTTGAAGACTAAGGTGTGCCTAACCCAAGCCATGGTATTTTCAGTCGCCTCATATGCATGTGAAAGCTGAAAAATGAGAAGAGTTGATGCCAGAAGAATGAACAAATCTGTCCTGGAAGAGGTACAGCTGGAATGGTCCTTGGAAGTGAGAATGGGCAGACTTTGTCTTGCCTACTTTGGTCATGCTGTCAGAAGGGACCATTCCCTGGAGAAGAATATCACATTGGTAAAATGGAGGGCCAGCCAAAAAGGGGAAGACCTTCAATGAGATGGATTGACACAGTGACTGCAACAATGGGCTCAGGTATAGCAAGGATTTTGAGGATGGCACACAACCGGGAAATGTTTCCTTCTGTTGTACACAGGGTCGATATGAGTTGCAGCCAACTCAATAGCACCTAACAACAACAGTGTATAAAGGTACTTGGATGACACAAGCAGTTGGTGATCTGCTACTAACTTAAAAGGTGGTAATTTAAACCCACTAATCAATGTTGTGAAAGAAAGGCCTAGATATATGCTTCTGTAAAGATTACAGCCATGAAACCCCATAGGGCTGTTCTACTCTATAACACATGGGATCACCTTGAACAGGAATCAACTTGTCAGAAAGTTTTTTTTTTTTTTTTAAGAATGTAAGGATGTATCACTTTTCTTACTCCTAGCCCACACTAAGTATAATAATTCTTATGTAATCTTCAAATCTGATATGGTATCTGTAATAATGCCACATTGTTTTGATTGTATGTCTTTTATCATTAATGAGATTGAGTATACTCTTTAAAGTTAACGTCCATTTCCTCTGTCATTGTCTGTTTTCTATGCTTGTTTGTTTTTGCCAATTTGGATGTAGCAGTACTCATTTCATAGATTTTGTAGAAGGCCTTGGTATTGTTACGAGTTTTCTTTTTTCCCCCCTGTAGTTTGCAAGTATGTCCCTGAGTTTGTCAATTCTCTTTTGGCTGCAGACAGAACTGATTTCAAGACTTGACACTGCAGGCTAGTTGTGTGATTCTGGTGAAGCAATTTAAGCCTTACTTTTCCCTCATGTGGAAAGGAGACAGTATCTAATAGTATATCAGGAAGAAAGAAGTCATTATATGTAAAGATCTAATTTAGTCACTATCACATAGAAAAATGAATAAAGGTTAAATAAAGCTATTTATTTGAATTATCTTTTGTCATTCAGAAATTATATTTAGTCTAATATATTATTTCCCTTGTGACTTCTTTTCTTAATTCTTTACTACTTCCTAAGGCATTTGACTGCTAACCAGAAGGCTGGCAGTTCAAACCTACCAGCCACTCCTCAGAACAAAGATTGTGCATTCTACTTCCGTAGTGATACCACCTCAGAAACCCAAGGAGGGGTTGCTATGAGTCAGATCTGACTAGACATCAATGAGTTTGGTTTTGGTGTTTTTTTGGACTTTCACTTTTTGGGTTTAAAAAATTAATCCATCTGGAAATATATTTTAATGTATGTGTAACTTGAAGATTTAACATTCCTTCCCAAACGGATAGCCAGTCTTCCCCAAACTATTTATTGAATAATCTATTCTTCCAGTCTTCTTTAAGAAAACCATTATCAAGAAATCTTTCCAGATTTGTTATAAGGAGCATAAATTGCATATCTGAATATCAACATAGACACATTCTCTATTAAATAAGTTGCTTTGTGTTTCTTGTACTGACAACCTAGAAGGTAAGAAAATAAAGACATGTTTTTATTTTTCTTGTTTACATACCAGCCTATGTATAATGTAAGATGATAAATCCAACTGATGTGTTACAAACCATTTAGTAGTTAAACATAATCCAGGCAAACAAAAGCAGGGGAAAGATATTGATTTTGTGTCACACAAATGTAGGTGGAACATCTAAGCCTTAAATACTGCTCCCAGGGCATTTTTCTGTGTAATCAGGCAAAGCCCAAGAACATGTCTTATTTAATGATGTGAGAATGTTTCTCTGAGGTCAATAGTATGTGTTTAACCTTTAGGCTCTGGCGTGGCCGGCTGCCCCACTGGTTTATGGAGTGGAGGCCGACTTGACTGGGGATTTAGAACAGTGATGACTTGATCTTGCAGACGCTTGCTACTGTTACCCAGAAATGGTGAACAAATCCATCGCTGTGGGCTGCCCACACACATTTCTCATTTTAGACTTAACCTCCCGAGGTGGGAGGAACACAGTTGCCTTTGAAAACTGATCTTCTCACAAGAAGAGTAAGAAAAAAAAAAAAGGTTTGTTTTAATTTTGCTTTTACTGCATTGGTGTAGACAAGCAAACACAAAGTCTAAATGACCCTGTCATTTACTCTACAACCAAAAATGCTTTTATTATTTGTCATTTTACATAGCTTTCTACTTTGCATTTAGTGTTTTCCTAAGTTTTTCTGAAAGATACTAGTTCTTTGAGACCCTACTCAACCAAAACCAAACTCACTGTCATTTTATTCAGACTCAAAGCAGCCCATATTGGATTTCCAAGGATACAGACTGCCCTGTCTTTCTTCTGCAGAGTGGCTGGTGGGTTCAAACCACCAACCTTTTGGTTAGCAGCCAAATGCCTTAACCACTGCACCATCAGAGCTCCTTTGAGACCCCACTGTTGTTGTTGTGAAGTGCCCTCGAGTCGGATCCGACTCATAGCGACACCTCCTTAGGTTTCTGAGGCAGTATCACCACGGAAGTAGATTGCCCAATCTGCCTTCCGAGGAGTGGCTGGTGGGTTTGAATTACTAGCCTTCTGGTTAGCAGTCAAGTGCCTTAGGCACTATGCTACCAGAGCTCCTAGAACGCAATACCCCACTAGGAAGGAAAAATAGAAAGGGGGGGGGGGACAAGGGAGGGAGAACAGAGGAGGAAATGGAGGAACGCAGCTACTGAGGTTAACTTGTTTGAGGCGTGGGATGCCTCCTTTCGGGGCTTCACAGTGCACATCAGCATGTTAAAGTTCAACTCCATAAATAAAGAAATATGTTCTATTTAATCCAGGATTTTCTATGCATTTTTGACTCTGTTGTTGCTGATATGTGCCCTCAAGTTAATTTTCAACTCACAGTGAGCCCAGGTGACGGAGCAGAACTGCAGCATAGGCTTTCACCAGGTTGTTCTCTGGTAAATTCTCTGGGTGGATTCAGACTGTCAACCTTTTTGGTTAGCAGCCGAGTTCTTAACCGCGTGCCACCAAGGCTCCTTCTTTGTCTTTAACATATAAAGATTTATCAGCATTTGAGAGCTCTGTTCTTCTATTTGGATGAATCCCTCCACCAGTGGTATCACTAGGGAGTTACGGGGTGCGGACTGCACTGGGTGACAGGGTTAGAGGAGGTGACACCAAAATGACTGTCCATAACATTTTTGTGCAGTGTTTCAGCAGAAATGTATTACGTTTTAGAAAAATATCCCTGTAGTTAGTTATAACAACACAAGCATTTTGCTAAGCCCAGCTTACATGTATCAATATGCCTTGTTGTTTGTTGTTGTTGTTGTTTGCCGTCGAGTCGTCCCCGACTCATAGCGACCCCTCCTTGGGTTTCCGAGGCAGTATCACTACGGAAGTAGGATTGCCCAACCTTCCTTCCGAGGAGTGGCTGG
>NW_006921602.1:17991546-17992742 GCF_000298275.1 Orycteropus afer afer
TATCAATATGCCTACAAGACTAAAACTCGATGCTCATTTACTTTTTGAACATTCTGTCGTGCTCCAGTCAGAACTGTCGGTATTACCCAATTACAACGAGCCTTGGAATCACGTGGTTTCATGTGCACGCTACAAGTGCACTATTGTTTCATTGCTGTCTGTGTTTTTATAGTCAATGATTTTGTCAAATTTTCTGATATTTTAGCTACAATATTGGGGTAATTAGTATTTGTGATCATATATCAATACTATTTTTTGAGAAAGAAGTAGTAATTAAAAGGAGAAAAATCCAAGACTTCTGCTCAATTACTAATAATGTTGTAACTAATTATCTTCAATGTAGGAAGATATTTTGGTATTCATATAATCTAAGAAATAGTACATTTTAGCAACCTACAATTATATTTATCACATACTAGTGTATGATTAAAACTGGTAACAAACACTACTAAGGATTCTGTATGCTCTGGTACAGAAAGAAGTCCATGGGGAGGACGATAACACCATTAGTTATTGTACTGGGTGTCACCAACCCTAGTGACTCCACTGCCTTCTACCTCCTGAAGCCATAAAGGCTGACAGACAGGAATCAGGCAGTCAGATGCTTCTCAGGTATCCTCACAAAGTGACTGATACCCAGGAGATGAGTTTATGGTCCAAAATAACCAATATCTGCTGAGTGCACCTATTTCAGAGAAAAAACAAAGTCTTTTTAGCCCCTAATGAATGATGCAGGAAACATCAAGAGAAGATGGCAGGAATACACAGAGTCACTGTACCAAAAAGAACTGGTCAATCTTCATCCATTTCAGGAAGTGGCATATGATCTAGAACCAATGGTACTGAAGGAGGAGGTCAAGGCTGCAGTGAAGGAATTGACAGAGAACAAGTCTCCAGGAATTGATGGAATAATGATTGAGATATTTCAACAAACGGATGCCCCCTTGGAGGCATTCACTCAGTTATGCCAAGAGATTTGGAAGATAGCCACATGGCCAACTGACTGGAAGAGATCCATATTTGTACCATTCCAAAGAATTTCCACAGAATGTGGAAATTATACAACAATATCATATGCCAGTAAGATCTTACTGAAGATAATTAAAAAATGTTTGCAGCAGTGTATTGACAGAGAACTTCCAGAGGTGCAAGCTGGATTCAGAAGAGGACGTGGAATAAGGGATATCATAGCTGCT
>NW_006921602.1:17994617-18001681 GCF_000298275.1 Orycteropus afer afer
TTACAGAGCAAATTCACTTTCCATACAGCAGTTCACATATACTTTGTCTCATGACATTGACTACAATTTACCACAATGCAACAGCTTCCCTCCCACTTTCTCCTGATAGTTGTAACATGTAATTTTTTAACTGTACAATTCAATGACTTTTAGTAATCTAGGTCAATTTCAGTTATTCATATTTTTCTAGGAAATATCCATTTTTTTTCCAGGTTTTCAACTGCTCTCATGGAATTGCTCTTCGTATGATTCTACACTTATGGAAGTGCTGACTTTTAAAATGAATATACTAGTATGAGAGAAAAGAGAAGGAAATCAAGAAAATGCCAGATTTGTTGAATCTAATCAAGGACACTGAGCATTATGCAAGCCAGGAGTAATAAAGTATGTGGCAGTCGGCTTCCGTAAAGATTTACAGCTTTGGAAATCCTTTGGAGCAGTTTCACTCTGTCCTGTAGGATTAGTATGAGTTGGAATCAACTCCAAGGCAGTGTTTTTTTTTTGGTATCATTTATTTCCCTGATTGATGGGGTTTTCTACCTGTGAGTTTAGTTTAGGTGTTCAAAGTGACCTGGATCAGAGCCTGGGCTGTGAAGTTTTAGACCAGGAACACATCTATAACATCTGACATTTTCCATTTCTTTGGGGTTTTTCAGTTAGCCAATTCCTTCTGTTAAAAATTCTTATAATAATATCAATTTAAGTGTGTTTCAACACCTTATGTAGGAAAATTTCATTGTGAATGTGGCCACATGGCAAATACAGTATTTATTTATTTAAATTTTTATTGTGCTTTGGGTGCAAATTTACATAGCAAACTTGTTTTACTCTACTCCCTAGAGTAGGTGGGTGTATCAAGGTGGGGTAAGTGTTCTGTATGTAGGTCTTTCTACTGTTGGGCTGAGAGCCAAACCATGTGAGTCCATTTCTAGGCCCAAGGGGTAACCTGGGGCCATAGTCCCAGGGGTTCCACCAGTGTCTCTCTGACCAGCAATTTTGGTTATTTTTGTGTTTTTTAATTTTGTTCCACATTTTCCCTCCACTCTATCCAAGATCTTTGGATTTGATCCCTTTCCAAGTGGTTAGCATTGGTAGCTGGCACTATCTAGTTCTTCTGGTCTCAGGTTGTGGAGGCTGAGGTCGTAGTGGTCCATCTTATCTTTGGACTAATTGTTTCCAGATGACTTTGATCATCTTCACTCTTCTTTGCTCCAGATTAGAGGAGATCAATTGTTTCATCTTAGATGGCCGCTTGAAAGCTTTTAAGACTCCAGCTGCTACTCACCAAATTAGATTGTAGAACAAAATTTTTATGAACTATGTGTGCCAATTGAGCATGATGTCCCCCAAGACTATGGTCCCAAGCCCCAGGCCTGGTGGTTCTCTGTCACAAGATGTTTCATTATCTCTGAGAAGTTACTCCGACCCTGTCTTCTGTTGCTTCTGTATTGTATGTGGCTAATTTTTTGTAGCAAAAGTGCATATGTAAGATTATCTTCAGCCAAATCTATCCTTTGTCTAGGGTGTATTCCTGTTCGCCTACCCCCACCTGCTCTTCTCACCTGTCTATGCATTAATCCATAGCTTGGTATTTGGTGTTGGTGATACTACAGTGTTGTGTATGTCATAGCATTTGCCTCTGTTGTCTATATCTTTTGTGTACATTTCAGTGTCTTTCCTTTCCCCAGTGTCACCATGCTGGTCACAGACTCTTTCCATACCATTCCTCCCCTCACCCAAATCAACATGTGACCCCCAAATAGTCCAAGATATATAATTATTTCATGGCAAGAATTCACCAAACTGGATATATATATACACCAGAGATTCTTATTGTAATAGTTCAATAAAAATTTAAACTTTTTAAAATTTAAACTTTTGATGGAAATATTGCTAGTATTTAGAAATAATTATTTTTGAGTATCAGCCTTACTGTGAGCTCTGGTGGCATAATGCCCTAGGCATTTGACTGCTAACCAGAAGGCTGATGGTTCAAACCCACCAGCCACTCCTTGGAAGGAAGGTTGGGCAATCTACTTCTGTAGTGATACTGCCTCGGAAACCCAAGGAGGGGGTCACTAGGAGTCAGATATGACTTGATGGCAGTGAGGTTTTTTTTTTTTTTCCAGTCAGCCTTACTAAACTTATCGGCTCTAGTAGTTTTTTTTAGTAGATCTCCATTGCTTTTTTGAATACATTATATCCTGCTATGTCAAAATACAGCTGTGATCTCGTGGATAAGAGCATTGATTTTTTGTTTGATTCCTATGGGTGCCTGGTTAAATAGTGACAGAGATTTTTATAAGCCTTACAATGATCACCAAACATTTACCACCTTTTTAGGCCCTTTTTTCTGAGTGTGCACCCTGTGCATAAAATAAATTAAAACATCTTCTCTGCTAACATGGATCCAAAAATTTAAAACTTGTTTTTTCTCCTAAGTAGACCAATAGGTATTTTCAGGCCCTTCTGGGTTAGAAAGGAGCTCTGTTGGTGCAGTGGTTAAGGCACTTGGCTGCTAACCAAAAGGTTATTGTTCAAACACACCAGCAACTCCATGGAAAAAAGATGAAGCAGTCTGCTTCTGTAAAGATTTACAGCCTTGGAAACCCATCGCTATGAGTCGGAATTGACTCAATGGCAATGCGTTTGGTTTGGTTTCGGTTTTCTGGGTTAGAGGCTAATGTATTGGTGGTAGAAAGTTATCTGTGTGTGTGCTATTGTGAATGTGTGTGGATGTTAAAATTGACTGTAAAGTCCCTGAAGTTAAGATGGGGATGGGCTTCTATCAATAGGTAGCAGAGAGGGATGGGAGAGGCAGCATTTAGAGACCTTTGAGGAAAGATTTAAAATAGGTTGGTATGTTCTGATTGTCAGTGTTTATATTGGTGTTTCTTAAATATAGTTCTGTTACACACAAGTCTTTTTTCTTCTCAGTAAAAATTTCCAAGATCAAATATTTCAGGAAATACTACATACCATATCCTTCACTTGGAGTTTTACAATGTCCATTAGAATATCAAAACCTAAAGTAAAGATACATGTTTATACAGCTTTGTTTAATCCAGCATTCCCAAACTTATTTAACCATGGAACCCTTCTTTAATATAAAACCTCCTCATATTGAAAAGCTCCTTTAGCTTATCCTCTGCAAAATACACTCTGGAAAATAGTGCTATGGATAATTCTATGATCCCTTTCTCACCTTCAATATTAGATCAATACTCAAAGAAGGTTACTATAGCAAAACTAGATGATTGCTAAAAAATGCTTTGAACAAGAGAAAATGCTTAGAATTCCGTAATGGAGAGATGTTTAGGGTTTGTTGTTGTTATGTGCTGTCAAGTCGAACCCAACTCATAGTGACCCATCCTTAGGTTTTTGAGGTGGTATCACTACAGAAGTAAATTGCCCAACCTTCCTTCCAAGGAGTGGCTGGTGGGTTTGAACCACCAGCCTTCTGGTTAGCAGTCAAGTGCCTTAGCCATTATGCTACCAGAGCTCCCTGTTTAGGGTTTAGATGTTTTTATTTCCTTCTGTTTCAGCTTGGAAGGGTGAGCAAATATTCTCCTAGCATATACTGTTGAAATAAGCCAAGAGAATGATTCTTCCCTCATACTCCCGGGTTTCTGGGTCTTTCAGGATGTTCTCTTTTGCTTGTACTCCAAACTTTCTTCTTACCTTGCCTTCATTTGCTTCATAACTGAGTTATCAAACTGGAAAAGGTTTTCTACCAGGGGCAGTAGGCTGCCTACTTCTGTGATTCTCTTAGTCTTTTTGAGAAAATAATTTTCTAAGGATTGACGGTCTACAATTAAACCAGGAATAAAATAAGTAACATTGTCATTTTGTGTGTGTGTGGGCTGGCTTGTGTCATAATTGATCATATTTGAGACAACAGCTGATGACAGGATTTGTGCTGATCCTGGATGCAAAGTTGCGGCTTTTAAGTAAAGTGTAGCTGAAAACCTGCCCCAAATTGCCAGCCTCTGTAATTAAAAGTATAAATGTTTCAAGTCGAATACATCCTATTAGTAAGATTTTAGGAAACAAAAATTTAATTTATTCACATTCGATATGGTCTGTAAATGCCACCATTATATGCCTTCCACTGGCCTTTGATTAGCTATGGATTAATAAAACTTTTATACCTCCTTTGTCAGCCTCATTTTGAACTCTGTTTTTGCATACTGTTACTATTAAATAAATGAATTAGTGTCCAGAAATGTGTCATGCATATTACCTAGCAGCAGGAAGCATAATACAGTGGTCAGCTCCCCAGGAGCGTTATAAATCCTAATGCACTCGGTAACCTGCTCACGTGGACCTATTAAAAGCGTGATGATTTAGTGGAGCAGTATTTGTGCTTAACAATGGGATTTTAGTTAATTCAAAACAATGTAAATCATCTCCAATTACAGTATTTGAATATTCACAGTTGCTTCACAAGAACGTGTACTGTTGCTAAGCCAAAGAGGGGAATTTTTTTTTTTTTTTTTTTTTAAGCATGGTATTCAGTTGCCTAGTTAACATTCTCGCAGTTTTGGGTAGCTTATGTTAAAATTGGGGAGCTATGGTGGCATAGGGCCTAAGACATTTGACTGCTAACCAAAAGGCTGGCGGTTCAAACCCACCAGCCACTCCTTGGAAGGAAGGTTGGGCAATCTACTTCCATAGTGTTTAACCCAGCCCTAGAGAACACGTTTATCCGGTGCAAGCTAGCTAACTCTACCAAAGCAGTTTAGAGCATTAAAAAATAATAATAATAAAAAAAACCGCGAAGAGCGGAAAGCGGAAGCAGGGGGCTTTGGGACGCTGTTGTTCGCTGGAGAGCTCAGGTGAGCTTGGTAATTGCGCTGGTGCTGCTACCAAGTCTGGCAAGGGGATGTTGACACGTGCGTTCCTAGAGGCAGCTGAGGGCTTTTTCTCTGCTGCTGTTATCAAAGTCCACTCATTTCAGATCCATGTTAGTAGTAGCTCCTTGATTCCGCAACTGCTGCTGCATCCCTGTGGGTATAGCACGGACTACAGAGGATCCTCGGGTTTGAATCAGGCTTTTATGCTCAAGGTCTCGCAGGGCAGTTCCAGGAAATAATGATGATTAGCTGTCCGGCTGGCAGGGAAAGCTTTCAGTATTGCAGGGCCTTGGCGCTCGGGCAGGATCAGCGTGGGACCTCACTCAGCCTCTGCCGCTAGCTCCCGGGCGGGTCCCAGACTTGCCTGTAAAGTAAAATAAGAACAGAATTAATGGGTGGGCGGGGTGAACTTTATCGAAGGAGTTTATTTTGGATATTGTAGATCTGGCCATCTAGGAATAAAGCACAGCCTTCCTGGTCTTCAAAACATGTCTGGAATGAGCTGAGCACTTTTATTTAGTAAAAATGCAAAACCTGGAGAGAACACTGTGCGATGTATTTTTCCATAGTTTACCAACAGACAAAGTCTCCTTTGTATAAAGTTGTAATCAGTGGTAAATAGGGTTAGTGGCTTTGCCCAACTGTTCTCTCCAGAGGTAACTGCTGTTACCAGTTTCTTCTGTGTCTTCCAAAGGTATTCCGTGCACATATATGCATATATGGCATACTCTGTTGTTGTTGTTGTTGTTAAGTGCTGTCCAGTTGGCCCCGACTCAAGCGACCCTTCCTTGGGTTTCCGAGGCAGTATCACTATGGAAGTAGATTGCCCCATCTTCCTTCCGAGGAGTGGCTGGTGGGTTTGAACCCCCAGCCTTCTGGTTAGCAGTCAAGTGTCTTAGCCACTATGCTACCAGAGCTCCTATGGCATACTCTAGCTATGGTAAAATACTATTCACATTGTTTAGCACCTAAAACATTAGCAAAATATTTAATCAGATTTCCATATAAGTATATAGCATCTGCCTCATTTTTCTTAAGAGCTGCATACTGTTAATGTAGTGTGGATGTATGTTAATTATTTAACTAGTCCCCTACTGAGGGAGACTTTGGTTGCTTTTAATTTTTTATGATTCCGATTCCGTAAGATGCTACAGGCAATCTCCTTACATGCACTTCTTTGTGCAAGTGGACCCAAGTAAGGCTGTAGAATGTTCTTACAGCTATAGGGTAATTCCCGGAAGTGAATTTGCTGAGTTAGATGACAAAGTGTCATCAAAAAGGTTTGTACTAATTTACCTTTTGTTGTTGTTAGATGCTGTCAAGTGAATTCTGACTCATGGCAATCCTATGTACAACAGGACAAAACAGTGCCTGGTCCAGTGCCATCCTCGCAATTGTTGCCATGCTTGAACCCAATCGTTGCCTGCCACTGTGTCAATCCACCAATTTATCAACCCTCCCAAAATTTGACAATACCAAACCCTTGCTATTTTAAGTTGATTTTTAATTTAGAGCCTGTCTTTATCTCAGAAAATGGCTCGTGTGGTTGTAGAGGCTGGCAAACCCCAAGTCTGTGGGTCAGATGTCAAGCTGGAAGCTTCTCCTGACTCACATAGCTGCTGGAACTGATGAATCTGAGAATAGCAGGCAATACAACAGGCTGCTGGCTTCAGAAGCTGAGTCAAAGATCAGCAGGTAAGATGGCAGGCTGTTGGCTCACAGACTGCAAAGGCAACAATGCTAAGATTGGCAGACAATACAGTAGTCCATTGGTTCAAGTCCAAGAATCAGAAATCAGGTGATGAAGAGCCAGGTGTAAGATCCAGATTAAGCAAAAAGCCATGGAGCTTTGCCACAGCTTTTCCATATGTAATGGAAGCACAAAACTCCCTTTGAACTCATTGGCTGGCCATGGCAGAGCTCATAGTGGAAGTGATTACATTATATCAGATCTCATCATGGGGGATGACTACATCATAACTGCTAAACCTCTTAGAATCATGGCCTAACCAAGTTGAAATATAACCTTAACTATTACAGAGCCCTAGTAATATTTAGCAGTTTCATATAAGATCTCAACTAGGTTGATTTGTTGTTGTTATTGTTATGTGCTGTCAAGTCGGACCCAACTCATAGCGACCCCTCCTTGGGTTTCCGAGGCAGTATCACTACGGAAGTAGATTGCCCCATCTTCCTTCCGAGGAGTGG
>NW_006921602.1:18002101-18003976 GCF_000298275.1 Orycteropus afer afer
GTTTATTTCCTTAAAAATTGCAGCCTTGGAAACCCTAGGGGGCAGTACCTAATGTACCTTATATATAGAAGTTAACATACACACACACACACACATACACAAACTCCTAGGTGTTTTCTTCCTAAAACCTGATAATTCCTTAGGTAGAAAGAAAAAAAGAATAGGGACGTATGCCTATGTTAAAAATAAAGTAGTAGGGAGCTACTGAGGTAGTAATTTACCATTACAAAGATGAAAATAAAAAGATCAAGCTGTCCTTTACTCACAAAAACAATTCATGCATTCAACAAATGTACTACTGAATATAGTATTTCCAGTTTCTAGTTTGCCTAATTTCTAGCATCTTTATTTTTTAAATCAGAGCACAGACTAGAAAGATTCGCAGTACCTCAAGGCAATAACATAAAATTAATACATTTGTTTTCAACATTTGGAAGTATAATTAAGAACATAAAAATCATTCATTATCTGACCTTCTACTGCTGTTTCTGTTGGTGTATTTCTTTCCAATTTTTTTTCTATTATTGTATTTGTGGACATCTGAATACTAGCAACTGGGTTAGGACTCAAGGAGAATGAAATGTATATTAAATGTCAGCTCAGAGAAAAATTAAAGGGCTGGTGCTTAAAAACTTAGATTATAACTGAGAGTGCTGGAAAGAATTTACTGAGTATGTGCCTTATCATATGGAATTAATATGAAACCAAACCTATTTGTAAAATCCACACACTATCATTTTTCTATTAGAAATTTTCGTTGTTAGTAGTTACCATGGAGTAAATTGTGTCCCTCCTAAAATATGTGTTAACCTGGCTGGGCCATGATTCTCAGTGATTTGGCAGTTATGCAATGATTTAATCTGGCATTTATGCAATGATGTAATCATCCCCTGTGATGTAATCTGATGTGATCTGCCAATCAGTTATAAGGGGGTTAGGGTGGTATACAACATACTTACTCAGATCACAGCCCTAATCTGATACAAGGGAAGTTTCCCTGGGGTGTGGCCTGCATTACCTTTTATCTTACAAGAGATAAAAGGAGAGAGAAACCAGCAGAGAAGGAGGGACCTGACTCCAACCAGGAAAGAAGAGCCAGGAGTGGAGCACATAATTTCCTTCATAACCATCAAAACAACTTATAAATATATATGATTTGTTTACTATCTATCTCCCACTGGACTATAAGTTCTACAAGGACATGGATTGTGCTCACTGCTGGCCCCTCAGAAGCTCAATGCCTGGCACATAGTAGGATTCAAATATTTGTTGATTAAATGAATTAATGAGTGAATAAATGGATATTTTCTTTCCTTTCTCCTTCTCCCTGAAATTAAAAAGGACTTGCACAAACATGAGAAGCAAATGAAAGAGGTTTCTAGAAAAGTCCCCCAGAATTTTCTTCTCAGCATGTCCTGTTTAGCTTTAAGATTGAAAAATTTCCTCTGGAAGCTCCTACTTGCCCATCCACTTGCCTACACTTTAGTTTACCTCATGACCCACTCCGGTGCCACCTCCCTTAGTTACCTTCTCTGCTGCTTAAAGAACTTTTGTTCTTTTTTTTGAACTTCCATAGTACTTCTGATCTGTTCTATACAAATAGCGCATAATGGTCACGGTCACAAACTTGGGGCTTAAGACTCAGCTAGAGCAAGGATGTCATGTTAAGCACACACCGACTAACCAACTAACCAACTAACCTAAAGTCGTTTACAAATAATACATAGTTCCCAAGCAATACAACTTCAAAAATTTCTTATTGTTGTTTAATCCACTTAATAATGTTTATTTGATATGTACTATGTGCTAAGGAGCTCTGGTAGCATAGTGCCTAAGGCACTTGACTGCTAACCAGAAGGCTGGCAGTTCAAATCC
>NW_006921602.1:18004579-18018166 GCF_000298275.1 Orycteropus afer afer
CCTTCCTTCTGAGGAGTGGCTGGTGGGTTTGAACCGCCAGCCTTCTGGTTAGCAGTCAAGTGCCTTAGGCACTATGCTACCAGAGCTCTTCATAAAGCTTAGGGTCCCATGCTATTTGAACAGTTGAACACATGCACAGTCACACATACTTATGTGAGCACCTTCCAAGATTTACTGTAGAACTAGACCAGGGAAGACATCATAAATGGCTTTTCTAATGTCATGAAATATCCTAATGTCTTTCTCCCAATGATACCACCATAGTGCTATATAACTTTCTAGGTATGGTAGCTCCAAATGAAATTAGGAATATTGATGGTCCGTAGTCAATGGTTTTTCATCACACCATACCCCTCTGCTTGTCTGATTTCAGCACAGCTGTAGCAGATGGTTCCACACATTACCATGTGCACCGCAGAGTTTCTGCTCAGCGTTCTCTAATGTGCAGGAGGACACTCGGTCATCCACACCAAACCTGACAGAGTGGCTGGTAGGTTCAACCTGCTGACCTCTTGGATAGCAGCCTAGTGCTTTAACGACTGTCCCACCAGGGCACAGGTATAACCCAAATGTGTATGTATGTGTTTGTAGTCATTGTTAGTACTCCATGAGGCAAGACTCAGTCAATATGGGTCATGTGTCATTGGATAAATGCTCCAGCCTGCTGTCTTAGGGTGGTGGGTACATTTCTGAGGTTTGCTCTACCTGGTTATTCAGGTCTGAGTGGGATGGAGCCCAGTCGCCCACATCAGTAACTAGCACCTTGAACTTCCAACATTTAAAGTAGCTGAACCCTTAACCATTTGCACCATACAGGGGCTCCAGAAGAAGCACTCAGGCTTAGGTAAAAGGCATATGGCAAGGATCAGAGAGAGAGGTGTCAGCTTTGCTCACTTCGGGCTGTTCAAGCTCACATGCTGCTATGAACAGGACCAGTGAAGAAATCAGCCTTGTGCAGCAGCCAACACACTATGAGGTGGTCCACAGCCTTGACATTTCCCACTCAGCAGCATCAAGGATGATGTACAGGCCAAGCACAGACAGCCTAGACATGAGCTTTTCTCAGCTGCTCTTCTGGCAGCCGAGGATGCTAACTTTGAGTCCTAACATTTTACAGGGTTGAGGAAGCTGCTCTTGCTCTTAACTTAGTGGCAGAGAGGAGAAGTCATCTACCATCCTCCAGGATGCACCCAAGTGTGAAGGTCTTGCTGCGAAAGAAGCTACTTCTTCTTCTACCCCCCATCCCAGGGAGTTTTAGTTCAGTGGCTTTAGCTATGGATTATTTTATTAGGAAAGATGTGGACATCATATTCGCCACTAAAGTGCCACCAGTCAGAAGGGGTGAAGGACCCAGATTCCCTTGGCACCTGTGAAAGCCCTCAGAGCTCTAGAAACTGTGGCCTGGAGGCAACCTCCTAGGTTTTGGTAAATCCAAAAAACAAAATAAAACAAAACAAAAAACACTGCTTTTCACTCAAGCTTGAGTTACAGAACAAGAAAAGCTGGTTAAGGATCTCTGTTATTCCCCTTCTTAACCTAGGTGTGACTTCTGTATGAATATAAACAACCCAACAGGTTATGCAATTATACAGATTGGGCCTGGTGCAAAGTCTGATATGGACCCCATTCTCCTTTTGTTGTAAGCCTGGACTGTTAATGTTGCAAGTGTTAAAAACTATCTTGAGACCAAAATGAATTTATTGGCTAGAATAGCTAGAAAGTGAAGCATACACTGGCTTCAGGCTTGGCTGAATCCTGAGTTTCAATGATGTTATCAGGGTTTTGTTTGTCTTTGTCTCTCAAATCTAATTGCCTTTGAGTTGTCTCATTCTCAGTTAGGTCCCCTCCTCATGAGAGAAAAATATGGTTTCCAGCAGGTCCTGGCTTATCCAGTGCTTTTATCTCATGACCCCAGCAAAGAAGATCCCAGCATCCATATAAAAAAGTCTCACAGAGATGATGCAGCCCTGCTTAGATCACGTGCTTATCCATGAAACAATCTTGGTAGTCCAGGATGGGCAACCCTGGCCAGAGCTGAGTCATTGAGTCATATGTTCATGATGAGCTAAAAAAAAAAAAAAAAAGGAGTTCGGGTGGTGTAGTGCCTAAGGCATTTGACTGCTAACCAAAAGGTTGGCGGTTCAAACCCACCAATCATTCCTTGGAAGGAAGATTGGGAAATCTGCTTCTGTAGAGATACTGCCTTGGAAACCCAATGAGGGGTTGCTATGAGTCAAATCAAAGAGGTAAACCCCACCTCCCATGAACAGGGGCTCTATTACTAGAAACAAAAGGGCAAGATAGCCATGCCAGGCTGGCACACTGAAGCTGAGCACAGTCCTTTACAGAGCCCAGAGCTATAACAGGAAGCACTTACCTCTTTTCTCTAGGAGTAGGAGTGTGGGTGTCCCTGTGCAAACTGTGATTCTTGAGTGAAAAGCAGGTGATTTTCTTTTTTTTTGTTTTTGTTTTGGATTTACCAAAAACTAGGAGGTTGCCTCCAGGCCATAGTTTCTGGAGCTCTGAATATTGCTCTGAGGGCTCTCACAGATGCCAAGGAAGTCTGAGTCTTTCACCCCTTTTGACTGGTGGCAATTTAGTGGTGAATATGATGTCCACATCTTTCCTAATAAAATAACCTATAGTGAAGCCACTGAACCAAACTCCCCCTGGAGGAGGTGGGTAGAAGAAGCAGCTGTGGAGCAAGACCTTCATGCTTGGGTGCATCCTGGAGGTTCGTAGATGACCTCTCCTCTCTGCCACTAACTTAAGAGCAAGAGCAGCTTCCTCAACCCTGTAAAATGTTAGGACTCAGAGTTAGCATCCTCAGCTGCCAGAAGAGCAGCTGAGAAAAGCTCATGTCTAGGCTGTCTGTGCTTGGCCTGTACATCATCTTTGATGCTGCTGAGTGGGAAATGTCAAGGCTGTGGACCACCTCATAGTGTGTTGGCTGCTGCACAAGGCTGATTTCTTCACTGGTCCTGTTCATAGCAGCATGTGAGCTTGAACAGCCCGAAGTGAGCAAAGCTGACACCTCTCTCTCTGATCCTTGCCATATGCCTTTTACCTAAGCCTGAGTGCTTCTTCTGGAGCCCCTGTATGGTGCAAATGGTTAAGGGTTCAGCTTCTTTAAATGTTGGAGGTTCAAGTCTACCCAGAGAGGCCTCCGAAGAAAGGCCTGATGATCTACTTCTGAAAAGTTGGTCATTGGAACCCCCTGGAGCACAATTCTACTCTGCCACATGGGGTTGGTATGAGTCAGAATCAACTTGATGGTAGTTGGTTTTTTAAGTGCTTCTTAGGCCACTGGAGGAACTCTAGTGGTACAGTGGTTAAAGCATTCAGTGGTTTGAACCTACCAGCCACTCAGTGGCAGGAAGATGAGGCAGTTTGCTTCCATAAAGATTTACAGCCTGGTGGGAGCTCTGCTAGCATAGTGGCTAAGACACTTGCCTGCTAACCAGACGGCTGGTGGTTCAAACCCACCAGCCACTCCTCGGAAGGAAGGTTGGGCAATCCTACTTCCGTAGTGATACTGCCTCGGAAACCCAAGGAGGGGTCGCTATGAGTCGGGGCCGACTCGACGGCACATAACAACAACAACAACAACAACCCTCTGAGGTAGTGCTACTCTGTCCTGTAGAGTTGCTGTGAGTTGGAATTGACTTAGTGGCAGTGGGTTTGGTGGGTTTGGTAGGACAATAACATCCATAATGCCTAGTCCTTCTCCATTTTCAGGTGAGAGCCTTCTTCATGATCAGTGAATGGCGATCTGTAGTCTTTCAACCCCATATTGGCTTTTTTTTTTTTTTATTCCTACTCCGTTTGTGGCTCTCCCAGCTATCTGTGCTCTCACAGACCTCTGGTGATTTTGAGTTTTAAGAAATCACCCATTGGATCTTACAGATTCAATTTCTTTCCCCACCTTTCTTTCCCTTTTAGCTTTTAATTAGACATTTTCCTTCATAGTTTGGAAGTCCGCTTATTTAAAATTCATTAGTGAGGCAATTACTCTCATTACAAATTGAAGAGTAATTGTGATGCCATCAATGTTGCTCTAAGTTGCCTCCCCTATAATCACTTCCTAAATTAACTTTTGCTTCTTATTTAACATCAAGATGAGCCCTCGCAATGAGCTGTGACTTGTACTAGAAAACATAGGCATGGATGAACTGTAGAGGCACAGTTCAAAAAAAAAATTTTTTTTTTTAAGATTGTTTTAATTCCTTTATTATTTGAATTCTGGAATATTTTAAAAATCTAAAGTAAAATCTGCTTAGAGGAAGCAGCATAGATTTGGCTTTCTCTGTAAACAGTCATATAAAATTCCTTAAAATATTCCTAATTATTGCCAGTCTTCAGATAAAGAAAAAAAAAGCAACAGTTGCCATGAAGTTGACTCCAATTCATGGTGATCCCATGTGGGCAGAATAGAACTGTGCTTCATAGGGTTTTCAAGACTGTGACCTTCTGGAAGCAGATCTCCAGGCCTGTCTTCTGAAGTAACTCTGAGTAGGTTTGAACTGCTGACCTTTTGGTTAGCAGCCAAGTGTTTAACCACTGCGCCACCAGAGCTTCCTGATGACCCAATAGTAATACCTTTTTTTTCCCCCAATGATGCATTATTATGAACTGGTTATATAGTTGAGCATTTCACAGGGACACTTTATTTATTTTTAATTTTTTTATTGTGTTATGGGTATAAATTTACAAAACAGATTCATTTTACATTCAACAGTTCATATACATTTTGTTTCACAGCATTGAGTACAATTCTCACAGTAGAACAGCTCTCCTCCCACCCCTCCCTCTGGTTATCCCTTTCCTGTGTCCTTACCTATGCATTCCTGTCTGTCTAGCTTTTCACCTATACAAATGCTGCTCTTGCAAAATCTCACAGTTGACTCATTAAGGGGTGTGTCACCCTGGGGTAGATGTTTAGTTCATAGGCCTTTCTATTGTTTGTCTGAGAGATAACCCACGGAAGTGAGTCCAATTCCAGGCCCAAGGTGTAACCCTGAACCATGTCTCAGGGGTTTCACCAGTCTCTATCCCACCAATAATTCTGGTCATTTTTATGTTTCTGAATTTTGTTCCACATTTTTCCTCCCACTCTACCCAGTATCTCCAATTTTGATCCCTCTCCAAGTGGTTGGTACCATTTAGTTCTAGTCTCAGGGTTGTGTAGGCTGAGGTTCCTGTGGTCTATAGTCCATTGGACTAATTGTTTCCATATGTCTTTGATTTTCTTCACTCTTCTTTGCTCCGTGCAAGGAGAGACCATCTTAGATGGCTGCTCATAAGCTTTTAAGGGGAGCTCTGGTGTCATAGTGCCTAAGGCATTTGACTGCTAACTAGAAGGCTGGTAGTTCAAACCCACCAGCCACTCCTTGGAAGGAAGGCTGGGCCATCTACTTCCATAGTGATACTGTATCAGAAACCCTCCTAAGAAACCCAATGAGGGTTTCCAACTCAACGGAGTGGGTTTAAACTTTTAAGACTCCAGTTGCTACTCACCAAAGTAGGATGTACAACAATATTATTATGTTCTGTGTTGTGTCAATTAGGCTTGATGTTCCCTGAGACCATGCTCCTGAGCCCTCAGGCCCAGTGATTCACAATTCAGGGACTCTTAGTCTTTTGATAGGCTGTCTGAAAAACTGAAATCAACTCTCCTGCTCCTGCACACACCATTTTGTATTTTTTTGTATTGCCTTGATGTATTTCCTTACTCAGTGTGCTTCTTTCTTTGGTGGGGAGTGCTGGGTTAGGAGGAAGAGGTTTGAATACTGCTCAGCGTGGGCTTCATGAGCTCCTGTATTTTGAGCTTCTATCCGATTATTGCCCTTCTACCAATCAGGCTACACACAACAAACTGGAGATAGCTACCAACTCAAACCAAGCTCACTGCTGTCGAGTCGATCCTGACTCATAGCGACCCCTCCTTGAGTTTCCGAGGCAGTATCTCTATAGACGTAGATTGCCCAGTCTTCCTTCTGAGGAGTGGCTGGTGGGTTTGAACGGCCAGCCTTCTGGTTAGCAGTCAAATGCCTTAGGCACTACTAGCTAGTGAGCAATATAAACGTAGTACCCACAAGAAGAAGGAGCTCTGGTGGTGTCATTTGGCTGCTAACCAAAAGGTCGGTGGTTCAAACACACCAGCTGCTCTGTGGAAAAAAGATGAAGCAATCTGCTGTTGTAAAAAGATGAGGCAATCTGCTACTGTAAAGATTTATAGTCTTAGCAACACAATGGGGCTTGCTATGAGTTGGAATTAGCTCAGTGACTGTGAATTTGTTTTTGGTTTGGACCCACAGGAGGAGGGGAGGCAGCAGCACAAAATCAGGAAGTCATGATGGAGGCAGAGGAGCTGCTGGAGCTGATGATGACAGCCTGAAGGCTCAACCAAGGAGTCACTCCCTTGCAGACATTATCTTCAGGGCTCTTCCACTGAGGAGCTAAAGAGATGGCTTCTCTAAGTATGCCTCGGCCTGGAGCTGAAATTTAAACTTTGAGTTGAGATCCATTTTTTATTTCCTGGCAAAATATGCTTTTAGGTATGAATGAAAAAGTAACATAAATGGCTTCTAAAATGTTCTTTGGGGCTCCTGCAAAGGGATGTTGTTGTTGTTAAGTGCCGTCTAGTCAGACCTGACTCATAGCGACCCCTCCTTGGGTTTCTGAGGCGGTATCACTACGGAAGTAGATTGCCCCATCTTCCTTCCGAGGAGTGGCTGGTGGGTTTGAACTGCCAGCCTTCTGGCTAGCAGTCAAGTGCCTTAGGCACTACACTACCAGAGGGATTGTTGTTGTTATGTGCCGTCGAGTCGTCCCCGACCAGAGGGATAGGTGGTGGCTAAATATCATGTGGTTTTCTGTTTCTGCCACTGTGCCAAGTTGCAGGGACACACCTCTCCCGTGTTAACCCTCTGGGTACAGCATAGGCAACAGCTAAGACAAGAGTGGCCTTAAAGACATTTGCCAAATACTAAGGGAAAGCAACAAGAAATGTACAAAGGAAATCCTCCAGTTTCTCAAGTATAGCTTTTGGTCTTAGAGAGCTGCTTCCTAGCCCAGCCCCCTACCCTAGGCCCTTTCTGTCTTTACCCTGCTGACTTTCTCCCTGCCTGCATCTTCCTCATGGGTGCCATCTTGTTTCCTGCCACTGTAGAGTGACCCCCTGGGAATTCAGGCCTTCTCTTTGCCATGCTTCAAAGACTTCATTTTAACCTTTCAAGTCACTTGGCCCCAGTTTTTTCTCTGGGGAACTCTTTTCACCCCAAGTCATTGGGGCTTTGTAATTATAAGCAAAGAATGGTCCTACATTTCCAGCTCAGATAATCACCTATGGCATTTCCCCGAGAAGTTTGACTCAAGTTATATAACTCCCTCACCCCACACAGAGAACGAATTCAGATGTAGAAAAGGAAGGGCAATTTTCTTGAGCTGCCACCACAACCAGGTCCAACTCTAACCCCGAAAAGGAAGTAACTAATAAGGAGTTGCCAAATAATAAGCCAGAACTTCTTCATATAGCTGTTGGCCACCTCTGGCTCTGCCTGGCCCATTTATTTTCAAGATACATTTTACTTTTTCCATATTATAAATATAATTTCCATTTGTTGTGGAAACTACAGAAAAGTAGGTGGAAAGGTGGAAACTCACTCATAGTCCACACCTACAGAAAAATACTGTTAACATTTTGGTTCACTGACTTCCAGTCTTTTTTTCATATAAAGGGTATTTTTTCTAAAATACTATAGATTGTGCTATTTCTACAATTTTTATTTAATATGACATACATATTTTCTCCAGTTAAAAAAGCCAAACACACTTCCATTGAGTCAATTCTGACACATAGCAACCCTATAGGACAGAATGGAACTGCCCCATAGGGTTTCCAAAACTGTAAATCTTTATGGAAGCGACTGCCTCATCTTTCTCCTGTGGAGCAGCTGGTGGGTTAGAACTGGCCACCTTTTGGTTAGTAGCTAAATGCTTTAACCACAATGCCACCAGAGCTCCTTAGATTTGTAAATATATTTGTTGTTGTTGTTATGTGCCGTCGAGTCGGACCCGACTCATAGCAACCTCTCCTTGGGTTTCTGAGGCAGTATCACTAAGGAAGTAGATTGCCCCATCTTCCTTCCGAGGAGTAGCTGGTGGGTTTGAACCGCCAGCCTTGTGGTTAGCAGTCAACTGCCTTAGGCACTATGCTACCAGAGCTCCCATAAATTTATTTAGTGGGTGCATATATTCCATTAAATTAATATTCCATTAACCTTGTTGTTAGTTGTCGTGGAGTTGAATCTGACTGATGGGAACCCGTGTGTGCAGAATAGAAATGCTCCAGAGGTCTTATAATGGCTAATTTAAGAAACAGCTCTCCAGACCTGTCTTCCAAGGTGCCTCTGGATGGATTTGAACTACCAGTCTTTGGTCTCTTGGTGAAGTGCTTAACCATTTACACTACCCAAGGACCTAGTTAAGCCTAAATGAGTCAAAATAAAGGATTCCATTTCCAGTTTTTCACTGTTATTATTAATACTGTAGCACCTTTGTGCATAAATACCTTTTAGATATTTGGGCTAATTTCTTTACAATAGGTTCCTAGAAGAGAACTGGGTCAAAGGGTATAAACCTTTTTCAGGCTTCTTGATACTCATTGTCAAAGTTCACAGTTCATTGGTTGACTTTTTTTGTGTGTGTGTGATTTGGGTGAAAATTTACAGAGCAAATTCACTTTCCACACAGCAGTTCACATACACTTTGTCTCATGACATTGACCTCAATTTACCGCAGTACAACAGTTCCCCTCCCACTTCCTCCCAACAGTCACCTCTTCCCTGTGTCCATCCTTCCATGCACCCCTGCCCCCTGAGCTGTCTCCCTGTGCATAAGCAGCCCTTCTTTCTCCCATGATTGTTCTCTCTAAGGAATGTATTTCATTGGTTGACATTTTTAAAGAGAAGTGAAGAAAACTGGTCTGTGACAATCAGAGAGGCTCTTAGTGTTTCTGGGGAAAAGATATGCCTCTCAGCTGATATGAAACAAAATAGACTTAAAGAATTTTACATAGTGAAAAGTGGATCACTCAAGCAAAGATGTAGTCAGTTTCATTCATTCATGAAGACAAATGAACATTCAACAAATCAAGATTTACCAGAGCTATCTTCCAAATGTTGAAAACAGTGGTTTTTAAAATATGTGTCACTATATATTAGTAAAGGAGTTCTGGTGGTGCTGTGGTTAAAGCATTGGGCTGCTAACCAAAAGGTCGGTGGTTGGAACCCACCAACCACTCTGCAGGAAAAAGATCAGGCAGTCTGCTTCCGTAAGATTTATAGCCTTGGAAACTCTATGGGCAGTTCTACTCTGGCCTAAAGGGTCTCTGTGAGTAGTAATCAACTATATGGCAGTGGGTGAGTCCATCAATGGGATGTATGTCATATATGGTTAATCCTCTTATATAACTGGAGAAAAGGTCTTTTGCAAAATGGTCCTTTTACTCTTAAAAATGTGTGTGTGTGTGTGTGCACGCACGTGCATGCATGCAATGTGTCTATACATACATACTAACAAAATCAGACTCAACACAATGAAAATGCTAATCTATAAATGAGAAATTAATATATATTTGATGAAGCAGATTTAATATCTCCCTTTTCAACACACACATGATTTTCAGTTGCATTCCCTTTAGATAGGGTAGGTGATGCTGTCTGATGTTCCTGTGGAAAGAAAGGCTCCATTTCCTCTTTGTAATATTATACACTGATGAAAGGAAGCATCAGAATTTGCTAACAAATCATGTACCTGCTGCTTGGTGCTATTTCCCCTTACTCTGTCTGTTAGACAGACATGTTTTGCCTGTCCGCCACCATTTAAATTCCCAGTTCAAAGAATCTTTGTTATATGGCCAATTTGCTCCCAAGAGCATTGGAAACAGCCATAAAAAGAGACACATATTTCATACATGGTGGCACCATGCCAATCTGATACACATACTGCTTTTGAGAATGCTTGCCAGCATCCCAGCTAGGGCACAGTGGGTAACAGAGGTAAACACGACCACAGTTTAATGCATATTCACAAGGTGTCCCAGTTTCCTGTGAGGTGTAATGAGTGCCCACTGGGTAGTTTGTATCCCTGTTAAGAGCAGACTGGTGGCAATTCCAACGGATGTGAACATACTAAAATATTGTAATCAGATTCCTCAGGCACTGTTTTATCCCTTAGCTCAGTGATTAGAGACTTACTCCTAGAAATGTTATCTACATGAAAGTCTTCAAATAAAAAACATTGTACTAGAAGATGGAGGGGTTACATGGAGATCTATATTCAGTCCAGAAGTGTGCCCATATATATGTGTGTGCCTATATTTATGTGTACACACATACCACAAATTACACATATACCCCCAACATATGTATTAGATAGAGAAAAAGACAGAGAGCAATGCTATTCCGCCAGTCTGTGCCTGCAAACAAAAGAAATGGTCCTTTCCAAGGTTAGACAGCATCTCTGAAGGCTCTGTTAGCTTGAGTCCTGATCATATGCATAAATAGGCTTTTCACTGAGTGGATGACTAATTCATTCATCTTGATTGATAATTAAAACTGACAAAGAACAGATCAACACAAATCACAAGGGCAAAAACATCTGGGACTCAGTTTAATGAGAATACCCCAAAACCTCTTTAGTGGTAATTGCATCGCAAGCACCAAATAGCTTTCACAGTTGTTTTTGCAAATGATACAAATTAGCACCCAAGATCTGAAAAGTATACTGACTGTAAAAACACTGGGGACTAGCAAGGCCCTGGGTAGCCTGGCCAAACATATGTATTAACCTAGATATACTCTGACATATAATTTTGGGACTTTTTGCAAGGGGGGAAAAAAAACAAAACCCTTAAGACTCTGGAATTCTGTTATTTTCACTTGGAACTCCCAGGTGGGCAAGTTCATATATGCGGCAGTTATCTCCTTCCCAGTAGAAACCTTTACCAATTTCACACAAACACCCTGAGAATTTTTAAACATCCAAGACACTTAAAATCTGCAGTTTAAATTCTTTTCCTTGTTAAGAAATGTGGATACCACACAAACAACTGGAAGGTTTTATAGGTACTTAGTTATATCTAAGAATTCCAGGCAAGTGCTAAGAAGAAAATTGCATGCAATAATTGCATATCTGATTAGAACTAAACCTACCTACTGAGACCATAAGAAGAATCTTTCAAAGGAGTCTGTTCTGGTTTTGGGGTGTTTCCTTCTTCAGCTCCCTCTGCTTGATGTCCAGAGAGAAATCAGAAGAAGGTGCTGACTTATTTTTAAATCTTGCAGAGGACAAATGCAGACAAATTCAGTGTGCAAAGCTTCACTTAAAAAGAAAGAAAGACAAGGAGGGAGGGAGGGAAAGAAAAGGAAGGGAGGGAGGGAGGAGAGGGAGGTTTAATCAAGTGATGACAGCACACCACCTTTCTCACTGCCGGAAATGCTCTTTCACTCCTTTTGCTTAGCACTGTTTCCTTCTTCAAGACTTTCCTGGCAGATGCACACCATTGATGATTGGGTGTTCCCGCTCTTACTGCCTTTGCTTGTATCAATCTTTAGCACCTAGCCTATTCTATCTCCACTTAATCATTTCCGCCTCCTCGCTGTGGAAGATACCCAGTAATTGTGTGCTAATGGAAGCTCACCTTTTAAAAACACTTAACTTTTTACAAAGCATTTCTACATGTAGTTTTCCCATTAGGAGTATCAGCAAGACACATAGTGTGAACCCACTTCACAGAAAAGATGTTGTGGCTCAGAGAGATTAAATGGCCTCTCCAGTCACGCACTCTAAACTGCAGCTAGAAGATCCAAACTACTGCTGTGGCTACTGATGTGAAACAGATGAAATCAGACTCATTTAAAAAAAAAAAATTGCTCTCTCTGTACTTTGGAATTCTCTAACAATACAAATGGAACAATTTGAGATGAGTACATTTTATCCTTCCTATATTTTACCTATTGGGAATGTAGAAAATTAAGAGCTTATTGAAATTTAGTTACGAGTTTTACTGGTGATGGCTCTGGCTGCCGTTCTAGAGATAGTGGGAAATAACAATATCTACATTGTTTGTCTGCAAAATCTTCCAGAAGGGATTTGGGGGCCCAGGGTTATCCTAGGGAAGAATAGGAATGGGCCGATCATGTTGTGACTTTTCAACTAACCCACCAACCCCAGAACCACAGTGTTTTGTTGCATGTGAAATTAAGTTAAAGAAAAAAATAATTTAAAGCAGTATTCAGTAGGAAATATGTAGGTTAAAATGACTATTAAAGATAGCTGGAAGGACAAAGGCAGTTCCCACTCTACCTTGGAAATCCTTCAGGAGGCAGTTAAGGCCTCATGTTTGTATATAAGTCACTGGTTCCTTTTTCTTTAATACCAGCGAAGCCACCAATGTCTAACTTCTTATTGACTTTTGTATCTAGTATGAGAAGCAACTTCTATAAGCAAGGGACAGTTATTTGGAAATTGATAGGAATTTGTAAACGGCAGGTAGCAAAATGGCCTTTGAAGTGGCATAGTTGGAATAAAGTCTCTATTAACCTAATCCTTAGTAGCCACCTATCCAGTAATACCTAGTAGGAGTCCAGAAACTATGTCTAAATCTGCTCCACCATATGTTTTTGTATGGCTTACCACTTAAAATTTAACATGTTTGAATGGTTGGGGGAAAAAAAACTCAGAAGAAAAAGAATATTTTGTGACAAGTGAAAATTACATGAAATTCAAGTTTTGGTAACCTTAAATAAAGTTTTATTGGAAGATGATCCTACTCACTCATTTCCATATTGTCCATGGCTGCTTCCATTCTACAACAGCAGAGCTGAGTAGTTGCAACAGTGACCTTATGGCCCACAAAGCCTAAAATATTTAGTATCTAACTCTTTACAAATAAAAATGTGAGCTGATGGCATAGTGGTTAAATGCTGGGGTGCTAACAGAAAAGTGGGCGGTTCAAACCCACCAGCTGCTCCTTGGGAGAAAGATGAGGCAGTCTGCTTCTGTCAAGATTCACGGTCTCAGAAACCCTGTGGGGCAGTTCTACTCTGTCCTATCGGGTCACTATGAGTTGAAACGGACTCAACAGCAATGAGTTTATTTTGGCTTTTATGAGAAAACATTGCTGAGACAACTTGAAAGGTTGTAGACCTGGTAAATGTAAACTTTACAGATAACTTCAACATTGTTTTGGAACAAAAAGACCCACCTTTTTTCTAAATTGATAAACAGATTTTTTTTTTTATGTTAATGCCAGTTAAATAGGGCATACATTCAGAGGCTGCTTCTTTGTCTCCATTCTGGACCTCTGTTTGAACATCCACTGCACTGTGGAAAACTATACCTAGGTGGCCCAATTTGGTTATTTAGGTATACTGGTGCTTTTTATATTCTTAATAACCATTTAGCTAAATTACTTATGGCACCACTTTCTCAGGGTTGTTTTTATCCCAGGTTAAACATCTCAGTGAGTAGCACGACTAATAGAATCCCAAAGTGTTTGAATAACTATATATAACTATATAT
>NW_006921602.1:18018281-18027917 GCF_000298275.1 Orycteropus afer afer
AAGGAACACTGGGCAATCTACTTCCATTGAGATACTGCCTCAGAAACCTAAGGAGGGGTCACCATGAATTGAATCAACAGCAGTGAGTTTGGTTTTTCGGTTTTTATATTTTTTAAATCAAGCAAAGGTGTGGAAAATTCCAAAGAGAGAGCATTAACTGTGGCTTCGGAATGAGAGGCAGTCTGGGAACATACAGTCTATAAACAATTACCTCCCTGCCTACTTCCTCCCTCATTTACAATATACCAGGCAGAGATTTTAAATTGAAAGCCTGTCTTATTCAACAGGGAATCTACTGAATTTAGCACTGAGAATGAATTCTTTTGGGAGAGTTTGAAAGGAATCTTTATCTTGTCAAATTCATTGTATTAAAGATCTAGTAAAAAGTAAAGAAATATACATTGCACATTACATCTTCAGAATTCCATGTAGTTGCTAAGAGGAGCACAGTGGTTAAGCTCTTGGATGCTAACTGAAAGGCTGGCAGTTCGAATCCAGCCACTCTGTGGGAGATTGATGTGGCCATCTGTTTCCATAAAGATTTTTGTTGTTGCATGTTGTTGAGTTGATTCTGACTCATGGTGACCCTACAGAACAGAGTAAAACTGGCCCATAGAATTTCCTAGATTGTGATTTTTAGGGCAGCAGATCACCAAGTCTTTCTCCCAAAGAGTTGCTGGGTGGGTTTGAACTGCCAGCTTTTTGGTTAGCAGCTGAGCACTTAACCATTGCATCACCGGGGTGTACCACCATAAAGACTAACCAAAAAAAAACACCAACCAAACTCACTGCCATTGAGTCATTTCCAACTCATTGCACCCCTCTTGGGTTTCTGAGGCGATATCTCTACAGAAGTAGATTGCCCAAACTTCCTTCCCAGAAGTGGTTGGTAGGTTTGAACTGCCAGCCTAAATGCCTTAGGCATTAAGTCACCAGAGCTCCAGCCTTGGAAACCCTATATGGCAGTTCTACCCTGTCCTATAGGATTGCTATGGGTTGGAATTAATTTGATGGCAACAGGTTTAATGTGAGTAGACATATTTGCTTCAAAAATTCAATAACTGTATCACAATTTGTTTCTAGAAAGATTAAAAATGTCCTTTAATGAGCAAGCCTTAAAATATTAAAAATCACATGCAATTCAAATCTGGATATCTTTCTAGAATATTAGGGTTAGTTGAGCCAGCTCCTTTAGAAAGAGAAATGACAAAGAATTCCTTTTGTAGTCTTTAAGACATAATCACTGTCTCATGTTAGAATTGGCTGAGAAGGGGGGACTCATAGCTCAGTCAGTGCTGTAATTACCATGGCACACTCCCAAAACATTCACCAGAACATCTATAGCCCCTTGTCTTGAAAACTTGCAACTGCTGGATTCCATGACAAAATCCTGTATGTGTGGGTTTTGTTATTAACTCTAGGTTTGAATTAGAATTCCCTATCTTACAGCTTGGAGCTAAACTCTGTTTACAAAACAGTATTTACACTTGACTAATTTTGCAGATCAAACTAATTAAATCAATTAAACTGGTGATTAACCAAATGAAGGCTGATTGCAAAAATTAGTGGGTTTATTTTGGAGGACTGGAAGTAAGCTAATTACTGCAGTGATTACTTGAACCTGGAGTACTCTAAATGTGGTATAAATTGAAACCTCATAGTGAATTAGACTGGGAATTCATTACAGTTTAAAGCACTGTTAATACTATTCAGTCTGTTCCTCCTTGGGGAAAATTTCCTGCTCTGTGTTTTGTATACTGATAAACAATCGCTGGGGTTATGTGCTTTTTGTGGCAGCCCAGCAACAGAAGGGACACTGAAGAAAAGTTATTTACTTTTAGAGTGATAGATACAGGACTTTGAACCGGTTCATTCCGGTTTGACCCCCTGCTCAGAATTTGCATTTCTGAATCAGAATCTTTGTCTTAACATGAACTTATATATACATGACAATCACCTGGGATCCATAAGAATCACCTAGAGATCTTGTTAAAATAAAGATTCTGATTTAGTATATCTGGGGTGGAAATGCAAATTCTCAGCAGGAGGTCAAACTGGAATGAACCATGGGAAGCCTGGTTGTACACCAGTGTCTGCCAAGCTTGAATGCATAAGACTCACCTGAGGATCATGTTAAAAGGCAGATTATATAGGATTGCACATGCAAAGAATGAACTCCAACTAAACTATGCACTTTAGTTAATAATAATACATCACTATTGGGTCATCAGTTGCGATAAATGTACTATAAGAATGCAAAATGTTAATTATAGGAGAAGCAGCGTTCATGGGAGAAAGGCAGTTTATGGGAACTCTGTTGTTTCTGTATAATTTTTCTGTAAAGCTGAAAGTACTCTAAGAAAATAAGTCTATTGCTATAATATCCATCTCCATAAACAACTAAGTGTCGGTGATGGTTGCAGAACATGATTGCTGTAATTGGTTTCACTGACTTGTACAAGTGAAAAATGTTGAGTTGGCAAACATTGTGTTACTTACGTTTTTGCAACAATAATTAAAGTGAAAAAATAGACCATTAAAAAAGGTAGATTATAATTCAGTACATTGGGGGTTGGGGGAGGAATTGGAGGGGGTGGAGGACAAGGAGGCATGGTGTGTGCTGGTGTATGTGTGTGTGTGTGTGTGTGTGTCCTTGCATGTGTGCTAAGATTCTGCCTAACAAGCTCCCAGGTGATGCTGAGGCTGCTAGCCCTTAGACCGCATTTTGAACAACAAGAACATACTCTGAAGTGGATGGGTAAACAGTTCAGAACAGGATTTTGATGATTCAGGATGGGATATGGAGACAGCTATAGTTTCACCCCTTGATGATGACACTGGACCTCCTATTGTAGAGCTGCCAGAGCAGGTGGCCTGGGCATCAGCTGATTTCAGTAATGGCTACTACTGATGGGTCCTCATTGAGTGGTTTTCCTTGTGCAGGCATGTGAGTTAACAGAGTATTTATGTCCATACATAACACACTCTACTAATTGGTTTTTAAAGCATATCATTTTAGCAAAATGTGAACGCAGCTAAGCATGTGGTCTACATTTTGCTGATTTAAATATCACTGAGCTTTCAGTTCTCTGTTTTTGCCTTAGTGTTAGATTTATGAGATGGTATTTACAGAATTAAGGAGAAGACTTCACATTCTGTTTGAAGATACAGTAAAATCGAGGAGAGAGATGTTGATTTTATGCAAAAGTTTAAAGAGAAGAAAGCAGCCAAGCTGGAAGTTAGGCATGTCTTTATTTTCAGTGTTGCATCCACTTCTGATATCGGAAGGAAAAAAGTTAATTTTCCCAGTTAATCAATGAACCTGTTTTGACATTGGGTTTTCTGCATGTTACAGGGTTCATAGCAAGAAATACCTTATCCCTACAGGAAACCCCACAACCTTTAGCAATGACTATTCATTGCCGTTTGATAAGTAGTGCCCCCTGTGTGCCAGGGGCTAGAGAGTGCAAATTTGAATAAATTAAGACCACAGACTGTGTTTTAATAAGGACATAGTTCTCGGGAAGGGAAGACACATCTGAAGAGCTTCCATCTGGTGGAAGAAAAAGATTCACATAGCTACAAGAACCAGCTTTACATTAAGGAATGAACAGATTGCTCAAGACTGTGGTAAGTTCGCCCTAAAGTTTATCAGAAACACTTTTGCTTGGAATTCTTGCTGAAATCCTTCTTATATGTATATGTCATGTTATAGTCCTGTGAACGGAATCTTTCCTGGATGTTTAGGCATTTGCAGGCTAGGGCTCCCTTACTCCCTGAGTGTGAGAATGTGAACTATCATCAAGGAGCCTGTGGGTAGAGATGGAGAAGATGCAGAAAGTTGAGCTATATCTGTAAAGATATCTATAAGATATAGATCACAGAGAAGTGACTTTAAAAAAAATTCAATATAGGCATACCTCAGAGACCATGGGTTCGATTCAGACCACTGAAATAAAGCAAATATCACAGTAAAGTGAGTCATGTGGACTTTTTGGTTTCTCAGTGCATATGAAAGTTATATTTAACACTGTAATGTAGTCTAGTGAAGGAGCTCTGGTGGTGTAGTGGTTAAGGCATTTGGCTGCTAACCAAAAGGTTGGTGGTTCGAACCCACCAGCTGCTCCATGGAAGAACAATGAGGCAGTCCACTTCCATAAAGCTTTACAGCCTTGGAAACCCAATGGGCATCACTATGAGTCAGAATCAACTCAGTGGCAGTGAGTTTGGTTTTTGGTTTGGTAGTCTATTAAATGTGCAATGACATTATGCAAAAGTTTGAGATATGGTGAGAATTACCAAAATATGACACAGAGACACAAAGTAAAAATATGCTTTTGGAAAAATGGCACCAATAGATTTGCGTGATGCAAACCTTCAATTTGTAAAAAATGCATTATCTGCAAGGAGCAATAAAGCAAAGCACATTAAAATGAAGTACACGTGTACCTGTCGTAATATCTAAATACCTGACTAGACTCTTTCTTCTAAACTTGTTGTTGTTAACTGCCACTGAGTTGCCCCTGATTCATGGCAACTCCATACACATTGGAACAAAATGCTGCCCAGTCCTCGCCATCCCCACGGTCAGTTGTGGATTGAACCATTGTAATATATAAGATTTCCATTGGCTGATATTCAGAAATAGATGACCAGGCTTTTCTTACTAGTCTGACTTTGTTGTTGTTGTTGTTATATGCCATCAAGTTGGCCCCGACTCATAGCGACCCCTCCTTGGGTTTCCGAGGCAGTATCACTACTGAAGTAGGATTGCCCAACCTTCCTTCTGAGGAGTGGCTGGTGGGTTTGAACCGCCAGCCTTCTGGTTAGCAGTCAAGTCCCTTAGGCACTATGCTACCAGAGCTCTGACTTAGTCTGGAAAATCTGTTGAAATCTGTTCAGCATCAAAGCAACATGCTCCTCTGACAGATGAGTGGTGGCTGCCAATGAGGTGTGTTGGCTTGGGATCCAACCTTGGTTTCCCAAATGGAGCATTCTAACATTGAACCACCCCTGCCCTCTCTTCCAAATTTAAAAGGAGTAAAAACAGATGAAAATTTTAGTTGAGTGAGGTTTTATGAAAGCAAGCTTTGAAGATTTTTGTCAAGTTGAATCAGAGCAGTTAAGCATAAAAATCGAAGGCTTTTCTTTGTCTTATTGAACAACATCATTGGAATATTGCCATTAATGACCAGTTGACAACATAGAGAATTCCTGATTATGGAAGATGACAAAAACAGTCACATGATCACTTGAGAGATGGTGTGCAGGTGACATCTCAGTGAACTCAACACTATGCAGGACTGCATGTATGGATATCTGATTTTGTCTACCAACCTAGAGTGGATCTATTTCTAGAGTGAAGTGGGGAAGGGGGATAGTAACTGAAAAATATAGTTCATACATCTAGGTGTCCAAAAAAACCCCAAACTCACTGCCATTGAGTCAATTTGATTCATAGCAACCCCTCCTTGGGTTTGCGAGGTGGTATCTCTACAGAAGGAGATTGTGGCTGGTGGGTATGAACCGCCAGCCTTCTGGTTGGCAGTCAAATGCCTTAGGCACTATGCCACCAGAGCTCCCACATCTGGATGTGTATGTGCACAATTAAAAAGACAGGACTTCAAGTATTTATTACAGTAGTAAGAAGTGGTTCATTATTTTACAATGAGAAGTATGCCTATTCAGAGATCAGAGTGCTCACATGGGTCTGCCCAGTGCATTCATTTCCTGTAGTAAAACTAACAGGAGGCCCAACTATCAAAAGCTTTTTGATGTTAGGGAATGCTTCTCAGGTGAGATACTATGAAGCATTCTTGCCATCTTAAGGATGGCCTTGCCAAGGAAGGGTGTATCTGCTGAGCCCTAGGTCTGTCCATAGATGGGCCCTGACAATGACTGTCTCTGGGATGCTTCTTCTGAAAAAATTCTGTGGTTCTTCTAAGGGGTCCCTGGGTGGCACAAATGGTTAAGGACTTGACTAGTACCCAAAAGACTGGCAATTTGAAACCTAGAAGCACCTCAGAAGAAAGTTCACAACCTGGAAAACCCTATAGAATGAAGTTCTGCTGTGCAACATGCAGTTGCCATGAGTCAGAACTGACTCTACTGTAACATTTTTTAGGGGGTATGATTCTTCTAATCCCCTCTATCCATACTACCTTCTCTTAATAGAATGTAATAATGCCATAACACGTTGTGGCTTACTAACATATAACCCCATCTCTAATCCATCTTTAAGAAATTCCTCCCAGATCACCTTGACTGAATTTTGAATCTTTTTAAATCCAGCCTGGTCACACACAGTATGTGGATTTTATTCCCAAACTCTGAGAAGCAGTTAGCTCTTTGTCATCCCTTTGTGCGTTTAACACAAGTGAAAGCACTTTTTATGAATCACATGTAAAGTCAGAGATTGGAGAACTTTTACTAGTTTAATTTCATCTCCCCTTTTCTATCTCTAATTAAGGAGGTTCCATCTAGGGTTAGAAATCACGAATTACTGTAATTTTTTTGTAGCCCCTCTAAGAGATATGGGCAGACCCTGGATGGTATAAATGATTAACACACTCAGCTGCTAATGGAAAGATTGGAGGTTCAAGTCTGCCTAAAGGTACTTCAGAAGAAAGACTTGCTGATCTACTTCTGAAACATCAGCCATTGAAAACCATATGGATCACAGTTCTATTCCAACATACATGAGGTCTCTATGAGTTGGAATTGATTTGACAGCACTGGTACTGGAACAGATGTGGTGGCAGAAGAAGGATCCAGTCCTAGAGATGTGGCAGTCAGGTAATTGTGCACATGCAGGGTGTGTGCTCCACTCTGTTATTTATCCAGTCTATTCCTTCCTTCTTCCTTATGAACATAAGTTTGTTTAGTTGTGTGCTCCTCAAGGAACATAGCCATGGCTTAAGGGTCAATCCTGATTAAGTTAAACCAAGCCTTGATAATCTCATTGCCATTGCCAGTGATTAGTTTAGGGGACGGTATATGACAAGTTTTAGCCAATTCAACCTGAGTAGAAGTCTACTTGGAGCATTACAGACAATTTCTTCTCTTATAAAGAGACATAAGGAAGAAATGGCCCACTTTTTCTTTGAAAAGTGGCTCTGTATATACCTCCATGAGACAAGCCAGACTGAGGGTAAAGCTAACATGGTGACATTGGCAGAGGGAAAAAATAGAAAAGAATTGAGTTCTTCATGACAGCACTGAGCTGCTGACAGAGGTGCCCAACACAGGACTTCCTGTGATACCATGCAATACATTTGCCTTTTTGGTTAAACCGTTTGAATTAGTTTTCCTGTTAGGTGTAGCTAAAAGCAACAGGAGCCTTTACCCATAATTATATACATATATAAAGAGCTCTGGTGGTGTAGTGGATAAGGCATTTGGCTGCTAACCAGAAGGTCAGCAGTTCAAACCCACCAGCTGCTCCGCTGAAGGAAGATGGAGTGAGCTACTTCTGTAAAGATTCACAGCCTCAGAAACCTAATGCGTTTTGTTTTGTTTTTTGGTTTCTTGATATATACATATATATGTAACTCAGAACTTTTTATTTTTTCTTTGTTTGTGCTGAAGGAGCACTGAGACTTTCATCTTGTTTATTTATTCCATTTTTATACTTTTCAGATGCATAAATGGCTTGAATAAATGAATCCAGAACTTAGTGGAGGCATAAAACTGTACCAGAACTTTCTTGGTCATTGTCAGACCAGAATGCCCTTCCTTCAAAGCTATCTTTTGTTGGATCACAGTTCCTGGGAAAACTTTTCTCTTGAAAATTGAATGGACTACGTCTCTGTACCCACTTCAGTCTGTTGATGCAAAGAGTCCAGGTAAAGGATAAATTTATTTGACATGAATGCAATGCTCACCTGCTCTGCCCCGATATGAGACTGACAAAGCTATTTAAGATTTCAGCCAGGTCACTTCTCCCTTCCCATGATACTTTCCACACTTCTGCACTTTTGCTGGGTGCAGCATTCAAAACGCTAAGTCAATTTGCATTTGATTATTTCAAAAAGTACACATGCAGGAATTGAATTACCAATATGAGATGTTAACACAAACAAGGTAAATAACACAAGGTAAATTAAATACAGTGATAAATAGACACATCCACAAATTAGAATAGCAAACATGTAACCAGTTAATTAAATTTAGTAACCTACAGTGGAAATATTGAGTATTAAAAGTGAGTGCAGTCTTGTTTAACCTGGCAGTTGGGGAGAATCTTTTCTGAGTGTGCACTTGGGATCTGACTGGGTAGTCACTAGGTAGTCAATCCATTAGTCCAACTTGCAGTGAAATTGTTGAATTGTTCCTTAATTATTGCATGACATCAGGTGTAAAAGTAAGGTCCTTGAGACTTTGAGGAATCTGGAGTTGAGCTTTCCAAAAGGTTTTACAAAAGAGCTTTCACATAGATATATTCATGCCACAGTCTTGAACATCTGATAGGGGCCAGACATCAGGCTTCCTGTGAAATATTAGGGAGTTTATGAAGATGAGTCAGACATGAGTTCTGCTTCTAAAACCGAAAGAGAAAAAAACCTCTGTCATCAAGTTTCCAGTGATTCCGATTCATAGTGACCCAATAGGACATGGTAGAACTGTCCCAGAAGGCTTTCAAGGCTGGGAATTTTTTGGTAGCAGACTTCCACATCTTTCTCCTGTGCAGCAGCTGATGGGGTCAAACCACTTTGGTTAGCAGCTAAGTGCTTAACCACTGTGCTACCACTCTGTTCCCAAGAGAATACCAAATAAGATATTAACTAAAGACAGGACAGAGAAAGAGCAAAATGAGATTTTGCTCCTGAAGAACTGTGAGGGGAGTATTGCTGCCGAGGGGAATGGAGAGACTGGGAGATGCTTCTGTTTTAGGGATGAGCTTGGATTTTGAGGTGTTCAATTTCAGATGCAGGATAGGTCTGTAGAGATGTTTTATGCAGCTGGAGATCATCAGGCTGTTTGAATTGTCACTTCTATGTGAGAATTGCATTTATTTTAACTAATCTCTGCATTAATAGCTAGATCAATCTTAACAGGCAAGTTTTGGGAAAATATATTTTTAGAACAATGTGGAGAACATCACGGCCCAATGGAAAGAGCATCAGGCTTGGGAATCAGCACATCTGAATTCTGTTTCTGACCAGTAATGTGACCTTAAGTCACTTAGCCTTTTATACTTTGATTTTCTCATCTAGATTGCCCAGTCTTCCTTCTGAGGAGTAGCTGGTAGGTTTGAACCGCCAGCCTTTTGGTTAGCAGTCAAATGTCTTAGGCACTATCCCACCAGAACTTCCTTAAAGGTAGATTAGGTTATTTAGCTCCAGAATTTTTTTTTTTAATTAAGCTTTTTATTGTGATTTGAGTGAAGGTCTACAGAGCAAATCAGTTTTCCATTCAACAATTCATACACATTTTGTTTCATGTCATTGATTGCAATCCCCTCAATGTAACATCACTCATCCCACTTCCTCCCTATGTTTCCTGTTTCCATTCCTTCTTCTTTCCTAACCCTTCCTGCCTTTTGAAATTTGTCCCTGGACATATGTTGCCCTTTTGGTCTTGAATGATTGATTGTTCTAAGGAGTACATACCTCCCTAGTATTCTTTTTTATTTAT
>NW_006921602.1:18035127-18038273 GCF_000298275.1 Orycteropus afer afer
TTAGTAGCTTGGCATCATCTAGTTTTTTTGGTCTCAAGATCATGGAGGCTGAAGTTCAAGTGGTCTGTTAGTCCTTTGGACTAATTGCTTCTTTGTGTCTTTGCTCTGCATGGGGAGAGACCAATAGTTGCACTTAGAGGACCATTCACAAGCTTTTAAGACCCCAGTCGCTATTCACCAAAGTAGAATGTAGAACATTTTCTTTGTGGACTGTGTTGTGCCAATTGATCTTGTCGTCTCCCCAGACTATGGTCCTGAGCACCCAGGCCCAGTGATTCATTCCCTCAAGGCTTTTATTTGTGGCTAAGAAGTTTTCATAACATTGCCCCCGTATGTTCTACCATATTCATGGATATAGTTGCAACATACGTAAATATGTATGTAGAAATATCCTCTGTCAAATCTCTATATATCTGTGGGTCCCATTCTCCTTCCCAAAACCGTTCGAGTTTCCTGTCTGTGTATCCACTTGAAAATTATTATTATTCATGCTATTGTAGGACTGGGTGTGTAATAGTAATTATCTCTGTTGTCTTTAACTCTTGTACTCCTCCAGTGTCTTCCTTTGCCTTGATCATTTTTTTCTGATCTCCCCTCCAAAGACTCTTTCTAGCTCCTTCTTTCCATGACATTGTTCACACCTCAACTCTGTTTCACCCTCGACACTTCCCACTAGTTTAACAAAAATGTATACAACATTTTATCTTCTCAAAGCACAGCCATATATTTCCATCTTTGTGCCTTAGTGAATCTGGAGGTCATTTTTTACTGTATCTCATCATATGAAGAAATTGGGGCACTGAGAGATTAAGAGGCTTGCCCAAGGTCCCTGGCTGGTACATTTTAGAATTTAGGCTTCCCTCAAATCCCCAACCCATGCTCCGGTCTCAGATTGATTCTCTCAGCCATGCTTGGTACTGAGTGGGCTTGAACACAACCTTATGCTGTTGAGTCGATTCCGACTCATGGTGACCCCATATATTCCAGAGCAGAATTGCATGAGTTTGAACCACCAACCTTTAGGTTAATAATGAATGCCAACCATTAGTGCCACCCAGTGACCTTGAAATTTAATAAGGGAACTCTAATATTACTACTCTCTGGAATTGCAAATACAAAGTTAATCTTTTCCTTTTTAAACTTTCTATTTTGAAATAAGGAGCTCTGGTGGTGCAGTGGCAAAACATTTAGCTGCTAACCAGAAGATTGGTGGCTCAAACCTACCAGCTGCTCCACAAGAAAAAGTTTAGGCAGTCTGCGTCCATAAAGATTTATAGCCTTAGAAACCCTAATGAGGCAATTCTACTATGTCCTATAGAGTTGCTATGAGTTGGAATTAACTCTATGGCAGAGGGTGGATGGGTTTGGGTAGTGGAAGGGGTGAACATGTGTGGCTGATAACTGAAAAATTGGAGGTTTGGGTCTACCCCGAGGTGCCTCAGAAGAAAGCCCTGGTGATCTGCTTCTGAAAAAAATCCACCAGTAAAAACCCTAGGGAACACTATTCTACTCTGATGCGCATAGGGATATCACGAGTCACTGTCAGAGTTGATTCAACCACAACTGATATGGAATACAACACTGTTAACTAAACCACAGACTTAATTTGTATTTCATCAATTCAAATTTATAATAGAAAAAGTAAATTGGAAGATGGAGATTGCCAAAGGGGCAAGGAGGCCACATCTTCTGACCTCCTCTAACCCCACAAGAGGAAGACAGAATCACCATCAGTAGCCCAAGGCCTGTTCCTGCGAGGCCAGACATGCTGCCTCCCTCCAGCCCTTGCACCAACCGTTCCTCCCACAACACCCACCACTTCTCTGCTAGGTTCGATAATTCACTATAGTGGCCACACAGAACTCACAGATTATGGGGTTTATTAGGGAAGCACCAAGCTACAATTCAAGTTCAGGAAGTACACTTAGTCTCTCTCAGCCTGCCGTCTCTCAGCCAACAGTCTCTCAGTTTCTTTCCCAGCAGTGCGTGTCTCTCAGTGTCTCTCTCTCAGCAGCACGTGTCTCTCGGTGTCTCTTTCTCAGCAGTACATGTTTTTCAGGAGTACGTTTCTTTCAGCAGCACATCTTTCTCAGCCAGCAGTCAGAGAGACTTATGCCTCTAAGAGGACTCCTTTTTGAGGCCAAACCAACCAATTCCATCCTCAGAATTCTACACATCTGAGAGAGAGTGAGCATCCCAGAAAATTACTTTGTGCTGCTCCCAACAGAAATACCCCAGGTGGATGATTTTAACAATCAAGAACTACTCAGTTTCTCACAGCAAATTCCATCATGGAGTTTACAAAGACTTATGGCTAGAAAAGCCATACCAGTTAATGTACTATACCACAGGGATAAAGTCAGGAATATAAGTCCTGCTGGGCTACCATCTAAAAATACCATCCAAGAAATGTGTACTCCAAGGGCTGGCCTTCCAGCAGCTGCAGACTACTAATAGCCAAAGCATATCTACCTTCAATGAGTAAGTCCACGAATATGGGCAGCTCAGGTGATGAGAAAACCAACAGCCACAGTAAGCATTGATAACCCTGCATACCAGATGTTTGGAACTAGACACCAGGGAGTAAACCAAAGACACAGTGCAGATTCTGTCTTTGTGGACACGATGCTCATAGTTACCATCCGTCACTTTCTAAGTACAATCCTTTCCTGGAAGATATTGCAGTATTATTCAAAACGTGCCAAAGTGGGTAGGAGATCCCAAGAGTAATTGTGAGTTATGAGGTCATAGGGACCTCATTGCAAACTATTTGCAAAACTTAATTGGGGTAATAAATAAACTAAGCATGTAAATTAGATTGAAGACTACAGTGTGAATTAGAAGGAGGCCATTAGCCTGCATAGTCAAAATGCCTTCTTCCTGTTCAATAATATTTGCTGACTTGAGCTGTTAATCGAGGGAGCATTCAATTCAAATATCCTAAAATTTCACAACTAAAATAGCTTGGAAATAAAACCATCTAATGAGATCCTTTCTGGACAAGGATGTGAACTTTATTTTTTATGATTAGGTACTTAGGTACTTTTCAAATAGAGGATGATCTGGCATTCACATCTGAATCCACCTTCCCCCTGGGGTGTGAATTCATATTAAGCAGTGTACTTAGAAGCAAATGCGGGGGGGGG
>NW_006921602.1:18038465-18076249 GCF_000298275.1 Orycteropus afer afer
AACTTCAGGCCTGATACATTTCTCTTTCATATATCTGAAGTAAAAGACCCTCTTGGAGGTGAATATAAATATAAAAAAATGAGAGAAACCAAACACTCAAACACCACATTGAATCATACAGCTCAAGTCAAATCTTAGCAGCGGCTTTCTTTCTTTTTTTTCAAAGCAGTTGATTGAATGAATACAAATGCCTCACTGTTGTCACTTGGGATGCCACTTGATATATCCCATTTTCTAGACTCTAATTATTCCATTTGTAGACATGAATGCCATTTAGATGTAAGCTAATTCAGCATGGTAACTCAATTAGATTTGTACCGACTTGGATTTATGAAACATCAATGGGTTCTTGGTGAGACCAGTGGGACTGCAGTGATTCATCCCGAAGCCTCACCGACACAGCCTCTCAGGAGCTCAATTAAACATGCCAGCCATGAGGATGTTTTTTAGCTGGAATGTTTCACAATTAAAATAAAAAAGATTTCTGTGTTCCACGGTGTGTCTGGCCCAGCAGAGAAAGAAAGACCTGTGATAACACAGATTGAAGTTTTCCTTTAGGTTGTATGTTGTTGAGAGAAGATTCTTTTTCTTGGCTGGGCTCCTGAGCTGCTGGGTGGCCACACTCAGAGTGCAACAGCCTACCTTGTTGACCTGCATGGTGAAGGACGTAGAGGTTCACAATGCCTCATATTCAAAGGCACTCAATAAATAGGAGTTAAACTAAATTGCTAGATTCATCTTAGCATCTATATCTGCTGCTGACTTGAGAGCCGAGAGGCAGATTCTGAATACCAAATTAGAGTCTTACAAATAGGAAAATCTCAAAGTGATTAAAATTATGGTAACTAAATTTTTAGCATAAAAATGTGGGTCGTGGTCAGAAAACGGGAGAAAATATTGGAAACCAGCACTGTCCCCTAATAGATACCTTGGAAAGGTACTCTTAAAAGAAATGAATATTACTGTGCAATACTGACCGGGGCTTATGAATTGCAGGCCAGCACCTTCCGTGTTGAATGCTTGTGCAGAGACTTGGCTAACATTCTTATCTTCTTCACAGTGGGGATGTTTGAAGAGTAAAGACTCTGCTGGTCCCCAACACAGGGGTTGGTACAGGAGGTATACTTGGAAATACAATGTGAATGAATGAAACAACATAACAAGTGTGAACTTACTTTGTCAATAATAAAACACTTTGGAAAAGTCTGTTGTATTTTTATGGTGACACAGTGCCTAAGGCATTTGACTACTAACCAGAAGGTTGGCAGTTCAAACCCACCAGCTGCTCTGTGGAAGGAAGATGGGGCAATCTACTTCCATAAAGAATTACCACCTTGGAAACCCATTGGGGGTAGCTATGAGTTGAAATCAACTCATTGACAGTGGGTTTGATATTTTTTTCGTTTAGTCATAGGTAAGAAAGATGATTACATTTGTTTTTCTAAGACCTGGACCTGGACAAGGGAAAAAGTAAGGAGAAAGAGATTTAACTTTATTATGTCAGCCTTAATCTGTCTCTCTTTCAATACCCTAATATCTACTTTTATTGTGAGATTATTATTAGTTATAAAATAGTAGCAGCAGCGGTAGCAGTAATACTTGGTTAGGTATTATAAGTAATGTTTGCCTTGTGTGTTATAATTATCAAACTACAGTTCATGTAATCTGTGTCATTTCATCCCCATAGCAAACAAATGGACAGACATCACTGCTTCCATTTGACAGCTGAGGAAACTGGTCAAGAGAGTCCGTGTGTCTTGTCTAAGACCATCCAGCTGGATATCAGTTGAAGCGGATATCTCAGCCTTATCCACTCCCTTTAAATCCCTTTTCTCTCTTTTTAACTTTTTATTGTGATTTGAGTGAAAGTTTACAGAGCAAATCAGTTTTCCGTTCCACAATTCATGTACATTTTGTTTCATGTCATTGATTGCAATCCCCTGAATGTAACATCACTCATCCCACTTCTTCCTTGTGATTCCTGCTTCCATTCCTCCATCTCTCCTAACCCTTCCTGCCTTCTGAGTTTTGGCCTTGGGCAAATGCTGCCCTTTTGGTCTTGAATGGTTGATTGTTCTAAGGACTGCATACCTCCCTAGTGTAATTGCTCACCTCTGAGACCTGTCTGTTATTTGGCTGAAAACTGAGACTTGGGGGTTAGTTCAATACTAGGCCTGACTGTTGACTATGGGCCATAGTCTCTGGATTCTACCAGTCTCTATTTGACCAGTAAGCCTGGTCTTTTTTTTTTTTTTTTTTTTAAGATTTTGAGTTTTGTTCCACATTTTTCTCCTACTCTATCTGGGACCTTCTAATGTGACCCCTTTCAGAATAGTTAGCAGTGGTAGCCAGGCACCATCTAGTTCTTCTGGTTTCAGAGTCGTGGAGGCTGAAGTTCAAGTGGTTCATTAGTCCTCCGGACTGTTTCCACGAGTCTTTGATTTTCTTCACTCTTCTTCGTTCCAGACGGGCAGAGGCCAAAAGTTGCATAAATCCTTCTCTTGTGGTGCCATGGGAAGAGTATGAGTTTCAACCAGGACTTCAAACCGGTTCATTCCAGTTTGACTCCCTGTTGAGAGTTGGCATTTCTACCCTACATACACTGAATCAGAATCTACATTTTAACAAGAGCGCCAGGGGGCTATTCTTATAGATCTCACAGGTAATTCTGATGTATATATAAGAATCGCTTAACGATCTTTTTAAACTGTAAATTCTGATTCAGTATATCTGGGGTAGAAATGCAAATTCCCAGCAGGGGATCAAACCAGAATGAACCTACTTTAGGCCCTGGTTTCCAATCAGAAGACACAGTTTTACTTTCTAAATTTATCATTTTGAATATTTTAAGCATGTATATTGTAGTAGTTGTTGTTGTTATGTGCCATCCAGTTGGCCCCGACTCATAGCGACCCCTTCTTGGGTTGCCAAGGTGGTATCACTACTGAAGTAGATTGCCCAACCTTCCTTCTGAGGAGTGACTGGTAGGTTTGAACCACCAGCCTTCGGTTAGCAGTCAAATGCCTTAGGCACTATGCCACCAGAGCTAGTAAGAGAGATTTATGGTGAATCTAGGGGGAGGGGCATTCTTGAGTGTGATTTGAATAAAAGTCCCCAAATCTGATCTTTAAAACTAATCCCTGAGGCTGTCGATGATACTGGTATAGCATTAAGAGGCAGGAAGCACCAGGGCATGGGATGAATGTTATAGAGAAAGAGAAGCTTCTACACACCTTAGTTTTTCTTTAATCTCACAGGATTCTTGACTTAAATTGGAAACGAAGATCAGGACACCCTCTTATTATTCCTGGAACAAATGCCTTTCTAACTTCTAATTTCCTAGAGCAATGGTCTCTGCAAAGAGTTTTCTGAAGAGGTACCAGAAAGAGGGGCCATGAGTTTATTTGTTCTAGGTTTGTATCAGTTTGCTTATATATAACTCACTATAATCTTGCTCTGTCCACACAGACTGAACAACTCTCCTTGGTTGGTTTTCATTCCAGGATATTTCTCACCTCAGATTGCAGAACAGGACATCGAAAGGATCAGTGAGGCGAGTCAGCAGATGACAGACCTCCTTCATCCTGCTCTGAGTGACCGCAGAGTATCTAGGTCAGCCACGGGCTGGCTGGGCAGGCTTGGACAACCAGCCCAACTCCTCTAGCCTTAGTTTCTTCATCTGTACCAATAGTGCTCCCCTCAAAATAGTGCTCCCTTCAAAATAATGTTCCTCTCAAGAAATAAATAAAATTTCTATTTATCAAATAAAATAATATGTGCAAACATTTTTTTAAACCATTTAACCTGTGCCGTTTCCGAGAGTGCTTCTTTGTGTTGCAGAATAGAACTTCTCATAGGGTTTTCTTGGTTTTACGGAAGCATATAACCAGGTCTTTGTTCTGCAATGCCTTTAGGTGAGTTTGAATGCACACATAGGGTCACCATGAGTCAGAATCAACTCAATAGCAGTGGGTTGGTTTTTTGGTTATAACTCTGCTGAGAGGAAGATGAGGCAATCTGTTTCCATAAGGATTTATTGCCTTAGAGACACTATGGGGGCAATTCTATCCTGTCCTGTCAATAGCAATGGATTTGGGTTGTTTGGTATAACCCTACTGGACGCTTGAAGCTGTGCTGTGGTCTGCTTCAAAGCATTGTATCAACACAGTTTGTTCTCATTGCTTTGTGATGGGCAGGGTGCTTTCTGTATCCCTCTCTGGTTCTCCTGTCTGCCTTAGCTTCCTTCTGCTGGCAGGCTTTCCCAAACATTAGCCAAGGTGACTGCCCGCAGCTTATCTTCTACAGCTTACGAATTCAGGAGAAAGAACATCTTTTCCCCAACAATTCTATGAAGAGAATTGATCTCATTGACCAATCTTGAGTCATGTGTCTAACCTTGAATCTCTCACTCTGGTCAGGGGAAATGAATCCTCTTATTGTCAGGCGTGGGTCGCATGCTCACTCTGGGACTAAGGGGAAAGGATCAATCATATCTAAGCCACATAGACTGAAAAAGGGAGAGATTAGTTCTTGAAAAGCATAATGTTACAAAATGAGGGCTTTAGCAGTCCTGAAGAAATTCTAAATAGGTGAAAAAAGCAACAGAAACACCTGTGTTATTCTTTCTGCATCACTCCTTTTTCTAGGGCAAAGTTTTCTTAATCCTTTCATGACTGAATTATTTTCTATTTTGAATTTTTTTGTTGATATCATGTGTTTTCAATAATGGAAGACATGATGAAATCAAGGAAAAAGCTTTTCTTTGGAGATAATATGGATTTTGATACAGTTACGTGGGACATTTATGTCCCAAGAGGACTCTGGCAGTAGGATTGGTAGGGTGACGCATGTTTCTTCATAATCACACAATTATAGAGGTCCCTGCCAGGCAGCAGCACATACTACAACTGGAACAGAAACTTCCCAAGATGCCTAAGAGGCTGAAAATGTTGGTGGGCAATATATGTCCCGTGAGACACAAAAGGGTTAAAATTTGTTACCCATCAAAATCCCATGGAAAATTTAGTGAAAATATTTATTTCAGAAACTTAAGGAGCCCTGGTGGCACAATGGTTAAGTGCTCAGCTGCTAACCAAAATGTTGGTGGTTTTAATTTGCCTAGTGAATCCATGGAAGAAAGGCCTGTCAATTTTCTGTCAAAAGTATTACAGCCAAGAGAACCCTATGGGGCAGTTCTACTCTGTCACATGGGGTCACTATGAGTCTAAATCAACTCAATGGTATGCAACAACAACAACCTTCCTTCAAGATTCTGATTTGATATGTTCAGCTATAGCCCTGAAATCTGCCGTTTTTGGAAGCACTCAATAAAGGTGGTTCAAGCATCTTATTTTGAGAAAGAAGGGCAATGGAAAAAGATGTTTCCAGTGGTTCTCAAACTTTGGTTTTACAAAATCACATGTCTCTGTACTAACTACTGAATGGACGTTTGCAGGAGTGAGGCTGGGTAAGGTATGTGATGACCTTGATCCACAGGTGTTTCTAGTGTGACCTTGAGCAGTGCTTTTTAAACTTTATTGGGTACACTTACCAGCTGGGGAGGGACGTAGATTTTAAAATGAAAATTCTGATTCAGTAGGTTAAAGGGAGGGCCCGAGATTCTGCATTTCTAACAAGTTTCCAAGTGATGCTACTACTTCTGGATCATGAACCACATTTTGAGCAGCAAGACACTAACAACTGAGAACCAGTTTTGTATTGCTTTGCATGTTTTAAGGGTGTGTCCTTTAGGGTTTACCAGCCTGTTGGGCAAGCATGAAAGGATCTTCTCTTTCAAATAGAATTTGCTCATGCTGATATTTTCACTTTGTCAGTACTTCACAGAGCTTGTTTTCAAGAGGCTTAAAAGGAAGACAGTCCAACCCCTAAAAGCTGGATTACATAGCTACATGTTTTCCATTTAACTAACGCTTCCATGTGCTTGTCTCATCTAGGCTCTGAAAAGACATACGAGACAGGATCCTTTAGGAGGCTTACACTTCGGGTGACCAACTACTTTGGTTTGTCTGGAACACTGTTGGTTGTAGTACCAAAATGTGACCCTCACAGTCACATTATCAGGGAGAAAGAATTGTAGATCCAGAACTATAACACAATGTAGAGAATACAGATGAGGAACCAGCTAGTGAAGCCCTAGGAGTCAAAAAAGCCATGTTGGAGCTGGCCTTGGAGACTGGCTAGGAGTTCACCAGATTGAGGGCTAAGGATGGACAGGGAGAGGGGACTTGCAGGCAGCGGGGAAGCATGTGCAAAAACATGGAGGTACATGAGCATGAGGACACCCCTAATTGCTCTGAACCCTCACTCTGCTTTGGATGCAACCTATTCTGAAGGAGGCCAGATTCAGTAATCTGTAAATGGTGATTGACTGGATTTTTGCTCTTGCTAAAGCCCAGGCCACTTTCTATCAGCAAATAAGGTCCTACCTGGCAGCTCTGCTAACACACCTGTTTTCTCATAACCAATTACTTTATATAGCTTGGCAAATGGATCATTTTCATGATTTGTTCTGGATATTTCTCTGGCCAAATTTCAGTGCCCTGTTTTGGTTTATTCATTCATTTGGCAAATATTTATCCTACATTGATTGTGTGCCAGAACAATTTGAAACACTTGGAACATATTAGCAAACAAACACCCCTGCCCTCATGGCATATACATTCTATAAGGAGAAACAGACAATGAACAGTGATCATTTTAAAAAGTAAGTTATATATATTTGCAGGTCAGTGTGCTGTGAAAAAAGAAATACAGGAAGGTAAAGGTAATTAGGAGTATAAGTTCATATAGTGGCTGTGAGAGACCTTTCTAATTAGGTGATATTTGAGGTACCTAAAGAAAGTGGGAGGAGCTCTGGTAGCTTAGTGCCTAAGGCGCTTGACTGCTAACCAGAAGGCTGGTGGTTCAAACCCACCAGCCACTCCTCGGAAGGAAGGTTGGGCAATCTACTTCCGTAGTGATACTGCCTCGGAAACCCAAAATGGGGTGGCTATGAGTTGGGTCCGACTCGATGGCACATAATAACAACAAAGAAAGTAGGAGTGACACTGTATACATATCTGCAGGAAGATGTTTTAGGCCAATGTAACTTCAGTGCAAAGGTCCTGAGGTGTCTAGTATGTGTAAGGTATAATAAGGAGACCAATGGGAGTGGAGTAAATGAGGTACTAATGTGTTGTAGAGAGATGGTCACATGGAGCCTGGGGTCAGTGTAAGAATTTATACTGAGTAGTATAGAAGCCTTTGGAGGGCTCTGAGCAGAGAAGAGACATGATCTGACTTACATTTTTAAGGCATCACTCTGGGTGCTGCGTTGAAAAGCATCTGTGTGAGGGGCAGGTGTGGAAGGAAGGAAATTGTTGATGAAGCTATTACAATATCCCAGGCAAGAGATGATAATGTGAGTGCAGGGGTGTGGTGATAGAGAAGTGGCTCTCTGAGTTGATTAATTTCCCTGCCTAATTACTGCCCTCCAACTACCTGGGTGATCTGAGAAGATCTCTCCACTCTTCTGGGCCTTCATTTTCTTCATCTGTAATATGCAGACAGTAATCTCTGCCTAACCAAACTCATGAGGTTCTTGTGAGAGTAAATGAGATCATGGCTTTGAAAAGCGTAGAGCAAAGCAGGATGCAAAGCATGCATAAATCAGAACCCACCATCCAGGTATCTAGTCTTCTGAAACAGAAAAAGAAAGGCTGCTGTCTCATCATGGTTTCAGAAAAATCATGCTATGAATTTAAAGGCTGAACCATAAATTACAGATTGAGAGAAGATATTCATGATCATCTACTCAAACCCCATATCTCCCAGATAAAGAGACTGAGATACAGAGAGATCAAAGTTGCTTTCCAGAAGGAAACAGAGAAGAGGTAACTACAGGGAAGAAGTGGGAAGAAAACTGTTACTTTGTGGAGAACTGCAGTCAATGTCATGAAACAAAACATATATGAAATGCTACATGGAAGATGAGTTTGTTCTGTAAACTTTCACCCAAATCACAATAAAAATTGAAAAGAAAAGAAAAAAGTTGCTTTCCCAGGATAACTCAGTGGCTCTTAGTTCTGAGTCTTCCCTTCCACAGCCCATTCAAAAATGGTGACAAATGTCCCTCTCTCAACAATCAAATCACTATCAAAGAAAGAAGAGGGAAAAGGTCTTCAGTTGAGGTATTCAACAGCTTTGTAGCTTTCGTATGTGTCATTGCATTTGATCCTTCTGAAAGCTCTATGAGGTTTTGAACACCCCTATTTGACAAATAAAGAAACAAAGGCTCAGAAAGGCCAGCCAAGTTACCTCAAATTACCCAGCTAGCAAGTGGCTGGGTAAGGGTTCTAGTCCACATATTCTGCCACCAACACAGTAGTTTTCCCCCTACATTTAATAAAAACCTTTGGAGACAGCAAGAATTGGTTTAATTTTGTGGGAGTATTATCTCTATTGTTCTAATTATTTTCCCTGAATTCCTCAGCAGAGGATTCAAAGGAATACTTTTATTTGTGAGTGTCGTCTAGTGAGTATTAGAATTTCTGAGCTTTCATATTGGCAGTTCCAACAGGCTTACTGTGATACTTTGAAGTGTTGAATGTAAATTTCAGTCTAGAAAACATTATCAAGCCAAGTGCACTGACACGCTGACATATTGTTAGAGAATGGCAGGAAGAATTATGTATAGTTGCTTTACAGAGAGGCATACTGCAGTTTTCTGAAATCTAAGAGAAAAGAGAGAGTTTTAGATCAGGAAAGTACAGTATTTTGGTGCAGAGATCACAGGCAAAACTGCTGGTGTGAAAGTAGACCCCAAAGAGTCCTCCTTGCTGTTCATCTGGGATACATGATATATCCTTTAGTCTTAACTTTTAATCAATGTATTCTTTTGAATCAAGAGCTAGAAGGAAGGTTTTAGGAGGCAAAATAAAATAAAATAAAACACAACTTCTAGAACACAAAACACAGGAGAGAGAAGCCAAAGTTTGAAATGCCAGCATATTCTCTGGAGTTCAACATGGCTAAGGTCCATGTAGGCTTTGAATTTGCCTCATGAATGAAGGTTCCTTCTGCACTGAATTTCCCCGTATCAGGCTCAGAGGCCTAGAGGCTCTTGGTTTAGCAGCACCAAGTTCCTTGGCAGGATATTAGGCGTCTCCAGGTGCTGTCCCACAAGTGAATTCAGGGGGTGAATCCCCAGGACACACTATGGCTCCCAGAGCTGTGGCCTGATCCAACCCCTAGCCATGACTACATCATGGTGATATGGTGAGTCCTGAACTTTTATCCTGGGCCCAATTTGAACCTCAAATCCAGAGGGACTAAAGTCCCATTGTGAACACAGCTGAAACCTTCCTAAACACTTTGACCCCAAAACTGAGCCATCTCACTGACCCCAGCCAGTGTCTCCCGTCCACTTCTGGTCAGTCAGACTTCTCCAGGCACCTCCACACTGCCACCTTCTGGCATTTCAGGTATGTTCACTGTCAGCAGGCCCTTGTTGCCCAGTTTCCTCATTCCATGATTTAGTTTCTGTGGGGGAGTGTGATGCTGCCCAGACTGCCCTTGCTCCTTGGGATAAGGGTGCTGGTTGCAGCCTAGTATGAGGTTAGGGCCTTCACTCAACTATTCTCCCAGTAGCCACCCTCAGGTTCTGATATACAGTCTCATGTCTGAAACTGTGTAAAATAAGGCAATCAACTAGATTATTAGTAATAATAATTATGGTCACTCATTGAATAATGGCTTTATAATTAGACCTGGGTTCCAGTTTCTATTATAACACTAACTAGCTGTGTGACTTCAGTCAAGTTACTTCACCTTTCTGATCCTCATTTTCTTATCTATAAACTCTCTCTCTCTCACTGCCATTGAGTTGGATCCGACTCATAGCAACCCCTCCCTGGGTTTCTGAGGTGGTATCACTATGGAAGTAGATTGCTTAATCTTCCTTCCAAGGAGTAGCTGATGGGTTTGAACTGCCAGCCTCTGGTTAGCAGTCAAATGCCTTACATACTACGCTACCAGAGCTCCCATCTATAAACTGTTGTTGTTTGCCGTCGAGTCGGACTATAAACTAGGGGTAGTAATAACACCTCCGTTGTCCATCTGTCAGTTTGTCGTACTGTTGTGGCTTGCATGTTGCTACGATGCTGGAAGTTATGCCACTAGTATTTCAAATACCAGCAGGGTCACTATAGTGGGCAGGTTTCAGCAGAGCTTCCAGATTAAAAGTCTAGGAAGAAAGACCTCATAATCTATTTCTGAAAATCAGCCAGTGGAAACTCTGTGGATCACAACAGAATATTATTCAATATAGTATTGGAAAATGAGCCCTTTTTGCTGGAAAGCACTCATAATAAACAATGGCTGCAACAATGGACTTGAGCATACCAACAATGTTAAAGACACAGGGCCGGGGAATATTTCATTTTGTTGTACATGGGGCTGCTGTGAGTCAGAGCCAACTAGATGAAACAAACAACAACAACAATAATAAAAACCAAACTCACTGCCATCAAGTCGATTCTGACTCATTGACCCCTCCTTGGGTTTCCGAGGTGGTATCTCTATGGAAGTAGATTCCACAGTCTTCCTTCCAAGGAGTGGCTGGTGGGTTTGAACCACCAGCCTTCTGGTTAACAATCAAATGCCTTAGGCACTACCCCACCAGAGCTCCCAACAACAATAGTACCTACGTATTGTAACATTTATTGACTGGCTACATGTATAATAGTTTTAGTTTTAAGTAAGATAACCAAACCAAAAAACCCAAACCCACTGCCATTGAGTGCATTCCAACTCATAGTGAACCCCATTGAGTTTCCAAGGCAGTAAATCTTTACGGAAGTAGATTGCCTGGTCTTCCTTCTGTGAAGTGGTGGGTTTGAACAGCCAACCTTTGGTTAGCAGTCTACCTTAGGCACTATGCCACCAGAGCTCCTGATAGTAAGTGAGATAATGCATGTAAAATGCTTGCCACATAATGATTCAATCAATGCTGTTGTTGTTGTTATGTGCTATCGAGTTGGACCCGACTCATAGTGACCCCTCCTTGGGTTTCCGAGGTGGTATCACTACGGAAGTAGATTATCTTAGTGTTAGTGTGTATGACCAATAACTAGCCAGCAGGAATATGTGCCAAGCACTCTTCTCCTGGGCTTTACATACTTCATGTTATTAATTTTGAAAGTTGCAAGTAAAGTGATATTATACCCATTTTACAGATGAAGAATCTGAAACTTACAGCTTCTGAGTATGTACCTCAAAGCCATTCACTTGGTAAGTGGGTAAATGGTTGGATCTTGAGCCCTAGCTAGTTTGACTCTAAATCTGAGCTCTTGAGACATGAAGATGTGGATGACAATGGAAGTCTTGAATACCAGCTCATTATGACAATAGAAGGGCTGGTGGTCACAGATTCTATGTGATTACCTGCCTCACTGAGTGATAGTTGCAAATCGTACATACTTTAGTCGTGCAGAGGAAGAGACGACTACTTAGGAGGCTTAGTAACAAAAGGCTTTAAGAGAGAATTGTTCACTGGTTTTTTAAAATATTTTTTCCTATTTATCAAGGCAATACACGTGTAGTACGGAAAATTTCAAGAGCTTATTTTACTCCTTGCTTCATTTTACTCTCTTAGTCTCGTTTTTTCTTTTATGCTAATTTCTTTACCTATTTCTAACTTCCTGCTACAGTTCTATACATTACCAGTGGGAGTGAGAATTGTTACAAACTTTTTGTAAAGCTCAGAAGAAAGTTGGCAATCTACTTCTGTAGTGATACTGCCTCAGAAACCCAAGGAGGGGTCGCTATGAGTCGAGTAAGACTAGATAGCAGTACCTTCAATTTTTTTGGAAAATAGGAGCTCTGGTGGCACAGTGCCTGAGGCATTTGACTGCTAACCAGAAGGCTGGCAGTTCAAACCCACCAACCACTCCTCTGAAAGAAGGTTGGCAATCTACTTCTGTAGTGATACTGCCTTGGAAACCCAAGAAGGGGTCACTATGAGTTGGATCCGACTTGACGGCAGTGAGTTTGTTTTTTTCTGGTTTTCGGTAAAGCTATCTGGCAATATCTATTAGGATTACAAATGCAGACATCCTCTGACCCAACAATGCTGCTTTTGAGACTCATTCTTTCCAAATAAAACACCAGTGTATGAGGATATATGCTCAAGTACATTTCTTTTCGCATTGCTTACAGTGGTAAAACAAATTAGACAAGGGTAAAGTAAAAGGCAAATGTCTTCATATCTGTCAGTAATGGCTACCTGAATAAAGTGTGGCCCGTTGATTCTAGGAGCCATGATGTAACTATTGCAAAGGATGAATTTGATTTCTTTATAATGACCTGAATGAAATTGCCTTAGAATCTTAACAGCTTAGAATTTGGAAGCCAAATCTGTTTCAAAAAAGATGAAGTAACATAGGGAAAAGTAAAAGTTTATGTTTGCATTTGATCTGAAAAAGACATTTACATAAGCACACCACTGGGGAGACAACTTAGTAGCATCTTGTGTGAAATGGCATTTTTGTAGATTGTAAACTCAATATAACCTAGCAGGGTGGGGGTCCAGAAGGCTAGAAGGTAGCTTTGGTAATGTAGAGCATTTACAAGAGGGATAGAGATAATCCTGCTCTGACTGTAATTGGAGAATAACGTTCAGTCTAAATCAAGTATGTCCACCAACCTGATGTTGTTGTGTGCCATTGAGTCATCTCTGACTCATAGCAACCCCTCCTTGAGTTTCTGAGGTAGTATTTCTACGGAAGTAGATCGCCCAACCTTCCTTCCGAGGAGTGGCTGATGGGTTTGAACCGCCAACCTTCAGGTTAGCAGTCAAGTGCCTTTGGCACTATGCCACCAGAGATCCCAACCTATTTCAACCTAGTGAGGTTTAAATCATTATCATTGGAGAACCAGCTAAAAGAACTGTACTTCTTTAACTTGAAGAAGACCATAATCAGAAGGAATGCTATGTCTCCAAATCTGATGTCACATGGAAGAGAAATATGAGAATTTTTCTGTGGGACCTCAAAGTTAAAACCAGGATCAGAAGGTGGAAACCTACAGGAGTTGGGGGTTAGCTGATGTGGTAGTTAAAGTTGTATGTCAACTTGGCTAAGCCTGGCTGAGTGGCTGGGCAGCTGGATGTAGTATTCCCCATGATAAAACTGGTAATCAACTCCATGGTAGAATCTACTGTGAGCAGCTGAGTAGCTGCCTTTGGGTATGTGGTCTGCTTTCCATATATAAGCAGCAGCTTTGGGAATGGTTTCTAGTTTATGGCATGCTTGAACCCTGCATGTAGCCATGTCATTGTTCAGCAGCCTACCATGCTCTGCTGACCTGGGGACTTTCAATGGACTTAAATTAATGGCCTGCTGTGTGGTTTGGTAACATTGGGACTATGCCTTTTTACTTGTTAACCTTGGGTTTGTCAGTCTCAGCAGCCAGCAGCTGTCGGAGTGAAGAAACGCCTCTAGCTCCAGCGGGCCAGAAGCAGGATGCAGAGCTGAACCCCAAGGTTGAGGGGCTTTTACCCAGCCCCGAGAGCCTGGCACTTTGAAGTTGGATTTAAAGCCTCCAAACTGTAAGAATAAACTCCTGTTTGTTAAGCCCATCCCATTTGTGGTATATTTCTTGTCAGAATGGCACTATGTAACCAGAAGAGCTGACATAAGGAAAGCATTTCTAACTATCAGAGCTGGATCAGGTAGCAAAATGTGTTGTTCTGGAGATTCTAATCACCTCTCTTGTGCTAAGCATGTTGAGAGGACTTAGTAGGACTCATAAGAAGGGAGTAGTGCGGTGTCTGTTATGATTTCTTGATTCAGAGAACATCGAAGTATCTAAGTTTGTCATTTGATCCTGAGATCTAGCTGATTCTCAGTCATGAGAGATTAGGAGAGGCAATACAGAACTGTATTTATAAATTCCAGCTTTCAAGTCAGATCTAAGTTCAAATGCTGCCTTCACCACCTTTTGCTCTGTGACTTGGACAGATTATTAAACACCTCCAAATCTCAATTTCCTTACCTGTAAAATAGAAATAGTATTGGTCTCTTGTGTGAATTATGGATAACATTGAGAAGAATGGGAATTCCAGAACACTTAATTGTACTCATGAAGAACCTGCACATAGACCACGAGGCTGTTGTTTGAACAGAACAAGGGGATATTGCATTGTTTAAAATCATGAAGGGAGTGCATCAGCATGATGTCCTTTCACCATACTTACTCAATCTGTATTCTGAGCAAATAATCTGAGAAGCTGGACTATATAAAGAAGAATGTGGCCTCAGGTTTGGAGGAAGGCTCATTAACAACCTGGGATACACAGATGTCACAACTTTGCTTGCTGAAAGTGAGAATGATATGAAGTACTTCCTGTTGAAGATTGAAGACTACAGTCTGCAGTATGGATTATACCTCAATATAAAGAAAATGAAAATCCTCACAACTGGACCAATAAGCAGCATCACAATAAATGGAGAAAATATTGAAGTTGTCAAAGACTTTACATTATTTGGTTCTACAATCAACACCAATGGAAGCAGCAGTCAAGACATCAGGAGATGTATTGCACTGGGCAAATCTGCTGCAAAAGACCTCTTACAAGTGCTGAATAGCAAAGATATCTCCTAACACAAGCCCTGGTATTTTCAATCACCTTGTATACATGTGAGAGCTGGACAATGAATAAGGAAAACCAAAGAAGAGTTGATGCTTTTGAGTTGTGGTGTTGGCAAAGAATATTGAGAGTACCATGGACTGCTAAAAGAACTAACAAGTCTGTCCTGGAAGAAGTGCAGCTGGAATGCTCCTTGGAGGTGAGAATGGCCAGACTTTGTCTCAACTACTTTGGTCATGTTGTCAGTAGCGACCATTCTCTGGAGAAGGCTATCATGCTTGGTAAAGTAGAGGGTCAACGGAAAAGGGAAAGACCCTCATGAGATGAATTGACACAGTGGTTGCAACTATGGACTCAGGTACAACAGGAATCAGGAGGCTGGCACAAGACCAGGCAGTGTTTTGTTCTGTTGTACTTAAGATTGCTGTGAGTCGGAGATGACTCGACGGCACCTAACAACAAAAAACATTGGTCTCTTCCTTAAAAAGCTATTATAAGAACTAAGTGAAATAATCCAGATAATGTATTTAATGCAGATCCTGGCACATAAAGAATATCCAATCACTATTATTACTTTCTATTAAATTTTGTGGATTATTATTATCTTATTCATTTCTTGACAGGGTGAAGCAAGAGTATATTCTGGTTAATCCTGGAAAGATCCAGAAATTTCTCTGAATTTGCATATTTTATTTCCTTAGCATTCTGAGGTATACAAATACTGATTCATCCAGTTTACTTAGTTGGTTACTTTCCCGGTAGATCTGGATCAAGAAAAGAGCACTGGATTTGGAGTCACTGGATCCAAATCCAAGAGGTCTGGATGCCCTGTCTCAGGCAAGTACTTTAACCATGGAGTCGTAGTTTCCTCGGGCATTAAATAAGTATAATTAGACCTTATATTATCTAACTCAGTGAATAAAGCATTTGGCTGCTAACCAGAATGGCAGCAGTTCAAAAAACTGACCAGCCATTCAGCAGAAGGAAGATGGGATAATCTACTTGTGGAAACATTTACAGCCTTGGAAACCTAATGGTGGTTGGGAATTGCCTGGATGGCAGTGAGTTTTCAGTTTATCTAATTCATAAAGTTGTGTGCTTTTCAAATTATAAAACACTAGGCAATAAAGACTGTTCTTATTATTATGACTTATAAAATTTGCAAAAGACATGATTTATCTGGCCCGAATGAGTTAGGAAGGAGCTCTGGTGGTGTAGTGGTTAAGGCATTTGGCTGCTAACCAAAAAGTTGGTGGTTCAAACCCACCAGCTGTTTAGTGGAAGAAAGATGAGGCAGTCTGCTTCTGTAAAGATTTACAGCCTTGGAAACCCAATGGGGGTTGCTATGAGTCAGAACCAACTCCATGGCAGTGAGTTTGGTTTTTTGTTTGGATGAACTAGTACTACCAGAGACAGGACCATTCTGAGAACTTAATCCTAAAACTTTTAGGATATAGGAGTAAATTTCCAAAGGCAAATGACAGATCATTTATAAGAAAACCAAAGACACATGGAAAGAATTAGTCCAAGGGACTGGTATACCATGTGATCCTCAACCTATATTACCATGAGACTAGAAGAACTAGATGGTGCCCAGCTACCACTGTCAACCCACTCAGAGGGGGATCCATGTAGGAGATCCTGGATAGGGTGGGAGAACAATGTGCAACAAAACTCAAAATCAGAAAATACAAGGGACCAGTTTTTGCTGGTCTGATAGAGCCTGGTGAAACTTCTGAGACTATGAAATTTTTTATTTCAATTTTATTTTATTTTTCTGATTATTAGAGTGATACAAGCTTTTGTAGCAATTTTGTAGAAATTTTTTGGTACTATTTAACCTCTAGCTGTATTTTACTAAGCTATTCTTATTTTCCCTTCAACCTATCAAAAATCCTTCTTAGAAAGAGAAGATGTCTCTCAATCAATCATCCATTCTTCCCTTTTTATTAATTTTATTGATTTTTTTTTTACAATATCGAGTTAAATTAAGAAAAGATTAATAATCTTCCCCACCCCCATGCAAGTAATTAATGCTAACATATGATTTGTGTACTATCCCCTTTCTCTATTCTCATACTAGAGTATAATAATATAGTTATTTTTCATGTTTAAAAGTGATATTATATTAAATATATTACTCTCTAACTTTTTTCTCTTTATAATATTATATTACGGACAAGAGACACAGAGATGAAGTAACCTGCTCATAGTCACACAGCGAGTAGGTGGTAAAACTGGGATTTGAACCCAAGAAAGCTCTCTGGAACCTGGGCTCTTAACTGCAACAAATGACTGCCCCTGACAGAAGAGAAGAAGGCTGAGAGCAGGTCCAAAGGAACTGGTCAATGTTGAGGGGAAAATAGCATGAAGGGAGTGCTATAGCACGCGGTAATGTCCAGCCCTCTCTCTGAACTTCAGCGGTACTTAACTGTCTTCACACTCTTCACTGGTGAAGACTCTCATCCCTTCATGGAGAGGGGCAAGCTCCATGTCTTGTATGTTGGGCATTATATAGGTGTTCAGTAAATATTGGTGCTTGATCAGTTGGTTTGGGCATAACCCAACTGTCTATCCCTGGCAAACAGCTGTCCATTTTGATTCATAAAATTTGCTAGTTGTTTGCCTTCATATCTTGCAGGTTTCTGGTCTTGGATTAAGGAAGAAAAAAAGTCGGCATTTCAGCTTGCAAAATACTCTGAGTTCAGGCAAGTCTCAACATCATGACAGATCATTTTATAGTGTGAAAAAAAAAAAGATTATACGTATGAATTGAGATATTTAGTGGCTCTTTTAATTAAGATTTAGACAGGCATTTTAGATTTGTTACTGAAAAACCATTGATAATGCCAATGATTACCTTGTTCTAAATTGATCCTAAAATGCAAAAAATAATGCACTGCACTGCCGTCGAGTTGGATCCAACTCATAGCTACCCCTCCTTGGGTTTCTGAGGCAGTGTTACTAGGGAAGTAGATTGCTCAACCTTCCTTCCGAGGAGTGGCTGGTGGGTATGAACCGCCAGCCTTCTGGTTAACAGTCAATGCCTTAGGCACTACACCACCAGAGCTCCCTGGAAATTGCCATTTATAACTCACAAATCATATCCTTCCCCCACCTCTTCCCATCTCTATTCCACTGTGCTCTTCTTAACTCTTGATTTAAAAAAAAAGAAAAAGAAGAAGTAACAGGAGAAAAAAAGCTTTGTTCATTAAGTAATGATCACAGTATTATGGGACACATATTGAAATTTTGATACTCAGGTTTTTAAATATAATCATGAAATTGCTATTTGTCACATGAGTTTCATTTGATTCAATAGACATGTAAAGAGTAGCATATGTACCTGCAGTGCTCTAGGAGTTAGGGATACAAAGATCAAGTCCAGTCCTTCCCCCATCAGGAGAAATGTAAATAGATGATCTTTGCATGGTGTGCAAAATACAGAAAAGAAAGTGCAGAAGGGAAGAAGGTATGAAGAAATCCTTTCTGGAAGAAGCAGTGGTTCAGCTGGGTTTGGAAGGATGAATAAGAGTTTGATAGGCTGTCAAATGGAAAGAGAAAGTCATTCAAGACAAAGGAAACAGCATTTGCAAAGGCAAAGGGTGGGAAACAGTATGTGTGTCTGCCATTTAGTGGCTAATGGAGTATGACAGATGATAGGGGAGTACAACGTGGCAATGGAGAGGTTCTAAACATTAGAGCATGGTTTTTAAATTTTATTTACACTTGCTATTTGCCAGGCCCTTGTGTTTTACAAATAACAAACTCATTTAATCCTCATAACAATTTAGGCAGACTATTGCATGTCAGAGTTAAAATCAGGGCAGACCTCAAAAACTTGGGATGATTGGTTAAAAAAAGGAAAAAAATGGTAAGTGCCATATTGTAATCAAGAATTTTGAAAACCATCTAGAATCCTTCCTCCGGCATATGCCTTCTTATCCCACGAAGAGATTTGTACTCCATTCTGCAGTAGGGAAAAGGGATTGCTATGTACAATTACCAAGCTCCTGAGCCTTTATATACATGTATCATTTAATCCTCAGCATCTTCCCCTGAAGCACATGGTGGCTCCTCATTTTACACAAGGGGAAATGGAGGCTTAGTGAGATCATGTAAGTTATATAAGGTCACACAGCTGGTAAAGTGAAGGAGGTGGGATTTGTCCAACTCATAATCTGAGGTTTTTCCATTCTGTATCATCTTTGAAAAGCACCAGAGTGTACCAGACACTGGCACATGCCTCTAACCACTCCATCCTGAAATGGCTACAGACAAGCATCTGTACGGGCCCTTTCTTGGACAATTTATTGTGAACTGTGGAGAAAGGAAGGAGCTTTGGTGGAATAGTGATTAAAGCACTTGGCTGCTAATCAAAAGGTCAGTGGTTTGAACCCACTATCTGCTCCACAGGAGACAGAGGAGGCAGTCTGTTTCCATAAAGATTTACAGCCTTGGAAACCCTGTGAGGCAGTTCTACTCTGTCCTAAAGGGTCACTGTGAGTCATAATAGACTCCATGGCAGTGAGTTCAGTGGAGAAGGTAGGCAAGAGAAAAGGGCTTTGCTGTTTTGGCTCTTGGTGTTTGAGGAGGTTTCTGAATGTGCTCATTAACTATTGATTGAGGACAACATGCTCTTTTATTCCTGGAGTCTCATCATAAAATGGAAATTTAGGTGGGGACAATTTATAACATTGACTCCCTCTTCCCCCAACCAATCCAATTCTGATAGATATTGGGCAAAATAACTGAAATTAGGTATTTCTGGAAAATTTGGATTTGATTTGAATGCAAAAGTTGGAAATTAAAAAAGAAGGATCAGTAGTTGGAAAATATGGCCTTCGTGATAGAAACAACTCTGGAGATTGCATGGTAGAATTTTGCAAGATCAATGATGTATTAATCTCAAATATCTTTTTTTAAAACAGCATAACCTACAACTAACTATACATACACCTGTACCTAGCTAGACAGAATACACAGGAATCAAATTGAATACATCTATGAAAAGAGATGATGGAGAAGGTCAATATCATCAGTCAGAACAGGGCTAGAGGCTGACTGTGGAACAAACAATCAATTGCACATATGCAAGTTCAAGTTGAAGCTGGAGAAAATTAGAATAAGTCCATGAGAGCCAAAGTATGACCTTGAGGATATCCTACCTAAATATATAGACCATCTCAACAATAGACTAGACACATTTAACACTTATGGCTAAAGATCAGATGAGTTGTGGGATGATATCAAAGAAAATACATGAAGAAAGCAAAAGGTCTTTAAAAAGACAGGAAAAAAAGAAAAGACCAAAATGGATGTCAGAATAGACTCTGAAACTTGCTCTTGAATATAGAGTAGCTAAACCAAAGGGAAGAAATGTTGAAGTGAAAGAGCAGAACAAAAGATTCCAAAGGGCAGCTCAAGAAGACAAAATAAAGTATTATAATGAAATGTGCAAAGACCTGGATTTGGAAAACTAAAAGGAAAGCACATGTTTGGTGCTTATCAAAGTGAAAGAATTAAATAAAAAAAAAAAAATCAGGCCATGAGTTGCAATATTGAAGGACTCTATGGGCAAAATATTGAATGAATAGGAAGCATCAATAAAAGATGGTACAGAGTCACTACACCAAAAAGAACTGGTCAACTTTCAACCCTTTCAGGAGGTAGCATATGATCAAGAATCAGTGGTATTGAAGGCAGAAATCTAAGCTGCACTGATGGCATTGGTGAAAAACAAGATTCTATGCAAAGAACAAGAACTGATGGAATACTAATAGAAATTTTTCAACAAATGCATGCAGCATGGGAAGTGCTCACTCATTTATGCTAAGAAATTTGGAAGACAGCTAACTGGCCAAGCAAGAGAAAGAGATACATAGTTGTGCATATTCCAAAGAAAGGAGATCCAATAGAATGCAGAAATCATCAAGCAATATTCTTTATATCACATGTAAGTCAAATTTTATTGAAGATAATTCAAAAATGGTTGCAGCAGTAAATCAATAAGGAATTGCTAGAAATTCAAACTGGATTCAGAAGAGGATATAGAATGAAGGATACCATTACTGATATCAAATGGATCTTGGCTAAAGCAGAGAACACTAGAAAGATGTTTACCTGTGTTTTATTGACTAGTTAAGTACAAAGGCATTTAACTGTGTGGATCATAACACATTATGGATAACATTGAAAAGAATGGGAATTCCAGAATACTTAATTGTGCTCATGTAAAACCTGTTCATAAACCAAGAGGCAGTCATTCAAACAGAACAAGGGGATATAATGTTTTTAAATCAGGAAAGGTAAATGTTGTACCCTTTCACCATACTTACTGAATCTGTGTGCTGAGCAAATAATCTGAGAAAGTGGAATATATCGAGAGGAATGCAGCATCAGGATTGGAGGAAGACTCATTAACAACCTGTGATATGCAGATGACACAACCTTGCTTGCTGAAAGTGAAGAGGACTTGAAGCATTTACTGATGAAGACCAAAGACTACAGCCTTCAGTATGGATTCCACCTCAACTTAAAAAAAAAAAAAAATCCTCAAAACTGGGCCAATAAACAACATCATGATAAATGGAGAAAAGATTAAAGTTGTCAGTGGTTTCATTTTATTTAGATCCACAATCAATACCATGGAAGCAGTAGTCAAGAATCAAACATTGGGCAAATCTGATGCAAAAGACCACTTGAAAGTGTTAAAGAACAAAGATATCTCCTTGAAGACTAAGGTGTTCCTGACCCAAACCATGGTATTTTCAATTGCATCATATGTATGTGAGAGCTGGACAAAGAATAAGGAAGAATTATTCCTTATAGAAGAATTGATGCATTTGAATTGTGGTTGTTGGCAAAGAATATTGAATGTTCCACTCACAGTAGAAGAATAAACAAATCTGTCTTGGAGGAAGTACAGCTAGAGTACTCCTTAGAAGGGAGAATGGCCAGCCTTTGGTTACTTTGTCAGAAGGGACCAGTCCCTGGAAAAGGATATCATGCTTAGTAAAGTAGAAAGTCAGTGAAAAAGAGAAAGACCCTCCAAGACATATTGATACAGTGGCTACAACAAGAGGCTCAAATATAGCAACGATTGTGAAGATGGTGTAGGACCAGGCAGTGTTTCTTCGTTCTGTTGTACGTGAGGTCACTATGAGTCAGAACCAACTTGATGTCACCTAACAAAGACAACAACAAGACTTTATTGGCTAATGATGACTTCCTCTGGTATCCATCTGCAAGGCACACAATTTAGATTTTAAACAGCAATCTTGAGAGGGTGAATATATCTCAAATGAATGAATCTCCAGTAGTAGAAATTTGGATACTCTTTCTTTGGATTGAAAGAAAGAAAAAAAGGACATGTCACTGGTATTTTGTATTGGTCTGTATGTGCCTGCCACCATGCCAAGCACTTTTGTGTGTGACTCTAATTCTCACAACAACTTTCAAAGGAGGCAGATTCATCCACTCAGAAAAGGAATCTGCAGTCCACGAGAAATGAAATAAATATGACGGCAGGAGATTAGAACCTAGGTGTGTCTAGCTTTGAAGCCTTGACCTTTTCTGGTGTTCTGGCCACTCCCTTTAAGGAGATGTTGCTATTGGTTGCTGTTGACTCAGTTCCAACTCATAGAGACCCTACTTTTAAGAGAACAAAATGTTGTCAGTTCTGTACCATCTTCACCATAATTGGTATACTTGACTTCGTTGATAGAGTACTCAATCCTCCAGCACTATATCAGTCAATGTTCAGTTGTTATCCATAACAACATAAGAGTTTTCAATGGCTAATTTTTAGAAGTCGAATTTTTCCTAGTCTTTCTTAGTTTGGAAGTTCTGCTGAAACCTATCCATCACTGGTGACCCTATTGGTATTTGAAATGGTAGTGGCAGAGCTTCCAACGTCATAGCAACATGCAAGCCACCACAATATGACAAACTGACAGGTGATGGAGGGAGACAATAGGGTCCTTCTAGATGGCTAGGGTCTTCTTGATGATGAGTGGGTTTGCACCCCATTCCACCTTAAACAAGTGCAGCATGCTTCTGGCAACAGAAGAGAAAGCAGCAGGATCCTACAGCTTCCTCCAGAGCAAATGCTCCACAGTTTTGCCAGCAAGCCTGGGTACCTCTGTGATCTATATTTTGTCTAGTTCAGAGGACTTTCTGCTACTGAAGTGGGAGTTTCACACCTAGAAGGATTTCCTTAAATGAAGCAATCAAAAAAAAGCAGGACCAGGGACCCATGACTTACTGTGACTCTCTATGCTGAATCACATTAAGGAAGTATTTCATGGTGAGTGGTCTTTTCAAATTGCCTTCAGGTGTTAGTTTAAGAGAGTAGATAAAAAAGAAAAGTTAAAAAGATTGTTAAGATTTAGTTAAAGGGAGCCATTGATACACATCAGGCTGAGTAATAATGCCCTACGAACCTGTCAGTTTGTAGTAAATTGACAAGAGGTAGCTGAGGGGAATTCTTGCCCCATGGTTTATGGTGCTAGACTTGGTTCACTTTGATGAATCAACTAGTTTGAATTAGAAAAATGAACTGAAATGTTTGCCCTGGTTCAGAATTTCCAAATGCCCCTGCAGGATAAAAAGGTCCCTTTTCTGTGTTGATTTAATTTTATAATATGCAAAATGGTTTCCATAAAGCATCTTGTCCTGAATTTATCAAGCTTTAAACAAATGTCATGATCTGTTCTAGTTTAATGATTAATGTTATCTATTTGAATATTGTAGATCTTTCCTTGTCCTGGCTAAACTTTCCCATGGATGGAGGCTTTGTCGTGTTAAGTGTAGATTCCTAAATACCACTTAGAAAATGGAAAGGGGGAAAGGAAGTGCCTATAATAAATATTACAGCCAATTAAGCTGCATCATAGTCATTTCTCTGGTTTTGTAATGTTTGTTTACTGGATTTTGGAGGGAAATTGTTGCCATATCTGAGACCTAGAATCATAAAAGCGCTCTCCTCATGTTTTCTGGCAATGAAAACTTGTGACACCGGGCAGTATTTTCTTCCTTGCCAGACCTCATCTCAATTATGTATTAGGCATATGAAGATCCAGACCCAAACATGTAAATCTGTTTGTACACATTCAAAGAAAGCTCTCATACATTTCCTAAAAATCCACACATTAATATTGCTTACTTTCCAGCAGGGGTAAATGAGGGTCTCAGAAACCTCCTCAGAACAGGCTGGAGTTAAATAATATTGCATGTTTTTCATTTTACTGTGATGAATGCAAAGCTATTAAATAACCTTTTAAAGAGTTGGTGTAATTATCTGTAAACAGTAATGTTACAAAAAAAAAAGGTCAAGTTGTCCTGCCATTAGATGTTTATGGATATAAACTAGATTTATGTTTCCATAAAACAGGCACCGACTAACTAGATTAATTCTCCACAAACTAAACCAACTGTAGTAATATTTAGACACAATAAAATGATACCAATTAAAACAATTTTATTTTTTGTGTCATATTGATTAATGGTGCACTAAAATTAACCAGAGACCTTAAACTCAGAATGGTTGGCAAAAGGCATCCACATCTCAATATTATTACCAACAAGAAGAGCAGTTAAGTGAGATGGCTGTGCAATAGTATGAATATTTAATTAATAATTAGTCATGTAATTTCTCCTCAGGAATTATTATCCCTCAAACTGGTTTGTGAATTTAATTATTAGCAGCCTTTTTGTTTCCATGTCCCCTCATTACTGTCAGGATTGATGTAACATAAACTTCATTAAAAATTAAAGCAAGAGTCTTAATTACAAGGCTACCCTGACTGAAGTTAGAATTAGCCAAGTCAGTGATGTGCAAATGAGTGCATTATTTAAGAAACATGCTGGAAGTAGTTATGGTAATGTAGAAGGTTCGCAGTAGCAGACCTTTTCACTTGCAGTTGCATATTCATTAAATGCACTATGCAAATTTAATGTAGCAGTCTTAGTAATGCGTTGTTAATTTATTCAGATTTATTGAGTACGACTTGTAAAAAAAGTACAAATTTAATTACTCTATCTAGTAGGGATGATATTAGGAGATAGCAGAGGTTTAAAATGTGTTGATCTGGATTACTGCAGTTTGATGGAAGATGTGGTATCAAAGGACACAATTTTGATAACTGGGCTTGAAAGAATATTTGATTTACTTATGGAATGATCTAAGAAATCACTAAAATTGCACATGTTCCTTCCCAATAGGAAAGTAAAAAAGTCTCGGTTGTATTAACTTAAGAGCTAAAGCAGTGCTGAGTCCACAGCCTAATGGTCGTAATGACTCTACAGAGACCAGTAAAGGTTATGGATTGACATCCGCGTGAAGCAAACTGTCTTTGTGGAAAGTTCATTGGTGGTTGCCTGCGCCTCCGCGGTGCGCTGACGGCGGAGTGGAACAACAGGAATCCTCGCTTCGCTCTCCAGCAGAGACACCTTGGTGCTCTAGCCGGGTGCCTGTTTTTTTTTTTTTTTTTTTTTTTTTAGGATTTGGGTGAAAGATTTACAGAGTAAATTCACTTTTCATCCAGAGGGAGGAAGATGAGGCAATGTACTTTTGTAAAGAATTATAGCCTTTTTTTTTTTTTTTTTTTTTTAGGGTAGTTGGATGCCAAGGCTTGGTTTTTGAGGAAGACTAGATCCAGGACCAGTGGAGAAGTGGTGCTCCTTAAAAGAGATCCGTGAGCCACACTTGAAGCATCCTTGCATCTGGAACAGACATGGTGGGACTGCTCTTTAGGCATCTTCTCTCATCTAATTATCAAGAAATGTTGCAATGTAGGCTTTCTTATCCTCGATATACAGATGAGCAAACAATCTCAGGTAGAAGGGAGAAGAACTGGAATTCAAATCTAGGCCGGGGTTATTAAAGCTGTTTTCATTGTCTGCTTTGGTATATTCCTTCTCCCTTTCTCTCCTCTCTTTCTCTTCCTCTCTCAGCCTTATCTCCCCTCCTTTCCTTTCTGACATTCCTCTCACTATCCAGTTCTGCTTTTCAGCCAGTCCTCCCCTTTCTCCTCCTGCCTTCCTCATTCTCTTCCATTCACCCTCTCCCTTCTCTCACCTTTCCATTTCCTCCCATTCTTCAATTGTCCCTTAATGTCTTCCATTATTCCCTGATCTCCTTGTATATGTACACATAGATGTATAGGTAAAATTTAAAAACTGAATATGGTGGAGCTTTTTCTCTTAAACAAATGCTAATAAATGTGTAGATTAAATTGGAATAAATCTGCTTAAAGTTTGACAAAACAACCCATGAGAACCCGGTTAAGCTTGACATGTGGTGGGGAACAAAACTGGTATACTCGCCTTCTGTCCAAGGGCCAGAGACCTCAGTACAAGGAGCTACTAATAGCAACTTAGTTAGTTTAGAACCCTCCCTACTGCAGCTTTTAAAAATAGTAACTGTTCCTTTGTCTGTATTATTACAACAGTGAAGCTTGTACCTTTTTAATACTGTTAATATTTAATCTTGGTTTTGGAGACTACTATGGCAGATTGCTAAATTTCTTGGTCTAAAACATAATAAATACACACTTTCCTTGGTTCAGCTCCAGTGAGGAAACAGACCAAATTATTATTATTACCAACAGTTTTGGTTGCCTAATGCTGCTCTGACAGGAATATATACCAAAAATGGGATGCCCTTAATAAGCAGGAGTTTATTCTCTCACAGTTTGGAGGCTTTAAATCCAAGTTCCAAGTGCCAGGTTCTAGGGGCTGTGTGAAAGCCCCTTGACCTTGGGCTGCAGCTCTGCCTCTTGCTTCTGGCCCACTGAAGCTAGAAACATCTCTTCACTCAGGCAGCTACTGGCTGCTGAGGCTAACAAGCCCAAGGGTGACAAATAAAAAGGCATAGTCCTGATGTTACCAAACCACATGGCAGGCCATTAATTCAAGTCCATTGTAAGTCCCAAGGTCAGTTGAGCATAGCAGGCTGCTGAACAACGACATGGCTACATGCAGGGTCCAAGTGTGCCATAGGCTAGAGACCATTCTCCAAGGCTTCTGCTTATATACAAGAAGCAGACCACATTCCCTAAGGTAGCTACTCAGCTGCTTACAGAGATTGCACCATGGAGTTGATTACCAGTCTCATCATGGGGAATACTACATCCAGCTGCCCAGCCATTCAACCAGGCCCAGCCAAGTTGACACACAAACTGAACTACCACACCAACATTGATGACATGGTTCTCAGCACTCATGCACCCATGCTTGGAGGCATTCCAAGCTCTCTAGTATTCAAACAGCCTGACCTCTACATGCTTATCTCCAACTGACAGAAGGAGAAGGTAAGGGACTCATCTTAAGGTAAGTGTAAAGAATTGATCACACACCTGATGCTTGGTGCCTATCTAAAAATCTTTCTGAATAATAAAATAATCAGGATCCAAAAAATTAGTTAGGTGTCAAGGTAGGTGTTCTGGATCTCCTGTGTGACTCTTTACATCTTTCATGCCCATAGAGTGACCTTGCTTCAGCCACCCCTTTCCTAGCCTCTGTCTGTTGTTCCCTTATTGTTTGCCACCCTGCTTTGGATCATGCCTAACTATGTGCATGTATGTATGCATGTGTGTGTGTGTGTGTGTGTGTGTGTGTTTCTACCACTGGATTGCAAACTTCTAGGAACCAGGGATTGACTTGTTCAGATTTAGGTTGTGCTCTGGTAAAAACTGAACAATCTGCTCTGTGTAAAAAATAAGCACTGTTTGTAGGATTTGTTGATTACATTGGTAAATGTTCCCACCATACTAATTTAAAGCTACTAACATGATGCCAGGAGCTCTGGTAGCGTAGTGCCTAAGGCACTTGACTGTTAACCAGAAGCTGGCAGTTTAAACCCACTAGCCACTCCTCGGAAGGAAGATGGGGCAATCTACTTCCTTAGCGATACTGCCTCGGAAACCCAAGGAAGGGTCACTATGAGTTGGGTCCGACTCGACAGCACATAACAACAACAACAACATGATGCCACTGAATATGGAGTTGAGGAGAGATTACTCTCCTGTCAACATTATCTGCACACCACATAGATACAATAGATGTAAAGAACCTCAAAAAAAAAAAAAAAAAAATTGAGGAGAGATTACTCTCCTGTCAACATTATCTGCACACCACATAGATACAATAGATGTAAAGAACCTCAAAAAAAAAAAAAAAAAAAACTCACTGCTATAAAGTCGAATCTGAAGAAAAGCACTACCACAACCAAGAACAATAGGAAAAACTGACTAGGGCTGTTTCTCCCCTCAAAGTGATGCTTTATTCTTTATATTAGGGGACAATGGCCCTACCCAAGAATGAGAATTTGAGTTGATGCATGCTAAGAGAAAATTTGTAATTTCATAATATCTGCTGGAATTTTTTTCCTCAAAAGGTTTGTATCTTGGAACAGATAGCTTTCTGTTGACTAGAGATCAGAAAAGGAAAGTTTTCTTAATGATAACAGAGACTTGGGCATGTCTCTATACTGTATTTGTGGGACAAAAGGGAGAGGAGAATCAACAATGAGTCCTTCAATATTCAATCAAAAGCATATCACATATACCAAGGGCTAGAATGGAAAATAAATGTGACTGGAAGTTTTTTGGTCTAGGGATCAAGAGAGTCCTCTCTGTGGAAGAGACAATTAAGAAGTCCAGATAAAGGAAGGGTCAGGATTAGAGAGAGAGCCTGGTCCTAAGCCTAAAGAGAACTTGGTGCATTTGATGAGTAGCAAAGAAGCTAGGGTAGCTGGCATGTAGTCAGCAAGTGGGAGAAAGATGTGAAACAAAACTAGTGTTATGTGTTGTCAGGGCCAGGTGACTCAGGGCCTGGGATGAGGATTCAGAACTGAATTTGAAACTAACTTGCTGAAGCACTGTGAATTAACCCCTCATTGTTACACTTGCCACCACATTGTGTGGCCTCTTGCTTGTTTGTGTGCCCTGCATTAGGCAGGAAGATCCAGAAGGGTAGAACCTTGCATGAATGAATGGTGTGATAGTTGGAGCTGTGTGTCAACTTGGCTGGACCACAATTCTGTGTGGTTTAAGCAGTTGTGATGTGGTTATTCCCATGATGGGATCAGATGTGTATGTTTTGAGCAGTCAATCCATTGAAAGGGAGTTTCCCTAGGAGTGTGGCCTGCTTCCAGTATATTTATGGACATCCTGAGAAAAGAGACACTCTTCTGTGGATCAGGATTCTGTTGTGCTGCCTACAGTTGTCCATGAGCAAACAATCCAACATTCGGCCTGGAGATCTTCAATTCATCATTCGTTGGAGTCAATAGCCAGTACACTGCCTGCCAACCTTGAGCTCCTCAGCCCCTGCAGCTGCGAGAGTAGGGAAAAGCCTCCATCTTGACGTTTGATCCAAGAACTTGGGACTTGCCAGCTTCTATAAGTATGTGAGCCATTTTCCTAAGATAAATTTCTCTTTCTCTCTCTATATAAGCTTTACTGGTTTTGTTTCTCTAGAGAACCCAGTCTAACACAAATGGATACCTTCCTGCCTTCACTCCCTTCCAAAAAAAGCTTAACTCCTGGGATTAGGCTAAAGCTGATTTAGGAGGTGATATTCCTGAGACCTCCTGGAGAGACTCAAACCCCAGGACTTCCCTGGCCCAGGGGATAAGGAACAAGCAGAGTCAAGGGGAGACACTCCTCCCTGGGTCTCTGTTTTCCAAGAACTCTGTGAGTTTTTAAGAACAATGGATTTGATCTGAGTCCTTGTACCCCTCATAGGAACTGTGGTCACTATGAAAGTGTCAGATGGGACTGTTGCTGTGGAGGTAGGTGAGCCCTATAGCTTGGCTTTCAGGTACACCCTAAAGTATGTGTGGTATCTGAAAATAGCAAAGCCCTTCTTTTACCCAATGGCTCTTGCATCTGCTGCTAATACTCACTTTGAGAACCGAGGGCACTAATTCCTCTAGAATGCAAATTCTCCAGAGTAGAAGAAGTGTAATAATAGTACTAAAGAATAGTTCACATTTATTGATCTCTTCCTCTTACGACGGGCACTGTACTTGGCATTTTATAAGCTTTGTCTCATCTGCTCCTCAAAACACTACCATCAGGTAGACACCATTATTATTCTCATTCTTGGAGAAGAACACTGAGGTATTGAGAAGTTAAATAACTTATCTAGTAATATATAGTTGTCAAGTAACAGAGCAGGGACCACAAAAAGTCTTCCTGATATAAAACGCATGAATTTAAACCCAGGTCTGTCTGACACTGTATGGTCATTACATTTGGGACAGGGAAAGTGAAGGTAGCAAAAAGGTCAATTCTATCAAGCATTCACGAATTTCACTGACAAAAAGAAACACATGGGGACACTTATTAATCATGATACTCTCCAACCTCCTCCTCTGGGGTTAGAACTTTTTGAGTCAGGCATGGGGTCCTGGAGTTGGTATCTAAGAAGGTGATTATTTTCAGGAAGTTTGAGAAATATTTGTGGTAGTTCAGTTTGTATGTCCACTTGGTTGGGCCTGGTTGAGTGGCTGGGCAGCTGGTGGTAGTTATTTCTCATGATGAGACTGGCAATCAACTCCATGGTGAGATCTACCACAAGCAGCTGAGTAGCTGCTTTGGGTATGTGGTTTGCTTCCTGTATATAAGAAACAGCTTTGGGAATGGTCTCTAGCTTATGGCATGCTTGGACCCTCATGTAGCTGTATCGTTATTCAGCAGCCTGCCATGCTCTGCCGATCTGGGGACTTAGAATGGGAGACCCTAGGACTTATAATGGACTTGAATTAATGGCCTGCTATGTGGTTTGGTAACATCAGGATGGTGCCTTTTTACTTGTCAACGTTGGGCTTGGCAGCCTCAGCAGCTAGCAGCTATCTGAGTGAAGAAATGCCTCTAGCTCCAGCGGGCTGGGAGCTGGAGGCAGAGCTGAAGCCCAAGGCTGGGGGGCTTTCCACCCAGCCCCTAGAGCCTGGCACTTTGAACTTGGACTTAAAGCCTCCAAACTGTAAGAGAATAAACTCCTGTTTGTTAAGGCCAGCCCATTTGTGGTATGTTCTTGTCAGAGTGGCACTAGATAACCAGAACCTACTGATGAGCAGGAGCAACCTGTATGCAGTTTCCTCAGGACTGAAGCATATAAACATGTTGGCCCAGAAACCTATTCTCTCCATAAAGGGAGAAGTGGTTTAAATTTACCTGGAAACATTAATTCAGAAAATCAATTTGTCATATGTGTGAGCAGGAAGAAGTAGGGAGGCTGAAAGATGATCAGGAAGAGAGATTACTGGTGAGCTGTGTGGCAACGGTATCTGGGGGACAGACTGCCTACAAAAGTCTAATGCATTGGTCTCAGACTGTTCATTGAGCTTTTCTTAGCCTTGGTTTTCTAATCTGCAAAATGGTGAGAATAATGCCTCCCTGATGAAAGAGTGAATATTAAGTGAGAAGTGAACCAGAATAGAATGGGAGTTAGTGTACTGATTATGGGTTCACACAGCCCAGGTTCATATCTCAGCTATGCCATTTACTATGTGTATAAGCTTTAGGTAAGCTACTTAACTTCTCCGTGTTTTAATTTCCTCAAGTGTAAACAGAGAATGAAAACAGGACCTACCTACCTTATAAGGTTGTAAAGATTTCTCATAAAGTATTTAGCACTGTGCTAGGCAAATAGTAAGTGTTCTGATAATATTTGCTGGATTTTTTTTTCTTTTTCACTGCTGTTGAGTTGGATCTGACTCATAGCAACCCCTCCATGGATTTTCGAGGCAATATCATTATGGAAGTAGATCGCCCAACCTTCCTTCTGAGGAATGGCTGATCCTATTATATCTAAGTTTCCCGCCAAATGATGGAACTGGATCTAAAAGCCTGGTGGCTTTCCTAGCACATGGTTGTTCTAATCATTTGACACTCCAGTCAAAGTAAAAAATATACACTGGCTCTTTAGCAATTATTTTAGAGAACAAAGCAGAGGCTACCCAAAGACAATTGCTTCAATCCTTGTCCCATTTTGCTCTTGAAGCTGAAGTGGAGGGTAGCCCCATCTTCCCATGAGAAGATGGCAAAACAAGGCTCTTCTAATTTTTGTCCTTGATGAGCAGCTTTTTTCTTCTCTCTGAGCTTAGTTCTTTCATTTATAAAAGATTTCTTCCAGCTCTGAAATCCTATGATTCAGTGAAAAATACTCCTTGAACCTAACCTTCAAATGTGGGTGACTTTGCTAGAAATTCGGGGAGTGGGGAGTAATCACTAGGGAGATTGGGTCATGACTTTCTCCTCAGCAACTAATGTTTTTACTTAAGACCCCCTCAGTCCTATAGATTTTCAAATGCTCGAGGCTTTGCTTAGCTTGTCCTCCCGAAATGATGGTCTTAATCATAATTTCTAATTGGAACAGTATCCACCTCAATTTATTCCTAATGCCTCAGAAAAGCAGAACTGTTCCTAGGAATAAATTGAGATGGATTCTATTCCAATTAACAGTTTGACTCAGGTAAAGTGTTATTAACCCACTGTTGTCCTCGGATAACCATCCAATTCACGGATGGCAAGTTCCTGGCCTCACCAGAACTAGCAAGGAGACATGAGTCATCTAAACATGGTCACCACTTTGATTGGCTTCACCTCAAGTTTTTCCTCTCCACTCCATTTCCACTTTCCCCTCAGTTTTAAGGGCCCCATCAGTTAATTTGCCTTGAGCTGTGATTGGAATGGGCTACTCTCTGAATCAAAAGTAGGATGTTCTTATCTTACTCAGATGGATTCCATGAATTATGTTTCCAGTCTCCATAAGGAGCTTAATTAAACTCAAGACTGAATGTAAAGAAAGGCAGTAGGCATGAGGCATTGTGATACTGAGGGCCACCCAGCAACAGTTAACACAGAAAGTTCAGGATTTATATTAAAGTGCTTCTTCCATGCAACAGCCCTCACTCTGTGCTTCCAGGTATGTTTTTCCTGAGGCAGGAGTCAAGACACCTTGTTGGACAAAGGCAGAACCACTTCTAACCTGGTCATTGCCAAAAGAAGTGGACACTAGCTGCACATTTCTATAAAACAGTAAGTAAATATCCATGATTAAACATGTAGCCAGGCAGGCACATGCAGGAGATTTTGACCAAAATAGAACCTCAGAATTTCTATTTCCACTGGGCAGACAGGAAAATGAGATGATGCAAAATTGATGTGTGGGGAAAGCCGAGTGATTGGGCATTTACATCCATTTAATTAAGGAACATATTATAACCTCTATTTACTTCTGTTTAATTAAGGGATTGCTCATTTCAGAGAAGATGTCATGCTGGGCCTTCTAGTACTTTTGTGATTCAAAGCCCAACTAAGGATGTGTGGAAACTAGTTTGGTGATCTCAGCTCAGTCCCTAATGGTGCAACCTCATATTACAAAGCCAATAAACTACACTACCAAGCTTGCAAAAAAGAGTTAAGGGGCTTATCAAGAAAATGATGTCTTCAAGACATGGAAGTCATCCATGAGGATGTATGTTATTCTAGAATTATTCTGACCAAAGTTAGAGCCACAATGGAGTACTTGTGGAATAACCAATCATATTTGAGTAAAAGAAGAAAGAGTCAAGGAAAATTAATAGGATATTATAGGCTAATTTTTATGAAATTTATTTAGCATATTGACCATTGCCTCTGACTTATGGTAACTCCATGTGTTACAGACACCATGTGTTATGTTCCATAAGGTTTTCTTAGCTAATATAATCTTTATGGAAACAGATTGCCAGGTCTTCTTCCAAAATGCCTACTCAGGCAAAGAAAGAATTGGCCCCTCTCAGGCAGAGGCAGAAAGGTTAGAGGGAAGACAGAAAGCAAGAGGATATGATTTTCTGTATACAAGATAGGGCCCAACTGAGGTGTGATTAATTTTTCTCCTCTAGGGGACATTTTAGTTCTAAGATGACTCATCATTTCAACTGGCCTTTTGTTATCCTTCTTGGCATTGCCCTAAGAAATATTCCAGAGTGACTCTATACTTTTTCACTGCTGTGAGTCATGATTACACAGAGAAGGAGAATGGAAGAAGAGCTATTCCATAAAAAAAGGAGGAGGAATATGCTGAGTAATTATAGGGGCTATGGAATGAGAAGGAAGTTTGGTTTCTCCATCCAGCTCCTCCAGGTAGCTCCCCTATCCCTACTGAACATCACCATTTAATGTTTCCTAAGGTACTAGCTGACTAATGGAATAAAGAACTAGTTAGGTACAACCTTCCTTAGTGTCCTTTCCCCAACCCCAGGAAGCAGAAGTGCCTTTTAACAGTGGTCTCCTGGAGATAACATTCCTTACCTTTTACTCCTTGGAGTCAAAGGAGAGTATGGGAAAATGCCAGGAGACTAAATTTGGTTTTGTTTGCTGGTGCTTTTTGCATGCAGATAGATCTTAACTCCTCAGAAGTAGGGCCACAGCTTACACCTATGTGACTACCTCACAGTACCTCACCAGTGCTTTGTCAACTTCATACTGTTGACAAAAAAAATGGGTGAATGTTCTCCTCTGGCCAAACTGATGTTTCATTTTTCCCCATAACTCACCATACATTCTTCTCTGTCTTCTTAGAATGTCCTTCTACTCCCCCTTCTCCATATATCCAAGTTCTAGCCATTTTGCCAAGGCCCAAATCAAGTCTCACCACTTCCCAAAGGCTCTTGGACTTACCTGGTCTTAGTGAGCAATCCAGGAGCTCTGGTAGCATAGTGCCTAAGATACTTGACTACTACCCAGAAGACTGGAGGTTCAAACCCACCAGCCACTCCTCGGAAGGAAGGTTGGGCAATCTACTTCTGTAGTGATACTGTCTCGGAAACCCAAGGAGGGGTCACTATGGGTTGGTGCCAACTCAACGGCACATAACAACAACACAACAACAGTGAGCAATCCACCTCTGAAGACTGTATCCCATGATGACTGATTTCCTGATTGGTTAAGAGCATATGATGCTTGTTAGTTAACTTTTTTTTTTTTCTTTCTTGTATGTCCCACCTCCTTAAACAGATGCTGACTTATGTGTGTGACCAACTTCTGGATGCTCCCTTCCCAACACTCCTTGTGGCATAATGTCTGGTACATAATGGACTCTCAGTTGGTGCTTGCCATTGATAATGATTTTGGTGACTCTCTGACAGCCTATACTATAAGCTTCTCAAGGAAAGGGGTCAAGTCCATCTTATACAATATTAGATCCTCAGTATCTACAGTGGGAACTGTTCAAAGAATATTTGTAAAATGAATAGTTGAATGAACTTATGTTTGTTATGCAATGCCTGGCCACAAAAATCCCTACAATATACCATTATTGTTCATTGAAATTACTGACAATGTGGGCATTTGAGGGAATATAGTTCTCTTCTGTAAAGGGGGATTGAATTTAAACTAATGTATATAGTGTCTCAAGACTTCTGAGTAAAGCAGCAATTCAAGAAAAAAAAAAGTAATTTGGCACCTACTACCTCAAGACATTATGCTGGATAGACATTGTGTATTGAAAAGATAAGACTCAGTCCCTACCTTAGAAGAACTTAAAGTCTAGTAGTATTCTTAATAAAGGAAGAAAAATAAGTTACAAGGTATAAATTAATATGTTATAAGGGAGGAGGAATGAGAAAAGAATTGTGGAGGAATAAAGCACATATAGTTGGAAGGATCCAGAAACGATGGAGATGGTAACAATGAGGGGAAAAAAAGAGTTGAAATGGGCAGAAATAAAGGAGAAAGGCATTTCAGATACCAGAAAAACAACACATGCACAGGTATGATGGTACAAAAGATTGTGAAAAAGTTCAGGAAAATGTAAGTGGTTCTGGGAGTTTGGGGAGAAGTTCTGAAGTTGAGACAGGAAAGGTAGATTGGGGACAGGTTCAAATGACCCTTACCTGCCATTGTAAGGAGCTTAGAGAATACCTTGCAGGTACTAGGCACACACTTAATTGTAAATATAAAAATATTCCACTCTCATCAAAACTTTTAGCTCTCTTAGTCTACATCTGAAAAGATGCTAGCATTCTATTGGCAAAAACTGAGATTTGCTCTTGAGTTTAATCACAGGGTGAATTCTTGATAATTCTTTCCACTCTGTCCTGTTAATAATTTTGAGGGCTTTAAATTGTGTTCAGTGGAAACTTGGAGTTCTGCAGAAGTTTGCCTGGATTCCATGGGAGTATTTTTCAGATGGAGTTTATCTCTAGTTCTATTTGTAAAGGCACCGATTTACTTATTGGTTATATAAGGTGGTGAGAGGCTTTTGTTTTCCATTATAGCTCCTTTCTAATCAACTCACCAAAATCACTGCCATCAAGTAGGATCCAACACATAGTGACCCCTCCTTGGGTTTCTGAGGTGGTATCTCTACAGAAGTAGACTGCCCAATCTTCCCTCTGAGGAGTGGTTGGTGGGTTTGAACCGCCAGCCCTCTGGTTAGCAGTCAAATGCCTTAGGCATTATGCCACCAGAGCTCCCCCTTTCTAATTAACTGCCATTTATTCAAAGGTTACAGCATGCTACTATATTAGTGAATTTAGGGTAAAAGTAGGGGCAATGGAGGTTCAGTGGTAGAATTCTCGCCTTCATGTGGAAGAGCCATGTTTGACAACTGGCCAGTGCACTTCATGTGCAATCACCATCCATATGTCAGCAGAAGCTTGTGTGTTGCTGTGCTATTGAACAGGTTTCAGTGGAGCTTCTAGACTGAGATAGATTAGAAAGAAAGCCCTGGTGATCTACTTCTGAAAATCAGCCAATGAAAAGCCTATGGATCACAACAGTGTGATCTGAGTTTTTCATGGAGATGGTGCAGGACTAAGAAGCATTTCGTTCCATTGTACACAGGGTTGCCATGAATCAGGGTGACAATAATAACAATATGGTGACAGTGGTTAGTGAGACCAAGAGATTTAATGTCTTATTGTGGGTTTCCTAGAGCCTAGTTTTTGCTAGCTGCTGTTGATTTGGCCTCCAACTTGTGGTAACTCCATGTGTTATAGACACCATGTGTTATGCTCCATAAGGTTTTCTTAGCTAATATAATCTTTATGGAAGCAGATTGCCAGGTCTTCTTCCACGGAGCCTTGAGGTGGCTTTGAGCCATTGACCTTTTAGTTAGCAGATGGTTACAAACCACTTGCATCAGCCAGGCTCCTAGTGAGGAATAACATTACAAATTAGTCCATGAATTACACCTTTAGACCTTAGGTGGTCTTAGTGTTGCAGAAACGGTCAACTGACACTAAAATCCATTCTTCCCTTCCATGGTATTCTAATCGTAGCCAATTTTTTTTTTTATTTTTTGCAAGTTCCATTAGTCCTTGCCACGGGGCAAGGACCAGGCATCAGTGTGCCATTCATTCATTCATAGGTGACATGTTTACTGTTAAATTGCTTTGTGTGTGTATTGGGGGTGGATGGTTAATTGTGATTTTGGTGAAAGTTTACAGAGCATATTGGTTTTCCATTCAATAATTCATACACATTTTGTTTTGTGACATTCATTTGAATCCCCACAATGTAACAACACTCCTCCCACTTCCTCCCTGTGTTTCCTATTTCCACTCTTTCTTTCCTATCCCTTCCTACCTTCAGAGCTTTATCCCGAGGCAAATGCTGCCCTTTTGATCTCAGATGGTTGGTTGGCTCTAATGACTGCGTGCCTTACTGGTGTTATTGTTCACCTTATAGACTTGTCTATCATTTGGCTCTAAGTTGAGACACGGGAGGTGGAGTTCTGTTTCAGGCTTGAAGGGTGTCTAAAGGCTTGTCTCAGGGGTCCCACCAGTCTCTATCGGACCAGTCAGCCTAGTCTTTTTTGTGATTTGAGCTTTGTTCCATATTTTTCTCTGCTCTATCTGGGACCTCCTATTTTGATCCCTTTCAAAATGGTCAGCAGTGGGCCAGGCACCTTCTAGCTCATGGTCATTGAGGCTGGGGTTTGTGTGGACCATTAGTCCTTTGGTTAATTGCTTTCTTTCTTTCTTTCTTTTTTATTAGGAATTGGGTGAAGATTTACAGAGTAAATTCACTTTTCATACAACAGTTCACATATACTTTGTCTCATGTCATTGACCAAAATTTACAATGCAGCAGCTCCCCTCCCACTTCCTCCCCATAGTTACCTCCTCCCAGTGTCC
>NW_006921602.1:18077363-18078457 GCF_000298275.1 Orycteropus afer afer
CTTCTCTTCTGCTGTTGGTGCATTTTGAATTATGCTTGGTAGTCTATTTATACCAAATGGTTAATTGCTTTCTTGCATCTTTGATTATCTTCAGCCTTTTTTGCTTCAGAGTGGGAGAAACCAATAGTTGCACCTTAGATGGCTGCTCACAAGATTTTAAAAATCTGGGGCTACCCATGGCTTATCACCAAAGCAGGATATAGAACATTATCTTTGTGGTCTATGTTATGCCATTATAATTGAGACTGTGGTCCTGAGCCCCAGGCCCAGTGACTCATTTCCTCAAACTATTTGGTTATGGCTCAGAAGTTTTCATAATTTTGCCCCATGTATGTGCTACTATATTCATGGATATATTTGTAGCACATACAAATACATGTGCAGAAATATTCTCTGTCAAAACAATATATATCCATGGATATAGCCCCAATCGTCTTCTCACCTCTGTTCAACTTGAGTCTCTACCTGGGTATCCACTTAGTTTATTGCTATTACTGCTATTACAGGATTGTGTATGGAACAGTATTTACCTTTGCTGCCTTTGACTTTTGTGCTCTTCCCAGTGTCTTCCTTTTCCTTGATTGTTTTGTGCTGATCTCCCCTTTCTTGTATATTGACTTCCCCCTTCATCCAAGTTAATACATGTCTACCTTCTAGTTAGTGATTTATCCTCCCTTTCATTTTTACCTCTAGTAATCTTCAAAGAATTAATCTTTCTGTGTGTAAACCTTTTCTTGACTTTTTACAGTCATTATCTCATACAATACTTGTCCTTCTACGGTTGACTAATTTCACTCAGCATAATGTCCTCTAGGTTTATATCCATGTTAACAAGTGTTTCACAGATTTGTTATTTTTCAGCGTTGCACAGTATTCCATTGTGTGTATGGAATACTTTTTTTTATCCATTTGTCCACTGATGGGTACTTAGGTTGTGCAGTGTAGTAAATTACTTAGTGTGGCTTTTCTACCCATAAGTCTTTGTAAACTCCAAGGTGGGATTTTCTATGAACAACTGAGGAGCTCCTGATTGCTGAAGGTGTCCACCTGGAGTATTTCTGTTGGGAGTGGCACAAAACAATGTTCTGGGAGGT
>NW_006921602.1:18078926-18085035 GCF_000298275.1 Orycteropus afer afer
GTGGTGGGTGCTTTGGGAGGAACAGTTGGAGAAAGGGCTGGAGGGAGGCAGCATGTCTGGCCTGGCAGTAATAGGCCTTGGGTTACTGCTGGTAATCCTGTCTTCCTCTTGTAAGGTTAGAGGAGGTCAGAACATGTGGCCTCTTTGCCATTTTTGCAGGTTGTTAACATCTTTTTCTATTCTGAATGATGCTGTGATGAACATAGGTATGTGTGTGTGTGTGTGTGTGTGTATACATATATATGTTCATATCATAACTTTTATCTCTCTAGGATATATCTCTAGTAGTGGGATTGTTGGATCATGTGGTATTTATATTTCCAAATTTTTAGGGAAGTGCCATACCATATTCACAGTGGTTGTGCCATTTTACAGTCCTACCAGCAGTGTATGAGGGCTCCATTCTCTCCACATCCTCCCTAGCATATGTTATTTTCTGCTTTTTTGAACTTAACTGTTAATGCTGGGGTGAGATGAAATCTCATTGTTGTTTTGATTTGCATCTCTCTAATGGCTATTGATTATAGGCATTTCTTCATGTGTTTGTTAGCCAACTGAATTTTTTAGGGGGGGCAGGTGAAGTGTCTGTTCATGTCCTCTGACCATTTTTAAATTGGATTGCTTGTCTTTTTGTTGTCAAAGTGTTGAAGTTTTCCATACATTTTACAGATTATTCCCTTGTCCAATATGCTGTTGCCATTTTTTTTTTTTCTCAGTCTACAGGTTCTCTTTTTACTCTTTTGGTGTTTTTTGATGTATATAAACATTTAATTTTCAGGAGGTCTCAGTTGTCTACTTTGTCTTCTGCTGTTTGTGCAATTTTAGTTGTGTTTGATAGTGTATTTATGCCATATTTTAGGGCTCCTAACTAGTTTTTCTTTGATGATCTTTTTATTTCTAGGTTTTGCATTTAGGTTTTTGATCCATTCTGAGTTAGTTTTTTTATATGGTGAGAGATATGGATCCTGTTTCATTTTTCTGCAAATGTTGTTGTTGTTTTTAGGTGCCATTGAGTTGTTTCTGACTCACAGCAACCTCATGCACAGCACAATGAAACACTGCCCAGTCCTGTGCCTGCCCCACAATCCTTGCTATACCTGAGCCCATCACTGCAGCCACTGTGTCAATCCATCTTGTTGAGGGCCTTCCCCTTTTTCGTTGTCCCTTCACTTTGCCAAGCACGATATCCTTCTCCAGGGAATGGTCCCTTCTTACAACATGAACAGAGTAGGTGAGATGAACTCTGGTGATTCTCACTTCCAAGGAGCATTCTGGCTGCACTTCTTCCAGGACAATTTGTTAGTTCTCTTAGCAGTCCATGGTTCTTTGAGCATTCTTTGCCAACACCACAACTCAAAAGTGTTGACTCTTCTTCAGTCTTCCTTTTTCATTGTTCAGATCTCACATGCATATGAGGCGATTGAAAATACCATGGCTTGTGTCAAGTGTCCCTTAGTCTTCAAGGAAACATCCGTGCTCCTCAGCACTTGAAAGAGGTCCTTTGCAGCAGATTTGCCCAATGCTATACGACATCTGATATCTTGACTGCTGCTTCCATTGGTGTTGATTATAGAATGAAGTAATATGAAGTCTTTGACAACTTCAATCTTTTCTCCATGTATTGTGATGTTGTTTATTCCTCCAGTTGTGAGGATTTTTGTTTTCTTTATATTGAGGTGTAATCCATACTACAGACTGTAGTCTTCAATCTTCATCAGTGTTTCAAGTCATCCTCACTTTCAGCAAGCAAAGTTGTGTCGTCTGCATAACACCGGCTATTAATGAGTCTTACTCCAATCCTGATGCCGAGTTCTTCTTCATATAGTCCAGCTTCTTGGATCATTTGTTCAGTATACAGATTGAATAAGTACGGTGAAAGGATACAACCCTGACACATTCTCTTCTTGATTTTAAACCATGCAGTGTCCCCTTGTTTTGTTCAAACAACAGCCTCCTGGTCTATGTACAAGTTCCTCATGAGCACAATTAAGTGTTCTGGAATTCCCATTCTTTTCAATGTTATCCATAATTTGTTATGATCCACACAATCGAATGCCTTTGCATAGTCAATAAAACACAAGTAAACATATTTCTGGTATTCTTTGCTTTGAGCCAAGGTCCATGTGACATCAGCAATGATATCCCTCGTTCCACGTCCTCTTCTGAATCCAGCTTGTATTTCTGGAAGTTCTTTGTCAATATACTGCTGCAACTGTTTTTGAATTTTCTTTAGTGAGATTTTACTTGCGTGTGATATTAATGATATTGTTCTATAATTTTCACATTCTGTGAGATCACCTTTGGAATGAATACAAATATGCATCTTTTCCAGTCAGTTGGCCAGGGAATTGTCTTCCAAATCTCTTGGCATAGCTGAGTGAGTGCATCTAGTGAGGCATCCATTTGTTGAAACATCTCAGTGGGTATCCTGTCAATTCCTGGAGCTTGCTTACTCCACTTCCCTCAGTGCAGCTTTGACTTCTTCCTTCAATACCATTGGTTCTTGATCATATGCCACCTCCTGAAATGGATGAACATCAAACAATTCTCTCTGTGTTTTCTTTCCATCTTCTTTTGATATTTCCTGTATCATTCAATATATTGCCCATAGAATCTTTCAATATTGCAACTTGAGTCTTAAATTTCTTCTTCAGTTCTTTCAGCTTGAAAAATGCCAAGCATATTCTTCCTTTCTGGCTTTCCAACTCCATGTCTTTGCACATTTCGTTATAATAATTGACTTTGTTTTCTTGAGTTTCTCTTTGAAATCTTCTGTTTATCTCTTTTATCTTGTCATTTCTTCCATTTGCAATTTTAGCTATCTTCCATTCAAGGACAAGTTTCAGAGTCTCTTCTGACATCCATTTTGGTCTTTTCTTCCTTTCCTATCTTTTTAATGACCTTTTGCTTTCTTTACAGATTATATTCTTGATGTCATTCCACAGTTCCTCTGGTTTTCAGTCATTGATATTCAGTGCATCAAATCTATTCTTCAAATGGTCTCTAAATTTCTGCAAATGGATATCCAGTTTTGCCAACACCATTTGTTAAGGAGGCTATCTTTTCCTCCATTTAATGGGTTTCAATCCTTTGTCAAAGATCAGCTGCCCCATAAGTGGATGGATTTATTTCTGTGTTCTCAATTCTGTTCCATTGTCCTATGTATCTGTCATTGTACCAACACCAGGCTGTTTTGACTACCATGGGTGTATAGTAGATTTTGAGATCAGGGATTGTGGGTCTTCCTACTTTTTTCTTCTTCTTCAACAATGCTTTACTTATCTGGAGTCTCTTTCCTTTCCATATAAAGTTGATGAGTAGTTGAGGCACATCACTTCTATTCCTATTTTGCTCACATAGCCAATCTTCTAGCTGCCCAACTACCCTATAATTCCTAGCTTTCTTTTCAGTTAGATGTGGCCATGTGCTTTGTTTTTGCCAATAGAATGTGAGCTGGACAGATGTGTGTCATTTCCCTATCTTGGGCATAAGACATAAATTAGGCAGGCCTTTTTCAAGGTTTCTTTCTCCTTCCTTCTGTCTGGAGTCTGGACATGGCTGAGACCCATCTTCACATAATGAAAATAATGACAGTGTCCTAGAGAATGGCAACACTATAACTTGGAAGGGACTTAGGTCCTTAAATGACTTTAAGGGGAACAGTCCAACCACACTGAACCACTCTTGTCATAACCTTTATGAAAAGAGAAACAAATGCCTATATTCATTAAGCTGTTCCATCTTTTGGTCCTTTTGTTCTAGTAGCTTAGCTTAACCCTAACTAATATAGAAGTTGGTATCGTAAATGATACTGATTATAACCTAGATCTAAAATACATAGACTTAGCTTTCAGATGGCAATATTTCAGGCTGAGAATCTGGTGACCTTTGTTATGCTATAGCAGAATATTTGGCAACACTATCTCATGATAATTTAAAGGCAGGCAGTATAACTATGAAGCCTATGGTTCTAAAGGAACAAGTCAGAAAGAGCCAGAATATTAATATGTACTACCTGTTCTCATTACCTAGTGCCACTCTGACAAGAAATATACCATAAATGGGATGGCCTTAACAAACAGGAGTTTATTCTTACAATTTGGAGGCTTTAAGTCCAAGTTCAAAATGCGAGGCTCTAGGGGCTGGGTGAAAGCCCCTCAACCTTGGGGTCCAGCTCTGCCTCCTGTTCCTGGCCCACTGGAGCTAGAGGCATTTCTTCACTCAGACAGATGCTGGCTGCTGAGGCTGAGAAGCCCCAGTGTTGACAAAGTAAAAAGGCACAGTCCCGATGTTACCAAACCATGCGGCAGGCCATTAACTTAAGTCCATTGTAAGTCCCAAGGTTGGCAGAGCATGGCAGGTTGCTGAGCAATGACATGGCTACATGCAGGGTCCAAGCATACCATAAGCTAGAGACCATTCCCAAGGCTTCTCCTTATATACAGGAAGCAGACCACATCCCAAAGGCAGCTACTCAGCTGATTGTGGTAGATACCACCATAGAGCTGATTGCCAGTCTCATCATGGGGAATAACTACCACCAGCTGCCCAGCCACTCACCCAAGCCCAGCCAAGTTGACACACAAACTGAACTGCCACACTACCTATGCTTTTATTAAGGAATTATAAAAAAGAGATGCTTTGCTTATGCAAAGGTGTAATCAGAAATGGAAAGGAGTAGAGTATACTCAGAAATTTGAGGCCTTACAAGTTGGAAAAAACAGCTGCTTCTGTAATCCAACAGCAGGAGATAAAATTATCATTGCTCAAAAAATGTGACAAAGAGTAGACTAAAGGTGCTCCACCTCAGCCCTTTGTTTCAAATGGTTCCAAGGTAGCCACTGTTAAAATAGAGAGAGAGACATGGACCAAGAAAAGAATAAAGTAGTCTCAAAAATCGTCTAAAAAACAACTTGAGTGTGGTCACTGGCATGAAGGAACTAGCTAGAAGTGCCTAGGCTTACGAAGTTTTTGAGTTAAGTATACTGTAAAAACAACAACAACAACTGTGACCCTGCCCTGTAAAAGCATGAGATTATTTCAGCCTCAAAGCAACTCTTATACTCCTAAATTTGAGCCAGCAGGATATTGGCCATGATGGATGAAGGACAGGGAAGGACTTTGTAGAGGATGAGACCATAGGCCACGTAGGAAAATAAACAAGGTGAGTAAGTCTCTCTTGGCGAATAAATCCAGAATCTCACCAGAAAACTTCCTCCTTCTGGAGCAGAGGATCTTTTCAATTTTTCCCAGGAGGATTTAATCATTGCTCTAGGAGCTCTGGTGGTGCAGTGCCTAAGGTATTTGAATGCTAACCAGAGGGCTGGCAGTTCAAACCCACCAGCCACTCCTCGGAAGGAAGATTGGGCAATCTATTTCTGTAGCAATACTATCTCGGAAACCCAAAGAGGGGTCACTGTGCTTTGGAACCAACTTGACAACAGTGAGTTTGGTTTTTTGGGGGGGAGGGAGTCAAGGTCAATGGCTGTGCTGTGTTTTCCATGTGATTATGGTTATCCTGATTCTGCTCATCACTGTATGTGGGAGTTGGAACATATGAATATCTTTTAGTATAGAGGTTGCCTGATCTTGAAATCACATCTGATCCTGAGAGTTCTGTGCGTCTCACAGAGATCCTGGACTTGAAGCTGGATGGAATTTTGAGTAATCTTCCTTGGAAAGAGGGCAGTGTGCAGGAAAAAGAGTGTGTACATAGATAGCAATGAATAGAGGTAGGGGCTGTCATGGGAACTGCTCCCTGCCCTCCCTGTCCTATTCTCTCCTTTTTCCTTAGTAATAGACCTGCTAGTTATGGCTATCCTATTGTCTTTGTTTCCTAGTGCTGCTATAACATGAACACTACAAGTGGCCTACTTTAAAGAATTATTTTTTTTCACAGTTCTAGAAGCTAAAAGTACAAATTAGCATCTTCACCATGTCAAGTCCTTCCTCATAAGTACTTGTACCTAAGGCATTTGACTGCTAACCAGAAGGCTGGCAGTTCAGAGCACCAGCCACTCCTAAGAAGGAAGATTGGGCAGTCTACTTCCATAGAGATACCACCTTGGAAACCCAAGGAAAGGTCGCTATGAGTCGAATCGACTCGATG
>NW_006921602.1:18085498-18116949 GCF_000298275.1 Orycteropus afer afer
AACAACAACAACAACAAATGTTGCTAAATGTTTGCTACTGGAATGTGAGCTGAAGTGATGTTTGTCACTTTTACTTTGGGACCTTAAGTGTAAGTAGTCCTCTCTGCATTTCCTTTCCCCTTCCTCTGGAACCTAGACATGGTAGCAACCCTGCTGTAGCAACTGGGCAGATGAAGACCATGACCTAGGGAAGGGAAAGCAACAGCTTGGAAAGTATCTGGGTCCTTGAATGACCATCCTGAACAGGGCAACCCCCTCATAACTGTTACATGACAAAAATAAATTTCTATATTTTTATAATTCCTGTTTTTTTAGGTCTCTTATCTATCACAGCTTAACTTCACCTGAACTAATTTGTCAGATCAGAGTATGTTTAATTCCAAGTGCACCAAGGATCACATCATAAAATAAACAATTCAGCTCTACCACTTGTTCAAGGACCTGTGAAATGTTTTGTTTTTTCAGTATTGTTTGATCACAAAACCCTTGCAAAGTTCAATTTAAAGCCATTGGGCCTACCTTTAATCATATAATTTCAGAGCATCTCATCCAGGAGAAAGGGATCATAAAATCCCCCAAATAAAATTAATTTTTATTCATACAAAATTTTTATAGGCAATAAATAAATGACCAATAGAACTTAAGGGATGTGAGTAGAGAAGCTGTCACAAAATCAATTCAACCACAAGCTCACAATGTCAAAAAGTGTGGGGATAATTGGCCTAATTTGGATTATTGGAAGAAAACTAATCATTTTGTTTCTAAGCCCATCTGAATGGATCTGGATAGCTCCTATATACCAGCTGAATGAGAGACAATCCCAAAAAGGCTGGATGCTATCATACCACCTATTTCACTCAAGCTATTCCCTCTGCTAAGGAGTTCTGGTGGCATAGTGGTTAAAGTATTTGGCTGCTAACAAAAAAGTTGGTGGTTCAAATCCACCAGCAGCTCCACAAGAGAAAGATGATGCAGTCTGCTTCCATAAAGATTTACAGCCTTGGAAACCCTAAGGGGGCAGTTCTATCCCACCCTAAAGAGTTGCTATGAATTGGAATCGACTGGAGGGCAGTGGCTTTGGTTTTTTCCCCTCTCTGCAAGAAGACCTGGTCATGCAATGGTTAACTTAAACTTAACCATAACTTAAACTTTGGTGATTCGAACCCACCAGCTGCTCTGCAGGAGAAAAGACTTGATGATCTGCTCCTATAAAGATTAAACCATAAGAAACCCAACGGGACATTTGTACTTTGTCCTATAGTGTCACTATGAGTTAGAATCAACTTGACTGCAACTAGCACAATGCGCTAGCTCTCTGGCATGTTCTTCCTGTTTGCTTCTTTCTTCTATAATGAAATTCTGCTCATATTTTAAAATCTAGTTCAATGGCAACCACCTATAAGAAGATTTCCCTGATTCCCTCCTCTTCCCCTCTCCTGTCTATCCCACAGCACTTGTTCACAGAGTTGGGAGAGCACTTCCATAGCATATTTCAGTTAGTTGTTGTCCTACAATAGATCAACCATGAATTACTTAAAGGCAAGGGCAAAGTCTTGTATGTCTTCATCCTTTGTTCTTAGTCCACACCTGGCAAGGAGCAGGCTGTCCATAAATAGTTGTTGAATTAAATGAGTACCAGTTCTCAGGCCCAACACCCTCCCTATACCCAGGGGAATGGAGTGAATGGGGTCAGGGGAGGGGAGGCTCTGATGGCAGCCCCCTCTGTGTAATTATCCTCTTCCAGTGAATAATGGGGCTTCAGCTCTGTGTCTGATTCTTTGATGAAGATGAAACTATTTAATCAGGTTTGGTGGCTCATCTCATCATCTTCCCGCATCACACCCTTCCTGATGAGTTCATTAGCTGGAAAAAAAATTGATGACCTCGTTAGTTCTGCACATTGCTTCACTCAGGACAAATTAGAGCTTTAAAATGTCACTCAACTCTGACCCATGGTAGGGACAAGGTCTCACTTTCTGAGAACTACTGGACACATACTGTGCTCTCGGTGCCTCTGTGTGCCTGGGGGAGCCCAGAAGTTTCTGTTTGAAATAGAATGTTTTCTGACATAAATGCCCCTCTCTTTAGGTTTCTTCTCATACTGTTCAGTGAGAAAACACCACTCCTTCACAGTGCCAAGGGCAGGCTCACTTTATCCCTGTGTCCCATATTGAATTCCTTCTCTCTGCCATTCATTGAATTTTAGAGTCTTCCAGGGCCTAGTTTACTTCTTGCCCTCCTCTCCAGCCAAGAAGCATTTACTGACATGCTCACACCATGACTCAAATGAATCTGGAAACAATGCATGTTTGGATCTCAACCAAAGGACCAGGAGATGAGGAATGAGTCAGGACCATGGACAGAGTCTGAAGAAAGTCTTAGAGGACAGGCACTGGCTGGCCTCTGGAAGTTTGGGCAAGTCTCCAATACACTAAATCTGCAGAAACAAAGGTTTGGCCAGTTCTGGTCCTGTTCAGGTGGGTGCATTTTGTCAAACAGTGCATGACAGCAAGAGAAGCCTGAAAGATGATCCTCACAGTCAGATTGAAAGTTGAATTATTGTGGTCTTGGGCATTGCTCTATTCCCTCTTCCGCAAATGTTCTGCTTTCTTCCTCTCTGCGTGTGTCCTAATCCCTCAGTGTGCAAAAAGTTAACACACTCAACTTCTAATCAAAAGGTTGGAGGTTCAAGTCATCCCAGAGACACCTCAGAAGAAAGGCCTGGTGATCTATTTCTGAAAAATAAGCCATTGAAAATCCTACGAATCACAGTTCTCCTCTGACACACATGGGGTCACCATAATTGGAGTTGATTAGAAGGCAACTGGTTTTCTGGTGCTGCATCCTAATTCATGGCAAACTCTTGTTACATTTTCAAAAGGCAGCTCAGACATCACCTTTTCCAGAAAACTTTTCCTTTCTCCCATGCTGATGTTGCTGTTAATTCCATCTTCATGTTATTGTCCATCTTAATGCTGCCCTTGTCACATAGGATTGTGATTATTCATTGAAATATAGGTTTCTTCTCTTTCCTGAGAGCTCTTGAGAGCAGAGTTCCCCCCCCCATCACATCCTCAGTGCCAAGCACCAAACCAAACCAAACCCACTGCCATTGAGTCAATTCCAATTCATAGCAACACTATAGGACAGAGTAGAACTGCTCCCATAGGGTTTCCAAGGCTACAAATCTCTATGGAATCAGACTCTCTCATCTTTCTTCTATGGAGTGGCTGGTGGGTTCAAACTGCTGACTTTTTGTTAGCAGTCTAATGGTTTAACCACTGCATCACCAGAGCTCCATCAGTACCAAGCATAAAACCAGAAAACCAAATCCACTGCTATCGAGTTGATTCTGACTCATAGCAACCCCCACTGCGTTTCTAAGATGGTAAATCTTTAAGGAAGTAGATTGCCCCATCTTCCTTCCACAGAGCAGCTAGTGGGTTTGAACTGCCAACCTTCTGATTAGCAGTCAAATGAGTTAGGCATTGCAGCACCAGAGCTCTTAGTGTCAAGCACAGGACCTGCCAAATAGTAGATATTTATGGTGGTTAAGTTTACGTGCCAACTTGGCTGGGCCTGGTTGAGTGGCTAGCCAGCTGAATGTAGTAATTCCCCATGGTGATATTAGTAATTAACTCCATGGTGGATCCATTGGAGCAGCTGAGTAGCTGCTTTGGGTATGTGGTCTGCTTCCCATATATAAGAAACAGCTTTGGGAATGATCTCTGCCTTATGGCACACTTGAACCCTGCATGTAGCTGTGTCAGTTGTTCAGCAGCTGACCTTGGGACCTTCAGTGGACTTGAATTAATAGCCTGCCATGTGGTTTGGTAACATCAGGTCTATGCCATTTTATTTGTTGACTGTGGGCTTTTTAGCTACTGGTTGCTGCCTGAGGGAAGAGATGCCTTTAGCTTCAGTGGGCTGAGAACAAGAGGCAGAGCTGAAGCCCAAGGTCAAGGGGCTTTCACACAGCCCCTAGAGCCTGGCACTTGGAACTCAGACTTCTAGCCTCCCAAACTGTAAGAGAATAAACTCTTGTTATTTAAGCCATCCCATTTGTGGTATATTCTGGTCAGAGTGGCACTAGGTAACTACAACAGTATTCAATAATTATTTGTTAACAAAAAGAATGAGGAATGATGAGATTTTGCTTGCAGCTGGTGGTTGTGAGAGGGAGTCTAGGGGTGAGGAGGCAGCCTCTTCCAGTGAGGGGTGAGCATGGGCCCAGTGAAGTCTCACAGCCCCTGCTAAGTGGACTGAGGTCCCAGGCCCAATTTTGGTAATGCAGGCGGAGTAGAGCATAATGCACAGAAACTGAGGCAGAAGGCTAGTTGCATGATCTGGACCAAGACTTTACCTAGATTTTGACTGAGTTGTTATTAAACGTTTTTTGGTACACAGTAATTTTGACATGATTCAGGTGTTTCTTTGCACTGTGGGACAGGTTTATAGTGGGTTAACCCTTTGATAGTTTCCTCCTTTTCCTGTGTTCTCTGTATTAAAAAAATAAATAACAACTATAGTTGCATATGCTGCAGAACCATGGCTCTTTTCTGGGCTAAACCCAGACATCTGGACAAGACAGGGTAAGGTCCATAGGCCCTGCTTGACTGGAAGAAGCAGTCAAACAGACAGTGCAGGAAACTCTCCCAGTCAATCATTGGGATGCTCTGATGACACATCTGTTAAAGAATGAACCTTCATTCACATGCTCTCCTGCACGTGGCTGTTGCTTTCTGCCCACCAAGTCCTTCCAATTCCGAATCCTGGACAGAAGCCAAATATTCAAGTTAGCTCACTGTGATTCAAGTATCTGTCCTGGACCCAGGAATAGGGTCTCACAGTGCAAGAGCTGCCCCTTCCAGGAGTCATGTTCAATGAAGATCAGTCTAGAAGAGGAAGTTAAGAACTTCCCTGTTTTCAAGGGAAGCTCACTTAGAATCTGTTCTGGTTACCTAGTGCTGCTCTGACAAGAATATATACCACAAATGGTATGGCCTTAACAAACCAGAGTTTATTCTCTTAAAGAAAAAACTTGGCTTTAAGTCCAACTTCAAAGTGCGAGGCTCTAGGGGCTGGGTGAAATCCCTCAACCTTGGGGTCCAGCTCTGCCTCCTGTTCCTGGCCCACTGGAGCTAGAGCCATTTCTTCACTCAGACAACTGCTGGCTGCTGAGACTGCCAAGCCCAAGATTGACAAGTGAAAAGGCACAGTCCTGATGTTACCAAAACACACGGCAGGCCATTAATTTAAGTTCATTGTAAGTCCCAAGATCGGCAGAGCATGGCAGGCTGCTGAGCAATGGCACGGCTACATACAGGGTCCAAGCTGCCATAAGCTAGAGACTATCCCCAAGGCTTCTCCTTATATACAGGAAGCAGACCACATCCCAAAGGCAGCTACTCAGCTACTTGTGGTAGATCCCACCATGGAGTTGATTGCTAGTCTCATCATAGGGAATAACTACCACCAGCTACCCAGCCACTCAACCAGGCCAAGCCAAGTTGACATACACATTTAACTACCACAGAATCCATTACTTAAACAAGTTTAAATAAAGGAGCCAAGAGGAACTAAAACTCTCTGGGAGAACAAGGGGTTGGGGGACTCTAGAGTAAATCTAGGGAACAATAACAGGATGTGCACCAGGAAACAGAATGGCTTCTCTCTCCAAATTCTTTTCAGTTTACAGAGCACATTCCTGTACATTGGTTGCTCAGTGAGTTCCCCAAGGACATGGCTGGGTCTAACTCAAATCTGTATCTCTTCATAGCCTCATCAACAGGATACCCATTCTGGTACAAAACACATGTCTGGCAAACATCCAACAAATGAAAACACTTGATCCCATGAGCCAGACACGATGTAAAGTTATCCCAGTTGATGGTGAAGGAAACAGGACCAAAGTAGAAAAATGACATGTTCAGGATTACACAGATTATAAATGATGAAAACAAAACTCAAATCTAGGACTATTGTCTCCTGGCAAAGTGATCTTTCCATAAGGAACCATGAACTGGCATTAAACATTTGAGAAAGAGAGAGCATAGTGGTGGTGGGAATAATTTTGATGGCTATTACTGTTTGCCAGCCACTCCTCGAAAGGAAGATGGGGCAATCTACTTCTGTAGTGATACTGCCTCGGAAACCCAAGGAGGGGTCACTATGAGTCGGGTCCGACTCGACGGCAAACAACAACAACAACAACATTACTGTTTTGAGAAGATGTCCTCCAACTTTATATCAACCCTTATGTGGTACCCTTAGAAGTTAAATTCTAAACCATTACAGCAAGGGCTTTGTTGTCTTTGTTTGCAAGGGGAAAGGAGGTCCTAAAATGCTTATAAAACAAAGGTGGGAGCTCAGTTTCATTAAAAACAAATCTGCCATCCCCCCTTCCACTGGGCTTGTTACAAATCTGGCTCTTTAACACTTAGTACCAGAGAGTGACATCTGGTTGCATAGCTTTCTAGGGAATTTCAAGGACTTTGTTCAGAGCCAATTAGGCCCACCTGTTCTATCTCTCCCATAGGAGCTGGAGCAGGCAAAAAGGGTTAATATGCTTTTCTAAATCAAGGCTCCCCCAATACTTATCATCTCCCCTGCCTCCATCTATAAATGTTAACTAGGTAGGAAAAGTTGGATATTGACAGAGAGGGATCAGGATTCCATTTTGGACAAGCTGATGAGTGGAGAATGCTCTGGGCAGGAAATTCGTATGTTATATGGCTAGGAACTATGGCTTTCTCACTAATTTATTATACTAGTTCTTATCCATATATTTTTCTCTTTTTTGAAGCATACCTATATTCCAGCACCAAGGTGGGAGGCCTGAAGCACCTTTCCATCTTGCTTTGGCTGCAGTGTTTCTAACAAGCCATTCATTATCTTGGAGCCCTTTCTAAGGAAGGGTTTGTGTGCTGCCTCTTGGACTGACCTCCTCTCTCTTTCGCCTCTTTAGGTGTTCTGGGCCATTCTTCAGGACTGGAGAGAGTTTGCTGTGTGCACAGCTGGTACTCATTGATAAAGCACAAAGCACCTGCTGTGAGTACATTGTGTTGTCTGCCACCCTGAGCATCCTTGTTTCCTGAAAACCACCTTGAAAATTCAGCTGCAGTAGAATCTCCCCTCTGGTCTGCTGGGTGACAGCCTGTCACCCTGGAGTGTAGTGAAGTATTGCTCTGCATTAGAATTTTAAATTGCAGTGACAAAACTTCCTAAGATCCTCTTAAGGAAAAAGGAGGTAGCAGTTGCTATGAGGACCCATGTAAACTAGAGCTAGTGCTGGAAGCAGAAAGGCACCAAAAACAAGAGCTGCCACAGGAATTGGGTGCTTTCTCTTTCTTTTGTGGATCTCAGGCTCCCTTTTTCTCTGACATCTATTTTGCCCCTGACTTGTTGCTCCTTTCTGCTCTTACAACAAATCAGTCAGCCTCGGAAGCTTCCCAACCTGATGGGTTTGGTTAGTACTTTGCCTCCAGGACAACTCATACTGTCATCTGCCAGTCCCTGGATGGACTGTTCAGGTCATATACACATCTCCTGTCCAATAAATGGCCACTTCTGGGCAAAGAAGCATCTAGCCTCTCTGTTTAGAGAGCTATGGACAGGAGAGTCCTAGCTAGATATCTTGATTGCCATCATTAGGATAGCAGCCCCTGATTCATAGTAATAGCCAGTGGGGAAAGGGGTGGAATTGAAGAAGAAGATGGCATTTTTTTTGCCAGCTGATGCCATATAAGACCTGGAACGCAAGTGAACAGGGTTGGTGCATGATGTAACTCTTTTTGCTGCCACAAAACATCTGAGGAATGCCCCTTTCTCATTCACACATCCTTGTAAATATTTGTTGTAACTTCATTTCCCTTCAAGCCTGCCCTTGCTGATTATTTAAAGTAGATTGTGTATGCATATTGCTTACAGTTTATATCTCTTTTTACTTGTCCAGCTTTTCATCCCCCAGTTTTTATAACACATCCCAGTTTTCCTTTGGGGAATCACCCTCCCTGTTCAGTATAGATTGTTCAAGTGGGGCTAACTCCATTTCTAATGTCCAACTGGCTAGAGAGAATACTCTCTCCTGCTAGACATGGTGATTGGTTCAGGAATGGACACATGGCCCAAGGTTGACCACTAAGAAGTTGCTCTCCTACTTTAGCTAAAATGATTAGGGAAGAGGAACTCTCTTTTTTCAAGATTAAAGACTCTACAGTCAGTATAGAATTGCTGGGTCCATTTTTGCTGTCATTTGAAGCCAAAAAAAGAGAGCAGAACCAAGAGTTAGAGGTATTGTCCTGATAAAAATCATTTGAGTCCTTGGATTTAGCTTAAACTTAGGACAATTAGGAGTCTCTGATGGCAGCTCTAGTTGCATAGTGCCTAAGGCACTTGACTGCTAACCAGAAGGCTGGCGATTCAAACCCACCAGCCACTCCTCAGAAGGAAGATGGGGCAATCTACTTCCGTAGTGATACTGTCTTGGCAACCCAAGGAGGGGTTGCTATGAGTAGGGTCTGACTCGATGGCATATAACAACAACAACAGGAATCTCTGGGTGGTGGTTATGGTTAAATGCTTAGCTACTAACTCAAAAGTTGGCAGTTTGAATCTACCCAAAAGTACCTTGGAATAAAGACCTGACAGTCTACTTTTGAAAGTTCATAACCACTGAAAACCCTATTGTGATGTTTAAGGTTGTGTGTCAGCTTGGCTGGGCCATGATTCTGAGTGGTCTGGCAGTTATGATGTAGTCATCCCTCATGAGATCTGATGTAATATAATCACCTCCATGATGAGATCTGCTGTGGCAGCCAATCAGTTGAAAGGGAATTTCCTCAGGGGTGTGGCTTACTTCCAATATATATAGATGTTCTGGCAAAACTCTCTGACATTTTGCTCCATCTGGATCCTGCATCTGGCTCAACATCATCTGACCTCTGGTTCTTAGGACTTGAACCAATGGCCTGCCGTAGTGCCTGATAATCTAAGGATTTGTTAGGCTATGCAACCTTTGAGCCAGCAGCAGGGGCCATCTTACCTGCTAATCTTGGGTTCATCAGCCTGTGTAGCTATGTGAGTCAGGAGAAGCATCCAGCCTAATGTCGGACCCATGGACTTGGAACTTGTCAACATCTACAACCATGAGCCGTTTTTTTTTTTTTTTTTTTTTTTTTTAAGATAAATCTCTCTCTCTATATATATACACATATGTAAGTTTCACTGGTTGTGCTTCTCTAGAAACCCAATCTAAGCTACCTATGAAGAGGAGCTTTACTCTAAAACACATGGATTCACCATGAGTCAGAATCAGTTCAAGGGTAACTGGTTAAGGACAATTAACCCCTGGGTTTCTCAATGATATAGTGATAAGAACAAACACTCCCTTACCCTTTTTGAGGCTAAAACTAGTTTGAATGGGTTTCTGCCTCTTGCAACCATGAGTCCTAACTGATTAATTATAAATATTGATTAATTATCATATGAACAAGACAATAATGTTGCAAGGTGATGGAGATTGGGGGACTAAAGGAAGAGACTTATCCTTTGTCCAGTGCCAGGATTACCCTCACGGACAGCTGGCTGATGGGATAGACCTGCTGGAGTAACTCACTTCTAGGAAACGAATAAGGGTCTAGTTAGTATCTGGGGTATGTGTGTGATCAGGAAGCCTCTTCTCTCCTCTCCACTGTTCACCAAAAGATGGCGTTAAATTAAATCAATGGTACTGTGATTGGCTTTTTCAGTGTGGACATCCAGGGGAGAGTCTCCCTTATAAAATGTCTCTCTTTGAATTTAGACTCTGAGGGTCTTGGCCCTGTTTTCTTGTTCTATACTGAATTGCTCCCTACCCTGTGCCTGGTGTGATAAGATGGCTTAAGGGTGCCCTCCATTTGGAAGTGACCCTTAGGAGGCTGAGGTGAACTACATAGGCAGTTTGTCTTAGGCTTTGGGAGAAACACTACTCCTTATCTTCTTTCTCTTGGGGTTTCATTTTTTCTGGCTTTAAGAATGCTAAGATCTCAATTAGGGTATAGGCTAAGGGGAATGAGGTCAACAGATCACTTGGCCAGCTTGGTGTTAGGTTCATGTGCCTATGTTTCAACTTCAGTCTCCACAAGACCTTCTGTCCTATCCTATTTATGGTTGCCCTTACTCCTCCTTGTCAAAATCCTACTGGCTCAAGCCTTTTTGGAGGGCCTTTCTGCTGATAGTGTACCCTGAGGGTGAGGAGATTTTCCTTTTCCTCAACTTTGCCTACCTTTGTGTCTCAGGCTGCCACAGCACTGCTTGTACTTGGAGCCTTGGGAAGTCTTTCCTGGAAACTGCTACTTCAGTCCTGTCTCTGCCTCTTACCACTGGGCTAATGGCCAGATCAGGGGTGCTGGGAACAGAGATTATACCATCATTTTTTTTTCTTTCTTCTCTCTTGCCTGTGCACCAAAAATAATACATTTTTTAAAGCCCCATTTTTCTCCTTCCCATGTAATAATCTACAAAACCAAATAACCCACATAAATAATAATTGGCCAAATTCAGCTTGCAATCTGGGATCAGGTGAACAGCCTGCTCCATTATTCCAAGCAAACCTTGACCACAGGATCCCAGAAGCCTGAAGAAAGTATTTACCTTTGAGTTAACTACAGAATCTACTTATCAAATTTCAAAATGCTTACATAAGAAAATTGCTTATTGTTCCCTTTTTAACCAAGGATTTTTGTTTTTGTTTTTTACATCAAGGCAAATTTTCTTTTTCAGCTGTGAACTCTTTTCTCTCACCACCAAACATGGTCCCCTGCTTTCTCTTCCCATACAGACACTATTAACATCCCACAGGAAGTGGTGTTTGTATAGTGCTCCTACATTAACGAATCCCCAGGGAATGACCCTCCTTTATAGAATATGAGGCTCTGCTCAACAACACTTCATAAATCATGCTGAGGACTGCCAAGGCTGGCAGCCACATGCCACCAACCATCAGAGCACAGTGCGGGTTTGGCATCTTCATGAGGAAGATGATAAAACAAAAGTGTGAAGTTGTTCTCTATCTCCAGTTTTTCTACCATCCCTGTAGGCGGGGATGGTTCTTTCTCTAATTGCTTTCTTCCTCCTTCCCTTTCCTCCTCTCTCCCCAGATCCTGCTATCCCCAAACTCCTTATAAAACCTTATAGTCAGTGAAAAATGAAATGAAATCACACTGAAGCTTTAACCTAGCCAATCATTTGTATTTTAGGCTGGATTGTGGAAAAATAGGATTACCTGCCCCCTGTAAAAGGAATCCAGGTAGATTTCAGCAAGCTGGTAGAAAGATGTTTGGGAGATATAATGAATCCCTTGCATTAGCACAAAGTCAACTCAAATCATCATGAATTGGGGCACAGAAATGTAGACCTTTGCCATGGTCACTGAATGGGATAGGAGGGTTGATGCAAGGTTTCATCCCTTCTGACCTTTGCCTCTTGTCCCTTGGAGAAGTCCAACCCCAGGAGCAGGGCAGACCCAGAGTTTGTGAGGTGTGAAATTGATACAATCTGGAGTGGGGTGGCCCTTGCCAAAAATAATATGTAAAATAACAGATATAAAATTAGATATCAATGGGCATATTTATTCAGAATGAGAACAGAATTCAAAATAAATTAAAAATTTTAAGTACCAACAAATACTGTAAGCATCACAAAATCCAGAAAAAAATAACATTAATTAAACCTATTATTAATTGTTGCTTGACATATTTATATAATAGTTTCCCTCTCAACATTTTCTAGCTACAAACACTTCGATTGCTTTCCCAAATGACAATGATTTTTCAATATTTTCTATATAGAAACTATAATTCAGTGTTTCCTGCAATGTTTTTGATTAAAAAAAAATAACTTATAGTGCAGAACATCATTTTTTTCAGCTTCACAAATTGCTATTGGTACCATCACACAAATTTTTAGGGTTGTTTCCAAATTTGGGAAAAATTCACTCAGTTTCTTTCATGTAAGATCTATAAAACATCAGAATATTTCAAGTTCTATTGTACAATGACTAATCTTAAATATTTTTTGAAATGGTATCATTCATTAACCATTTTGTTGTCAAAGTTGTCATTATAAGCATGCATTATACAAATTTTGTGTTATCTTCATGCTGTATTTCCTATAGCAGCAACAGAACTGCCTTGTTTTTCCAGGTCTTGCAAGTTTCCACCTTTAACAGGCTGCAGTCTTACTACTTTTCTGTTGCTCATTTTAATGGAAAATATTTGGGTTTTTCTTCTATGACATGTTTCTGCCTTACATATTTTTCTAGTTTTCTAGTGCTGCTATAACAGAAATACCACAAGTCGGCAGCTTTAACAAACAGAAATTTATTTTCTCAGTTTAGAAAGCTAGAAGTTCAAATTTGGGGTTCCAGCTCTAGGTAAGGCTTTCCTCTGTTGGATCTGGAGGAAGATCCTTGTCCCTTCTGAGTTTCTGCTACTGGGGACAATCTTCATGTGGTTTGGCATCTGTCTTCCCCCATCTCTCCTTCTTAGCTTGCTACTTTAATCTCCTTTACATCTCAAAAGAGATTGACTCAAGGCACACCCTATACAAATCATATCTCATTAACATAAAAAAGACAACCCATTCTCAAATTGGATTAGAACCACAGGCATAGAGGTTAGGAATTACAATACATATTTTAGGGGACCCAATTTAATCCATAATACACAGGTTCTGGCTTTTGCAGGTTTTACTGTATATTCTAAGTCATGCATTTCTTTGTATATGGTAATTCTATGCCCTTTATTATTGACTATATTGTTGACAGGAAATGCCACTTCTGTTCAGACTCAGTGGAAATGAGAACTGAATCCTCTTATAATTTACCATATCTGATGACTGGAAGAATTTTCTACGTAACTACTTTCTGTCACTGTATATTTCAAACCTTATGTTTCCTCCAATACCCACATATGATTGGTGTCAGATGGGTAGGACACAGTGCTATTGCTCCCTTGACCCAGTCACCATTGGTCCTGCACCTCTATGGGTCAGCACAGTGAGCGGTAGGTATATTTCTAGAAGACATCCCTATACCAGCACAGTAAGCAATACCTTAACTGTACATGGAAAAGATCCTGCACCACATAAATATAATCCACTACACACAATGAAAATGGATCCCAACTCAACTTCCCTTCAACTGAATCCTCAAAACATTTATGACCACTCTAACATCATGCAACATGAGGAGAGAAGTATGATAAGGGGAAGTATGACAAGGGAAAGTCAACAAGAGATACCCATCTTAACCATTTGTTAACTAATTGTGGTTAAAATAACTTACCTTTGCAAATTGTACACAATCATATGACCATGTGCACACATTGCAAGAGCCTATTCCAGGATCTTGGAAAGCCTTTTGCAAGTGAGATTCCGCGATGCTTGATTTTTGTTTATTTCACAGCTAATCTGCCTCTGTTTAGGATTTGTGGGAGGTGGGTAAACAAATGATAAACCCTCCTCACCTCCTTTGTGAAAGTTATTCAGCCTCTTCCTCTAAACTGCCTGCCTGGACCTTACCCTCTCCTTAACCATCAGCCTTGTCCTCATGAGTCCAGTCAGGCCCCTTTCTCTCATCTCTCCTGATCTTAGTGACCCCTCCTTGAGTTTCCAAGGTGGTATTTCTATGGAAGTAGATCGCCCAGTCTTCCTTCCGAGGAGCGACTGGTGGGTTTGAACCACCAGCCTTCTGGTTAGCAGGAAAATGCCTTAGGCACAATGTCATAAGAGCATATAGCTTAGGTAAAATAAGGGGGGAATGTCTTTGGCTTATGGACCTGACTTGTTCTGACTTCAAGCATAGCTACATCCAAGGGCACAGACAGCTGTCTTCTTTTTATTGTTTCATCTCTTCACTTTGTCTTATTCTGTTCTACTATCGATGGATAGTGAAGTACATGGTCACTAAAAGTTCCAGGCTCACATTATCATAGCTTATGATACAGGAGGAAAAAGATAGTCTTTATTTCTTGGTGTGTTCCACTACATCCCATGAAATGGCTCTGACTGTCTCTTCCTGAGTCACATGCCCTTTCCTTGACCCATTGACTATGAACAGGGAATGGGGGATCAGAATTGGCCAGGGCAGGGTCACTTGTCTACTGCTACCTCCAGGGAATGGGACATCATGATGGTACTTGCTCCTTAAATCTCATGTTTGGAGTGGGAAGAAGCCTCGCAAATGAATAGGGAGGTATCCTGAACAAATAGAAACAACTTTTATCCTTTACAAAAAGGTGCATAGCTACATCTCCTAGTTTCAGGCCTCTCTTGGCATTAATTATCCATGAACTTCAAAGAGACCTTTGACCCACTCCCAAATATAAATTCCTGGGTTTTGCTCTATCTGAAGATCTGTGTGGACTTATGAGTTGGATTTGCCACCAACTGGCCCATCCAATTATAGTCTCCTCACTATTCTTGTTGTCCCATCAACATTTCTCATTAATCATATTTGAGTAGAACTGTAACTAGATTTAAAGCCCAGATCACAACTGGCCTCCCAAGAGCTAGATCTGGTAGGCAGCTGAGTTTTGTTTCCAAAACTTTAGTTCAGTCAATATTTCATGTTGTTGTTGTTATGTCCTGTCAAGTGGGACCCAACTCATAGCAACTCCCCCTTGGGTTTCCGAGGCAGTAAGTTGGGCAATCCTACTTCTGTAGTGATACTGCCTCGGAAACCCAAGGAGGGGTCGCTATGAGTCGGGGCCGACTCGACGGCAAATAACAACAACAACAATCTACTATGGAAGTAGATTGCCCAACCTTCCTTCCTAGGAGTGGCTGGTGGGTTTGAACCACCAGCTTTCTGGCTAGCAGTCAAGTGCCTTAGGCGCTATGCTACCAGAGCTCTGGAGATTTTACCCACAAAAAAAAAAAAAAAAAAAATCTGGATTTATCTCTCTTAAAGAAAATCAGATGATCCAGTAACACAAGTAAGCATTCCTGCATGGCAACAGTTGGGTCAAGCTGAGTAGTGCTGCCTCTAGGTCTCTACAGTTCCTATTATTCACTATTGTCCCACTCCCCTCACTCATTTATGTTACCTGCTTTTGTAGTTTACAATCCTGGTTTCAATTAGAATTCCTCCCAAGTGATACTTGACATCCAGTGCAAATTATTGGCATTGAAAAAGGACCAAAAGAATGTTGCAATCAGGGCAGATAAAAAAGGAAATCAAACCCAGGGCTTTCAATAACATCAGTTTCCAGGTACAGAGAAATTAGAGTTGTTTCTTGGGTTGCTTTCACAGAAAAAACATTTCATCTGCGGAATGCATTATGGCTTTTGACAGAGTGAATCAATGGTAACCTCCACCATTTGTTACTCATCTACTGCCAAGAAGATTGAAGAGAGGTTGGAAAACTACGTGACATACTGCCTCCTTCTGGGTGCTGCCAAGTGAAAATGTGAGAAGTACTGCCAAAAAGAAAAGAAATTGCTTGACACAGTGGACAACATTCAGATTCCCCTGTGGTAAGAACTCTTTCCTCTAGACACTGGCAAGTCATGCTATGGAAATTCATGGCAACCTGCTCCAGGTAGAAATTTACTTATTATAAGGCTGACAGAGGATGAAGGCAACATAGTAGGAAAGTAATAAACAGTAGATTACTCTAAATGGAAGTACAAGTGGTGGCAGATGGGCGGGAGATGATAAATGAGTTTTCTCAGGAAAATAAGAGAACTATTACTTGGTTTTGGAGCTCTGGTAGCATAGTGGCTAAAGCACTTGACTGCTAACCAGAAGGCTGGCGGTTCAAACCTACCAGCCACTCCTCGGAAGGAAGGTTAGGCAATCCTACTTCTGTAGTGATACTGCCTCGGAAACCCAAGGAGGGGTCGCTATGAGTCGGGCCGACTCGACGGCACATAACAACAACAACATTACTTGGTTTAAGGAGCTCTGGTGGTGTCGTGATTAAAGCATTCGGCTGCTAAACCCAAAGGTGGTTCAAACCCACCAACCTCTCTGTGGGAGAAAGATGAGGCAGTCTGCTTCCATAAAGATTTACAGCCTTGGAAAACCCTATGGGACTGTTCCACTCCATCCTATAGAGTGTCTATGAGTTGGAATCAATTCAATGGCTGTGGGTATTACTTGTTTACACTCATCCCTACCAATATTAAAAAGCAAAATACCGTCATCTGGGTCTTTCAGTTTAAGTATGCTTTCAAACTTGTAATATTTCCTTGCTTTCCAAAAAGGAGAAAAAAAGAAAAAGGTTTAAACTAAAAAAGTGCACATGTTGGGAGGGAGGTGGTCTTCTTTGCAGGGTGGGGGTGGAGGGGCTGGTGCATATGCAGACTTCATTATATTGAGTACTCTGTTGAGAGGCTGGTTCATTCTCAGTTCTCCCACCCCCATCCTATGCCTTCCCTTGGCACATTACTTCCTGTAACATATACAATTCTTAATTTAATGGGTTCATTAGTCTATTATAGCTTTTGCATAGCTAGAATGGGGCAGAGCAGTGATGAATGGTTTATCAAGAAAGTAGCTCAAGGGTAGGACTCCATAGATATTGCAGCAGCACCTTAATCAGGAAATCCAAATGGCTGTTGGTGGGGAGGGGAGGGAAAAGGACATTTGGATCACCAGAGAATTTCTTCTCCTGGGTCTCCTGACTCAGAAACATTAAAAAATCTAATGCAGCTTTATTCTCCATCCTCCTTTAAGCCTTAAATGTCTGTCTTTTGGGCATGGACTGTAATAGACTAGGGCTTTAGGACCAGTTTCTCTGAGAAGCAGCCAGTGTTCAAGAAGGGCCCTTGACACCATTCTGACTTAATGCTAGACACATCTGCAGCTACTTGGACAAAATTGACATTGTCTGGAGTGCAAAGCAATCGCCTGGCGCAGCATTAGGGAGCATTTACTCTTGAGCCGTGTTACCAGACAGCAAATCTTGACCTTTAGGAGTTCAGAGATTAGATTTCGTTGCTGCAGGCGTTGAAGATATTGTTAGGAATTTGTTGCTATTCAAAGCAGATTTCAGGGGTTACCTATGGGTTTAATTCATGGCATCAATCATTTTTTGGAAGGTTCTTTTAAAGCCAAGATAGCTTCAAATAAAAACTAGGATTACTTTTACATTGATTGTCAGTAGTTGGTGAGCAGCAAAGGGACAACACCCTCGAGATGCTGTTAAAGTTTTCGTATTTGTTCCTTACTGGCAGGCGTGCTGTGGTATTGGGGAGGAAAGGGCATGTTTCTTCAATAGACATGCAAGGCAGTTGCAGAAACAGGCAGGAAATGAGAATAAGGATTTGCCTTCCCTGTGGTGTAGATTTCTCAAGCCCCTTTAACACATTCAGTGCACAGGTCTCCTGCAGGTTATCTCAAGGTGCATCATTTAAAGCAAGACTTGCTTAAGCCAATAGGGGTTAAATGGGGCTTATTTGTCTGAGCCATCCTGCATAGGTATCCAGTCTCCCCCTCTGTTCATGAATGCGTGTGTATCTGTGTGTGCACATATGGAGTGCGTGTGTTTATGTATATGTGTGAGTGTGTATGTGCACATAGGAGCCCCTCTTATCTGCAGGTCAGTTTCCCAGCCACCTCCACCTCAGCCCTCTTGACCCCAGCAGTGTGTGGAAAAGATTTCTAAGGCTGTTGGGAAAGGAAGTGTCACACAATTGTGGCTGCACTCAAGCCTTGTGTTTCCTTTATTACTATTATGATTTTAAGTCTACTTACTTTGATCCTTATTGATTTTTTATTTATGATGCAATATCTGGTAAGCTCTTTGACTCAGTTCCCCAATCCACAGATGATTAAACACATCAAAGAGACCTTATCTCTGCTGTGTCTTTTCACCTCTCCAAATTTGCTTCTTATTTCTCTTTTGCTCGAGATAATCCTTTCTTATTGGGTGTCACCAGGTCTATTTCAATTCATAGCAACCCCATATGACAGAGTAGAGCTGCTCCAGAGTTTTCATAAAGTACTCTCTATGGAAGTAGATCGCCAGGTCTTTCTCCCGCAGAGTCACTGGATGGGTTCGAATCGCCAATATTCGGCTAGCAGCCAAACGCTTAACCATTGCACCACCAGAACTCCTTACATAATCCTAGAATACTAATTTTACTGTATCTAGAAGGTGATAAAGAATGCTTTCAAAGCAATTAACATCCAAAACTGAACTCACTGCCATCAAATCATTTCCCACTCACAGCGATCCCTCCTTGGGTTTCCAAGGTGGTATCTCTATGGAAATAGATTGCCAGACCTTCTTTCCAAGGAGTGGCTGGTGGGTTTGAACCGCCAGCCTTCTGGTTAGCAGTCAAATACCTTAGGCACTATGCCACCAGCAATTACCATGTTGTTGTTGTTGTTGTTATATGCCGTCGAGTCGGCCCGACTAATTACCATAGGATCAAACAAAACAACAGCCAAAGCCTAGGGAAGGAGAGAAGGCAAACACTGAAGCAGGTAGAGAGCTGTCACCCCGTAGTGTAAAAATGGGGACCTGAGGCATCAATAAAAGGTTACATATGGGTCAGTATGTTTAACTTCCAAAAACCAAACTTACTGCTGTTGAGTAGGAACCAACTCATAGCAACCCCTCCTTGGGTTTCTGAGACGATATCACTATGGAAGTAGATCACCCAATCTTCCTTCCGAGGAGACAGAAAAAAATGGGTAATTATTGTAAAATATGTTTTAGACATATTTTTATCAAAAATAATCTACATTTAAAATTTCATTGCTGGGAAGAGAGAGCTTTCTTACTGAGAAAAAACATATTTGGAGCAGGTTGTTGTTTGATGTTGCTGATCACAAGAGACCCTTTTATTTTATTTTATTGCTTCAGGAGAAGCAATGTACCTTGTTGCTGATGCATCCACATTGTGTCTATGCAACACTCTGCAGAGCTTCAATGGGGAGATGGAAATGAACCCAATACTATTCTATTCCATTCAAGTGAAAGACGCAGTTCCCAGACCTGCAATTCTCCCTAACATTTGCAGAAGAGCTCCTGTGTGCCTAGCACAATACCCCATGAGGTAGGCATTACTGCCCATTGGGCAGAAAGGAAAACTGAGGTTAGGTAAATTGTCTGAGGTCACAAAACCTTTGGGGTGCATTTTGTTGTTAGCTGCCATCTAGTCAGCCCCTGACTCATGATGAACCCATATACACAAGATCAGACTATTAAGGTTTTCACTGGTTGCTTTTCAGAAATAGAATTATAGGTCTTTATTCCTAGTTCCTCTTTTTCTGGAAGTTCCACCGGAACCTTTAGCATTGCAGCAACATACAAGCATCCTTTGACAGATAAGTGGTGTCTGTGTCTGAGGTACATTATGTGGGTATCAAATCCAACTCTCCTGCATAGAAGGTGGGAATTCTACCATTGAACCACCATTGCCCTCTAATATCACCAAGGTGCATAGCTAAAATTCAGACTCAGCTCTATCTGATTTAAAGGTTATTGCTGGCACCACGAAGCCAATCTACAGCCACCACACAAGTAAATAAACTGAGGCACATCCAGCTAAGTGGACTTAAACAAATTGCAGAGTAGAACCAGAACAAATATCTCATTCTCAGTCCATTGACCATCTATTAAACTAGACTTCCATCCCAGCTATAATGCTTAAGCTAGATGCGGCAGCTGTAACACACCAACTAAACCCATTGCTATTGAGTGGATTCTAACTCAGTGATCTTATAGGCCTGCCCCATAGGGTTTCCAATGATGTAATCTTATGGAAGCAGACTATTACATCTTTCTTCCACCAAGCAGCTGGTAGGTTCCAAGGGTTAACCTTTTAGTTAACAGCTGAGCACTTAACCACTGTGCTATCAGGACTTCTTGTGACTAAACAACTACATACCTATTGATAGCCATTGTGAATTATTTGCCAGATATAAAAACATATCCATGCACAGATATGTGCATAATAAAGAACGATTACTAATCTCCTTTGCTTTCATGGAAATATATCATATATGCAGTGCAAAATATGGCTAAGCATTCTACGAAGCTTCAAACCCAGCCTGCTGTTGAGTCATTGATACTACAAATACACTGTCTGCAAGCTATGGTTTCCAGGATAGCCAGAGGAGTGATTTTGTTACACAGACTCTGAGATAGGAGTCGAGTCTCTTATTAGAATTCATGGGTAAGGATGTGGCTTATTTACAAGAAACAAAACCACACAGCTGCTAGAGATAAGACAACTCAAAAAGGGTAATCGGGTCAAGCACTATGCTCTGGACATGAGAAGTTAGTGAATGGGCTAATTTGGATTTGCTTTAGCTTATTAATTTTTATACTACTAAGGTAATATATCTTTATTGTATAAAATTTTAAAAATACTAATAAGCAAAAAAAAAAAAAAAAGCAGTAAGATTCACCTACAATTCTACCAGCTAGAGATAATAAAAGCAAATACTTTGGGATACATCCTTCCCTGTGTAAACTTTTATGTTGCTTGTAAAGGGATTATAATGCCCATTCTGTTTTATAACCTGCTTATTTCACTAGTTGGGAGCTCTGGTGGCGTAGTGCCTAAGGCCTTTGACTGCTAACCAGAAGGCTGGTAGTTCAAACCCACCAGCCACTCCTTAGAAGGAAGATTGGGCAATCTACTTCCATAGTGATACCACCTTAGAAACCCAAGAAGGGGTTGCTATAAGTCAGGTTCGACTGGATGGCAGTTTGGTTTTTGGGTATTTCACTAGTTATTGGGACCTTCTTCCCATATCATTAAATATTCTACAATATCATTTTCTATGGCTGTGTGGCAACTTACTGGATATCTATCCAGTATACCAAAAACCAAACTCACTGTCGTTGAGTTGGATCCAACTCATAGTGACTCCTCCTTTAGTTTCTGAGGTGGTATTACCACAGAAGTAGGTTGCCCTGTCATCCTTCCAAGGAGTGGCTAGTGGGTTTGAACCCCTAGCCTTCTGGTTAGCAGTCAAATGCCTTAGGCACTACACCACTAGAGCTCCCCTATCCAATATATTGTATTTATTTATGTTATGTATGTTTACGTATATTGTTTATTTACCTAACTAAAACTGCAAAGCTACAGCCCCAAAACAGGCTCCTCCCTCCTGTTATTACTAAGTTACTGTTATTGTTATTAGTTGCCACTGAGTCAATTTTCAACCCATACCTACCCCAAGGAACAGTGTAGAACATCCCCACAGAGTTTTCTAGGCTATAATCTTTACAAAGTAGATTACCATATCTTTCTCCTGGGAAGTCACCGCGTGTGTACGAACCACCAACTTTCTGATTAGTAGCTGAGCACTTAACCATTGCAACACCAACAAACCAAAAAAACCAAACTCACTGCTGTCGATAGCACAGAGTAGAACTGCCTTATAAGGTTTCCGAGGTCACAAATCTCCACCCACCCCCCATGTTATAAATCTTTATGGAAGCAGTCTGCCACATTTTTCTCCCACAGAACAGCTGGTGGGTTTGAACCACCGACCTTTCAGTTAGCAGCTGAGTGCTTAACCACTGCACCACCAGGGCTCCTAAATTTAGTACATAAAACCAAAACCAAATTCATTGCCATCGAGTTGATTCCGACTCATAGTGACACCACTGGTTTTCTGAGGCAGTAGATCTTTACAAAAGTAGATTGCCCAGTCTGCCTTCCACAGAGTGGCTGGTGGGTTTGAACTTCCAATCTTTTGGTTAGCAGTCAAATGCCTTAGGCACTATGCCACCAGAGCTCCTAAAATTTAGTACATAAAAACAAAAAACCAAACTCACTGCTGTGGAGTGTATTGCATCTCATAGCAACCCCTCCTTGGGTTTTCAAGGTGGTATCTCTATGGAAGTATATTGCCTAGTCTTCCTTCCGAGGAGTGGCTGGTGGGTTTGAATCTCCAGCCTTCTAGTTAACAGTCTGAAATGCCTTAGGCACTATGCCACCAGAGCTACTTAAATTTAGTATATAGAACCTTCAAAATAAGCCCTGAGGCTGTGGTCAGCTCATATTACATTTATGATTACTATTCCACCCTTACTCATGCAATAAAAGAATAGCTCCAAAGTATGTCCACGTGCTTTGTCTAGCCTAGTCATTACAACTCGTGTTATAGATCAATTGTGTCCCCCACAAATATGTACTGCAAATCCTAATCCCTGTGCTGGGGAGCTCTGGTGGCATAGTGCCTAAGACATTTGACTATTAACCAGAAGGCTGGTGGTTCAAACTCACCAGCCACTCCTTGGAAGGAAGACTGGGCAATCTACTTTCGTAGAGATACTGCCTTGGAAACCCAAGGAGGGGTCGCTATGAATTGAATTGAGTAGATGGCAGTGAGTTAATTTTTTTTTTTTTTTTTGGAACCCTTGTACCTGTAGATGTAAAGAGCCCTGGTGGCACAGTGGCTAAGACTCAGCTTCTAACCAAAGAGATGGGTGGTTTGAATTTACCAGTCGCTCCATGGAAGAAAGATGTGGCATCTGCTCCTATGAAGATTTGAGCCTAAGAAAACCTATGGGGCAGTTCTACTCTGTCATATGGGGCACTATGAGTGGAAACTGACTTGACAGCACACAACAATGATATACTTGTGGATGTAACCACATTTGGAAATAGGATTTTCTTTGTTATGTCAATGAGGCCATAGCAGTGGAGGATGTGTCTCAAGCCAATCACTTTTGAGATATAAAGAAGAACAGATAAAGCACAGAAGCAGGCAAGCACAAATGGAGAAAGAGAGATGCCACCTGGAGATGACCAAGGAACTGAAAAGAGAAACGGAAAGAGACAAAGACCTTCTCTTAGCCAGCAAAGTAAGAAAGCCTTCCCCTAGAGTCAATGCTCTGAATTTGGACTTCCAGCTTCCTAAACTGTGAGAAAATAAATTTCTGTTCTTTAAAGCCACCCACTTGTGGTATTTCTGTTATAGCCGAACTAGAGAACTAAGACATCTGAATACTGTAGTCATCCTAATCCTCCTTACAGAAGTGAGATAAGTGAGGTTCACTAAACTGCAGTGACTTACAACAATTTCCTCATCAGTGAATCCCAAAGCTGGATTCTGAACCCACATTTATAAATTTCAAGTTCACTGGAGTTTCTACCTTCATGTAATGCTTTGTGTGTCGGGGGCAAGGTATTGTGACCCCTGTGTCCTATGGGACAGGCAGAAGAGGGGCAGGGATAGTCTCAGTTCATCTTGTACAGACCTGTCTACTTATCTCCTACCGAAGGTTGAAGACTTCTCAAGAGTCTGAGGACAGAGATTAGAAGCTTTCTTAGGCACATGCCTAAGAACATGAGTTCTCATAAAAAACAAAGCCTTTTCCCACTGTGATTTTGCAGTCACTGCATAACAAACCATGTGTATTCCTAGCTTCCCATTACCTCTTACTCTGTTGTCCTCACCATTCAGAAGAGAAACATCCACATTGAGGAGACACCTGGCCCTGGTGGTGATGGCTGAAGGAGCTGGTCCAGAGAAGGAGGGTGGACCCAGGATCTATCTTCACCCACTGGAAAGGCTGGCCTGAAGAATGACTAGACCTAAGCTATGAGGCCACCTAGAACCAGACTGAAGGAATCCTGGTGGCACAAATGGTTAAGCACTTGACTGCTAACCCAAAGGTTAGCAGTTCAAGCCCACCCAGGTACTTTGCAGGAGAAAGGCCTGGTGATCTACTTCCATAAAGATTACAGCCAAGAAAATCTTATGGGCAGTTCTACGCTATCACAGTGGGTAGCAATGAGTTGAAAATAATTCAATGGCACCTAACAACAACAGGGCCACACTGAGAACTAGTAGGTAAAGGGTTTGAGGATGGTGATTTCCACTCATTCTAAGGAGGACTTTTCAGACAGCCAGATAGAACCAGCCCACTTTGCAAGCAGTGGGGCCACAGACACAATGGAAAGAATACAGACTTTGGGGTCTACCTGAGTTTGTATCTTCCTCTAGCTCTTAATTAGCTGTGTGCCACGTGAAAGTCACTTAACGTTTCTGAGCCTCACTTTCATCATCCATAGGAAAGAGGGGGAGAAAATAAGACTTAAGTAGTTATAAGGGTCAGATAAGACAATACAGATACAGTGTATGTATATGCCTGAAATGACTGGGATTTCTCAGAAGCCCCATCAATGATATATTTCATGCTCCCCACACCTGGAGTTTTCATTAGCAGGGGTTAAAATCGCAGATGGTTGGTTTGTTGATCTTAAAATTAAAATCTTCATCTGAATCTGAGAGTATGATTTTTTGAGGAGTCCCTGAGTGGTGCAAATGATTAAGCGCTTGACTATTAGCCAAAAGGTTGGTGACTAGAACCTACCCCAAGATACCTTGAAAGGCAGGCCTGGCAATCAGCTTTCAAAAACTACAGCTTTCCAAACCCTATGGAACAGTTCTACTCTGTACTCATGGGTTGTCATGAGGCAGAATTGAGTCCATGGCAACTAACATCATTTTGTGGGTTGACAGAATTGTCTTTGGGGGTGGAGGTGGAATGGAGGAGGCATGGTAACAAGGAAAACAGAGCTCAAAGGAAAAAGTTGATACTTTGAATCATTTATCATTAATCTAAATTGCTTAAGACATTTGAATGGAGTACAGCTGTTTTTCTCTAAAGCAATAGCCAGAGATTGGCTGGGGAGACCTTAATAGACCCACCATAATCTCATCAGTATCTCCAAGATTACCCAAATAGATACATGCCAAAAAAAAACAAAACAAAACAACCTCACTGCCATCGAGTCCACCCGACTCATAGCGACACTTCCTTGGGTTTCTGAGGCAGTATCAATACAGTAGATTGCCCAGCCTTCTGGTTAGCAGTCAAATGCCTTAGGCACCATACCAGCAGAACTCCTAATAGATAAATAGTCTAATAAAAAAAAATACATAGTCTAATAAATTTCTTTGCTTGCTATGGAAATTCAGCATCAACATAAGCTTCTCCCTCTTCCTCACCAGTCCCTAATCCCTTCCATGTAGAAAATTGGGAGCTGCCTTGTCCTATAGCTTGGCAAATTTTGTCATGTGAGGGAGACATCTTTAAGATAAAGTGCATACTCTGTTCTATTCTTGTCAATGGTTAATGATTCTTTGGACGGGAGTCAGGTATTAAAAAGCTACATTAATTTTTTTTAGGATGCCAGTATGTCATTCCATTCATCCCCAGAGTTGGCTCACCTCCCACACTTGTAATGCTAGATATCCATAAGAGGACACTACATTTAGAAGAATATATCTCATGTGGGGTAGATGCCAAGGAAAAGAATCCTTCTCATGAAATACTTCTTGATCCTATAGAGATGATTTGCAGTATTTGCAAAACAATCAATTATCAAATGACTTTTATTTGACATTTGGTTCACTCATTCTTTTATCCATTTAATCAGTCAACATGTATGTATTGAGCAATTTGCTAGGACCTGGAAATATGAAATACACTGGCAAGGTCCTCACTCTCAGAGATTGGAGCTTACAGAAGTTTCCTCTGAATCTCAGGGATATAGTCATGGTCTGCCAGGCCATGGTAGGCTGCCACATCACTGTCACCAAATAGAAACTTAGGGAGAAGTCTAGTTTCCTTAGAAATGATGGCAGTCCTCTGGACCCCTGCTGAACCATGGTACCTTGAGAGAAGGAGAAGGATGAGGTCATTCACACAGTGCATTAAAGAGAGAAGAACAGGGTGGTTAATCTTTTGCAAGGTAATGCTGAAAAAAAAAATAAGGCAAGAAAATTATTCAGAATTTTCTAATAAATCAGGCCTGAATTTGTTTTTTCTGCCTCCTGTGCTTTTATGTTATTATTTAAGGGTACAATCTATATCCACTATATTGAATTAAAACAATTTGGTCCTTTACTCCCCACTCCACCTTGAACAATATTTTCCATTTTACCCTCTTTTATGATCTTTTACTCTCAGTACTGGTGGTGCAAGCAATTCCAATCCATTCTCAATCTTAGTCCTCAACTCTAGGGTCTCCTTTGGGAGAGACTGTCACAATCCCTAGGGAAGCTCTGGTGGTGCAGTGCCTAATTTGACTGCTAATCAGAAGGCTGGTGGTTCAAATTCACCAGCCACTCCTCAGAAGTAAGACTGGGCAATCTACTTCTGTGGTGTAGTAAATTACTTAGTGTGGCTTTTCTACCCATAAGTCTTTGTAAACTCCAAGGTGGGATTTTCTATGAGCAACTGAGGAGCTCCTGATTGCTGAAGTTGTCCACCTGAAGTATTTCTGTTGGGAGTGGCACAAAACAATGTTGTGGGAGGTGCCCACTCTCTCTCAAGTGCTTAGAGTTCTGATGCTATGATTGGCTAGTTTGACCACCCTGCCGAGCTCAAAAGGAGGCCTCCTAGAGGCAGAACTCTCTCTGACTGCTGGTTGAGGAAGATGTGCTGCTGAAAGAGACACTGGTTCCTGAGACACACGTTGCTGAGAAAGAGATGCAAGAGACATGCATTGCTGAGTGAGATACCGAGGGACCAGCACTGCTGGGAAAAAGACTGTGAGAGACTGTTGGCTGAGGGACGGTGGGCTGGGAGAGAGACTGAGCATTTTTTTTTTCCTGAACTTGAATTGTAGCCTGTGGTGCTTCCCTAATAAACTCCATAATCTGTGAGTTCTGTGTGGCCACTGCAGTGAATTATCGAACCCAGGAGAGAGGTGGTGGGTGCCCTGGGAGGAACTGTTAGAGAAAGGGCTGGAGGGAGGTAGCATGTCTGGCCTGGCAGGAATAGGCCTTGTGCTATTGATGGTGATTCTGCCTTCCTCTTGTGGGATTAGAGGAGGTCAGAACATGTGACCTCCTTGCTGTTTTTGTAACTTCTGTAGAGACACGGCCTTGGAAACCCAAGGTGGGGTTGCTATGAGTCAGGATTGGCTCTACAGCAGTGAGTTTGGTTTTGGTTTTTTGGTCACAATCCTTGGGAATATGACCTGGGGAAAGGAGAGGAGAAGGGAAGTTACTATCACTAAAGCATTTGTGAAAGACAAGGTTGTGATGGGTGTGATAATGAGAGTAACCAGAAATTCAGATCTCATCTTGACAATCTAAATGTCTGACAAACCAAGTTTTTCCTGAAGTTTGTAGCAAACCCACTGGGTGGCAAAACCAGACCTGAACTAACATAAAGACTATTTATAGTCTTATATTTATTCTTCTTAGTATGAATATTCATACATTTCCTTAAAGAAATATTAATGTTTAATTGTGAGATGCTGCCACAATCCCTGTTGGGGGTGTTATGTAATTTATGGAAAAGTCCCCATATTACTTTTCTAAAATGAAAAACTTCTGAATTCTTAAACACATTGGGTTTATGAATTTCTTTTAAGGGACTGGATCTAGACTCTATTTTTTTGAGTCTCTTATGCTCTCTAATTCTATCTTATCTTTCATAGAGATAATTCTTCTTGAATTTCCTTGAGAATACAAAACAGTTGCTTCTCTACAATTCCTTTGGCTTTTTAGCCACATATTCTTCCTCCCACAGCACCCCAAATTAGCTTTTGTCTCATGTATACTATGCTTAGCACCTTAGTTTTTTCCTAACTTAAAAAGTTACTATGTATTTTTATTATGTTTTTAGCACCTTTATGGAGACATAATTTACGTATCATAAAATTCACTCATTTTAAGTGTACAATTCAGTGACTTTTAGTAAATTCACAGAGTTGCGCAGCCATCATCACAATCTAATTTTAGAAAATTTTCATTATTCCAGGAAAAACCATGAGCCCATTTGCGATCATGTGCTCCCTCCCACCGCAACCACTAATCTTTCTGTTTGTGTTTTTTGAGGCCATGCTACATGCCAAGTCCAGTCTATGGTGTTAAAACAAAAATCATAATAAGCCAATAATATAAACCGATTTGAAGTTTATTTAATATATGATTTGCAAATCGGCAACACTTCTGACTAGAGAGTAGAAGTGTTCCAGAGATGACAGAATGCCAGATTTTTACACTCCATCTTATAGATATTGCCATGGAAATGGGCCAAAACAGTTTTCATATGATAACAATTTTCCCTAAAACCCAGCTTCTAGTCAGACTCTGGAATTTCTGCTTCACAAAACAGGCTGCACATAGGTAATTCTTCAAAAGAGTACAGTGCCAAAGGTAAAACAAACTAAAAAACCAAACTCACTGCCATCCAGTCGATTCCAAGTCATAGCGATCCCTTTGGGTTTCCAAGGCAGTACTGCAGAGCGGCTGGTAGCTTTGAACTGCCAGCTTTCTGGTTAGCAGTCAAATATCTTAGGCACTGTGCCACCAGAGCTCCTTAAGGTAAAACAGTCTTTACTAATTAGGAAGACTATTGTTTGACATGAGTACTGGTGACACAGTGGTTAAACATTCAGCTGCTAAGTGAAAGATCAGTGGTTAGGACCTATCAGCTTCTCTGGGAGAAAGAGCAGTCTGCATCTTAAAAGTTTACAGCTTTGCTTGCAAGTGGCCACCTAGATGCAACGATGGGTTTCTCCTTGTCCAGAGCAAAGAAGAATGAAGAAAACCAAAGATTCATGGAAACAATTACTCCAAGTAACTGGTGCACCATGTAATCCTCAGCCTATATGACTATGAGACCAGAAGAACTAGATGGTGCCCAACTACTTACTGTCAACTCCTCAGAGGGGGATCTATGTAGGAGATCCTGGATAAAAAGGGAGAACAATGTGGAACAAAACTCAAAATCATTAAAAAAAAAAAAAAAGGTACCAGGTTGGCTGGTCTGATAGAGTCTGGTGGAACCCCTGAGACTATGGCCCCTAGCTACCCTTCAGGTCTGGAGTTGAAACCACTCTTGTGGCTTCCAGCCAAACAAAAGACAGGCATATGATCTAAACATTTACATTTGGTAAATAAACTCCTTGGAGAGATCAATCATGGGAGAAGGGTTGTGTATGCACAGGGAGACAGTTCAGGGGGCAGGAGTGCATGGAGGTAAGGACACAGGGAAGATATAGCTATCGGGAGGAAGTGGGAGGGGAGCTGTTGTGTTGTGGGTAATTACAGTCAATGTCATGAGACAAAGTGTATGTGAATTGCTGTATGGAAGATGAATTTGCTCTGTAAATTTTCACCCAAATCACAATAAAATTTAAAAAATAAATAAAGTTTACAGTTTTGGAAAACCTATGAGGCAGTTGCTCAAGGCTCAGGGTTCAAAAGGTCATTCAGACCAATGGCCCGGATAGGTCATCCAAACTCCGCGGCCTCCAGAAATTTGGATTCCAGGATAATTGTAAACTGTTTCTCAGTGATAATTTTCATGAGGAAACTGAGGTTCGTATAATAAGTAAAGGATGAAGCTGGTATTTGAACCAGGTCCTTCTGACTCCAGATTTCCTGATCTTTCTGAGGTCAACCTGAGAAGGTCAAGAGTGGCCTCTCCCTAGAGACCATCAGAGAATACAGAAGCCCAGGGCAAAGATGTTGGAAAGAATTACCAGTGGAAGGGTGGCCAACTTGGTGACCTTTAGGCTCCAGCCAGTTTAGAGCTTCTGTGATTCTAAATCCATAAAATGCCTCCAACTAAGCCAGGGACTTACGTTAATGAATAGATAAGAATGATGTGTCGTGAACAGACTAATTGCATATAAAAGGGAATGATTCTGAAGTGCACTGTGTGTTCCCTTAAGCGCTTTAAATGCCCCCCAGAGATCTGTTTGCACTCCCAATGCATTATCAATGAAGAGGCAGTTTGCCCAGCAGAGAGGAGCCTAGCCTTGATTCAAACCACCCCACATTCCAACATACTGATAGCCAAATTAATGAAAACTTGTGGTAGATTTATTGTATCAGCTCTTTAAATTTGAAATTGGTACTTCTGATATAATTGTATTTGTGTAGTGGTGTTGCAGCTGCATAAAGACTAGTTTATAGAATGAAATGTTCTGTGGTATAATTAAGTAAACATCTATCATGTTATTACTGTTATTGCTAATCTATACTTTGGCAGTTCAAACCCAGCCAGCTGAATCTTCTTTTGTTAAGATGACAACCAAGAAAACCCCATGAAGTAGTTCTACTCTGTAACTCATGGGGTCACCATGAGTCAGAATCGATTCACCAGCAACTAACAAGAAAAACAATATTATTTTTATTATTAAGAATTAACAACTTCCTCTCTTTCTATTAAAAGAAGTTGTGGTAGTTAAAGTTGTGTGTCAACTTGGTTGGGCCTGGTTGAGTGGCTGGGCAGCTAGTGGTAGTTATTCCCCATGAAGAGACTGGCAATCAACTTCATGGTGGGCTCTACCACAAGCAGCTGAGTAGCTGCCTTTGGGTATATGCTTTGCTTCCCATATATAAGGAGCAGCTTTGGGAATGGTCTCTAGCTTATGGCACACTTGAACCCTGCATGTAGCCGTGTCACCAGCCTGCCGTGCTCTGCTGACCTTGGGACTTACAATGGACTTGAGTATGACCTGCCATGTGATTTGGTAACATCGGGACTGTGCCTTTTTACTTGTCAACCTTAGTCAGTCTCAGCAGCCAGCAACAATCTGAGTGAAGAAAAGCCTCTAGCTCCAGTAGACTGGGAGCAGGAGGCAGAACTGAATCCCAAGGTTGAGGGGCTTTCACCCAGCCCCTAGAGCCTGGCATTTTGAACTTGGACTCAAAGCCTCCAAATTGTAAGAATAAACTCCTGTTTGTTCAAGCCATCCCATTTGTGGTATATTCCTGTCAGAGCGGCACTAGGAAACGAGAACAGAAGTCCATTCTCAAAGCCAGCCAAAATCGACTTTAGTCTCCCAGCCTTCCTTCCTGGAGTGGATCATGCTCCTCTCTATGACATAGACTGTGACTACCTTCCCATCTTTTAGGAATCATGTTTTTTTTTTTTCTGTACCCTTTGCCTAAGCAGAACCCATGCCTAAGAAAAGACTTATGAACTATATCATTTATGCTTTCATGTGATATGTAAATCATGAAAATACCAAAATAGAGATTCCCGGTCCATGAGTTTAAAACTGTATGCAATTTTGGAGTAAAGCACAATTTGGCCCCTGATAAACATATTTCAATGCACAGATAAGAGTTTTAATAGGTGTTCTCTTCTGGGTCCTTTTAAAATTGTATTACATATGTTTAACTTTTATTTCCTAAGACTGCCATAAAGATCACAAAAACAACAGAAATTTATTGTCTCATGGGCTTGTTGTTGTTGTGGTCAGGTGTCGTCGAGTCATTTCTGACTCATAGCAACCCCATGCACAGCAGAATGAAACACTGCCTGATCCCATGCCAGCTCCATGATCTCTGCTATACTTGTGCCCATCATCGCAGCCACCGTGTCAATCCATCTTGTTGAAGGCCTCCCCCTCTTTTGTTGACCCTCCACCCTACCAAGCGTGACATCCTTCTCCAGGGAATGGTCCCTTCTGACAACATGACCAAAATAGGTGATATGAAGTCTGGCCATTCT
>NW_006921602.1:18118849-18124034 GCF_000298275.1 Orycteropus afer afer
CCACAGATGTAGTCAATCTGATTCCTGGTGTTCCATCTGGTGAAGTCCACGTGTAGAGCTGCCATTTGTGTTGTTGAAAAAAGGTATTTGCAATGAACAAGTTGTTGGTCTTGCAAAATCCTACCATGCGAGTTCCAGCATTAGTCCAAAATCAAGGCGTTGGCAAGGCCTATTCTCTCTGAAGACTGTAGGGGAAGATCTTTCCTTGTCTCATCCAGGTCCTGGTGGTTCCCAGCAGTCACTGGCATTCCCCACTTGTAAATAGGTCACTCCAATCTGCCTCCATCTTTGCATGGTCGTCTTCTCTCTGTGTCTCTTCTTTTTTTGAGGACAACACTCATATTTGATTACACCCACCCTACTGGACTAAGACCTCATGTTGTTGTTGTTAGTTGCCATGGAGTAGATTACAACTCATGGTGTCCTGTGTGTGAAGCGTAGAACTGCTCCATAATTTTCAAGGCTGTGACCTTCTGGAAGAAGATCATTCAGCCTGTCCTCTGAAGCACCTCTGAGTGGATTCAAATTGTCAACCTTTTGGTTGGCTAGCAGTCTTTGATTAAGTTTTCATGTCCTTTGCCCATTTTTAATTGGGTTGTTTTCTTTTCATTATTGAGATGTTGAAATTTTCTAAAAATTTTAGAGATCAGTTCCTTATTGGATATGTCATTGCAAAAAATTTTCTCGTCTGTAGGTTTACTTTTACTCTTTTGGAGAAGTCTTTTGATGAGCTTAAGTGTTTAATATTTAAGCAGTCCCATTTGTCTAGTGCGTCTTCTGCTGTTTGTGCATTTTTGGTTAGTTTGATATTCTGTTCATGCCATATATTAGGGCCCCTAGCATTGTTCCTATTTTTCCTTCCATGATCTTTATAGTTTTAGGTTTTATATTTAGGTCTTTGATACATTTTGAGTTAGTTTTTGTGTATGGTGTGAAATATTAATCCTGTTCCATTTTTCTACATTCAGTTTTGCCAGCACCATTTGTTAAAGAGACTGTCTCTCTCCCATTTAATGCAATTTGGCCCTTTGTTGAAGATCAGCCTTCCATAGGTGGATGAATTTATGTCTGGATTCTCAATTCTGTTCCATTGGTCTATGTGTCTGTCATTGTGCCAGTACCAGGCTGTTCTGACTACCATGCCTGTATTCTGAGATCTGGTAGTATGAGGTCTCCTACTTTGTTCTTCTTCTTCAATAATGCTTTACTTATGCAGGCCTTCTTTCCTTTACAAATAAAGTTGGCAATTAGTTTTTCCATCTCATGAAAGAATGCTGTTGGAATTTTGATCAGGATTGCATTTTCTCTACAGATCCCTTTGGGTAGTATTGCCATTTTCAATGTTAAGTCTTCCTATTCAAGAGCATAGTATGTTTTCCATTTATTTATGTCTGTTTTGGTTTCTTGCATTAGTGTTTTGTAGTTTTCTTTGTATATGACTTTTACAACCCTGGTTAGATTTATTTCCTAAGTATTTTATGTTTTGATATTGTTTTCCTGATTTCATTTTCAAAGTTCTCTTTGATGGTGTAGAGGAATACAACTAATATTTGTATGTTGACCTTGTATCCTGCTACTTTCCTAAATCCTTCTATTAGTTCCAGTAGCTTTCTTGTAGAATCTTTGAGATTTTCTGTGTATAGTATCATAGCATCTGTGAATAAGGATAGTTTTACTTCTTCCTTACATTTGAGTACCTTTTATTTCTTTTTCTTGCTTTATTGCTCTAGCTGAAGTTCCAGCACAATGTTGAGTAAGAGAGGTGATAAAGACCATCCTTGTCAGGTTCCTGTTCTCTAGAGGGGTGTTTTCAGTCTCTCTCCGTTGAGAATAATGTTGGCTATTTATTTTGTATAAATGCCCTTTATTGTGTTGAGAAATGTCCCTTCTATTCCTATTTTGCTGAGAGTTTTTATCAGGAATGGGTGTTGGACTTTATCAGATGCCTTTTCTGCAGCAATTGATATGATCATATGGTTCTTTTCCTTTGTTTTACTTATGTGGTAGATTACATTGATTTATTTTCTAATGAACCATTCTTGCATACCTGGTATGAATCCCACTTGGTCTGTGAGGTTTTTTTTTTTTTTTTTTTTTTTTTTTGGATAGGCTATTGCCTTCTATAGGCTAGAATTTTGTTGAGAATTTTTGTGTCTATATTCATGAAGGATATTGGTCTGTAATTTAATTTAATTTTTTTTTTTTTTTTTTAGTGTCTTTAGTATTGGGTTATGGGGCAATCTAGTTCCATAGTGATACTGCCTCAGCAACCACAGGAGGAGTCGCTATGAGTTGAGTCCAACTCAGCGGCACATAACAACAACAACAACAAAGTATCAAGGTTATGCTGGCTTTATAGAATGAATTTGGGAGCATTCCTCCCTTTTCTATGCTCTGCAATAGTTTGAATAGTATTGTTGTAGAGCTTTTTTTTGAATGTTTGGTAGAATTGTCCAGTGAAACCATATGGACCAGAGTTTTGCTGTTGTTTGGAGTTTTTTTTTTTTTTTTTTTAAATTACCTCATCAAGTTCTTCTTTTGTTATAAGTCTGTTCAGTATTCCTATCTCAATTTGTGTTAGTTTAGGTAGGTAGTGTGGTTCCAGAAATTTTTCCATTCCCTCTAGGTTTTCAAATTTGTTGGTGTATAATTTTTCATAGTATTCTGTTATGATCCTTTTTATTTCAGTTAGTTCTGTCATACTGTCACCCATCTCATTTCTTATTTGAGTTATTTGCTTCTTCTATTCTTCTTTTGTCAGTTTGGCCAGTGGTTTGTTGGTTTTATTGATCCTTTCAAAGAACCAATTTCTAGTCTTGTTGATTCTCTCTATTGTTTTTTTGTTCTTCATTTCCTTTATTTCTGGTCTAATCTTTATTATTTCCTTTCTTCTGGGGTCAGTAGGCTTCTTTGCTTCTCTCTTTCTAGTGGTTCAAGTTGTAGGATTAATGTTTTCATTTTGGTCCTTTCTTCTTTTTTGGTATGTGCATTTATTGCTATAAATTTACCTCTGAGCACTGCTTTTGTTGTGTTCCAAAGGTTTTGGTAAGTTGTGTTTTCATTCTCGTTTGATTCTAGGATTTGCTTTTTTATTTCATCTTTGTTTTCTTCTATTACCTACTGATTTGTAAGCAAGGTGTTACTCAGTTTCTATGTATTTGATTTTTTTTTCCTTGCTGATTTCTACTTTTATAGTGTTGTAATCAGGCAAAATGCATTGTATTATTTTGATGTTTTAGATTTTACTGAGGCTTGTTTGGTGGCCACAAATGTGGTCTATTCTGGAAAATTATCCCTGTGCATTGGAAAAGAATGTATACTTTGCTGCTTTTGGGTGGAGTGCTCTGTGTTTGTCTATGAAGTCAAATTGGTTAATTATGACATTAAGATCTTCTGTATCTTTGTTAAGTTTCTTTCTAGTTCTATCCTTCACCAAAAGTGGTGTATTAAGATCTTTTACTATTATTGTGGAGTTATATATTTCTCTTTTGAAGGCTGTTAGAGTTTGTTTCATGTATTTTGGAGCTTTTTATTTTGGGTGTGTATATCTATTATGGTTAAGTCCTCTTGGTGATTTGACCCTTTAATCATTATTTAATGCCTTGCCTTATCTATTTTTTATTATTTATTTAAGGTTTGTTTTTTTTTTAATTGTGATTTGGGTGAAAATTTACAGAGCAAATTCACTTTCTATACAGCAGTTCACATACCCTTTGTCTCATGACATTAACCACAATTTACCACAATGTAACAGCTCCTTTCCTACTTCCTCCTGATAGTTACCTCTTCCCTGTGTCCATCCCTCCATGCACTGCTGCCCCTTGAGCTGTCTCTCTGAACATAAGCAGCCCTTCTTTCTCCCATGATTGTTCTCTCCAAGGAGTGTATCTACCTCAGGTAAGTGTTCAACTCATATGCCTGTCTATTGTTTGGCAGGAAGCCACAGGTGTGGGTTCAATTCCAGACCTCAAGGGCAGCTAGGGGCCATAGTCTCAGTGGTTCCACCAGATTCTGTCAGACCAGCAAACCTGGTTCCCCCTTTTTTTTTTCTCCAAATGATTTTGAGTTTTGTTCCACATTGTTCTCCCTGTCTATCCAGAATCTCCTACATAGATCCCCTTCCAAGTGGTTGACAGTAGTAGTAGCTGGGCACCGTCTAGTTCTTCTGGTCTCATAGTCGTATAGGCTGCAGATCTGATCGTGTACCAGTTGCTAGGACTAATTGTTTTCATGAATTTTTGGTTCTCTTCATTCTTCTTTGCTGTGGATGAGGACAAACCCATTGTTGCATCTAGATGGCAGCTTGAAAGCTTTTAAGATCCCAGTCACTGCTTGCCAAAGTAGGAGATGGAACAATGTTTTGTGTAGTATGTTATGCCAATTGAGCTTGATGTCCTCTGCAACTATAGTGCCGAACCCACAGGTTCAACTACTTGGTCCCTCTGGGTAGCTGGCTGTGACCAAGCAGTGACTACAACCTTGCCCGTTATCCGCTCTACTATATACCTGGGAATTCAGATCATACACATAAACTTATAGGACCACTGTCTGCCAACCCTATACATGGTCTTGGGTACACTCCCCACTTCATAGACATACCTAATAGTTCAACCTGTCCACCCATCTATTCACCCGTATGCCCATGTTTTCTTTCACTGACAACGTAGTACTATATGTACAATAGGGTTTACTTTTGTTGTCTGTACCTCCCACATACTTCTCTATGTCTTTCTCTTCCTCGACGCCACCATATTGATCACTCACAATTGGCACATTGCCCTTCTCTTCACCCAAATCAATACTTATCTCTATCTAAGTGTTCCCTTCCCTCTCCTCCCACTCCTGGTAACCAACAAAGAAAATTTCCTTCCATAGATAAACATTTACAATAATGGGCTAATATAATTATTTGTCCTTTTGTGATTGACTTATTTCACTCAGCATAATGTCCTCCAAGTTCATCCATGTTATGCAGTGTTTTGCAGATCTACATTATTCTTTAGTGTTGCATGGTATTCCATTGTGTGTATGTACCATAGTTTGGATATCCATTCCTCAGTTGAAGGACACTTATGTTGTTTCCATCTTTTGGCTATTGTAAATAGTGCTGCGATGAACATGGATGTGCATATGTCTGTTCTTGTCATGGCTCTCATTTCTTTAGGATATATACCTAGTAATGGAA
>NW_006921602.1:18136078-18148108 GCF_000298275.1 Orycteropus afer afer
AAAAAAAAAGAAAAAGAAAAAGAAAAAAAAATCAGTGGAGGACAGGGCAGGGCACCCAGACTCCATCCTAGCACACAGACTGGGATGGAGTTCCTGTGGGCCCAGAAGGTGCGTGGAAGTGGGGATGGCCGCACCTCCATTCACCAAGTAGGTGTGGAGTATAAGAGTAGCAAGAGGAATGTCACACCTTTTCAGTTTCACAGGTCCGGAGTGTCCTGGGGGTTACTGACAAGCAGAACCTGTTCTTAAGCCCCTGGAATCTTGGAGAGCGCTGTCTCTTTAAATATCCAAAATGGTCTTGCCTTATCTTTTATGGTGGATTTTGCCTTAAATTCTGTTTTAGCAGAGGTTAATATTGCCATTCCTGCTCTATTTTGATTGTTTGCTTGATATATTTTTTCCATTCTTATAGTTTTAGCTTATTTATGTCTTCGTGTCTAAGATTAATCCCTTGTACAGAATATATTTATGAGTTGTGTATTTTTTGTATCCGTTCTTCCACTTTCTGTCTTTTTACTGATGTGTTTAAACAATTTATGTTCATAGTGATTATTGGTAGGTATGAATTTACTGCTGTCATTTTGTTGTGTTTTTGATGGTGTTGATAGCTTTTGTTCTGCTTAATTTTCTCTGCTGAGTTCTTTTGTTTGTAAATTTTTGTTTTCTATCTTTTGCTGTTGTTGATTTTGTGTTTACTGAATCTTTATGTTTTTATTCTTTTTTATTTTGATGAGTAGGTTTGTTACCTATTTTGTGATTACCTTGAAATTTACTTTAATCTTCCTAAGTTTAAAGCAGTCTTTTATTTCTTGATATCACCTGGACTTCCTCTCCATATGAAAGCTCTGTATTTACACCAGTTATTTTCCCTTTTTGTTTTGATATTGTCATCATTTACAAACTGACATCTCTGTTTCCCTGTTTTCAGTCTTTTAGCTTTGTCTTTTTTTTGAGAATTTTTTGTCTGGGTTGGTATCTGGCTGATGCTGTCCTGTGTCCTAATCACAGGTTGTCATCCAGTGTTGTTGGTTTTCTTTCTGTTTGAAGGACTTTCTTTAATATTTCTTGCAAGGTTGGTCTGGTTATTACAAATTCCTTTAAATTCTGTTTATCTGGATATGTTGTAATTTTGCCATCATATTTGAGAGTCAGTTTTTCTGGATATATAATTCTTGGTTGGCAATTTTTTTCTTTCAGGGTTTTACATATGGCATCCCATTGTCCTTGCATGGTTTCTGCTCAGTAATTAGAATTTAGTCTTATTGGTTCCTGTTTGTAAGTGACTTTTCATTTTTCCTGAGCTGCTTTCAGCATTCTTTCTTTGTCTTGGTTTTGGAAAGTTTGATTTAGATATTTCTTGGTGACTTTCTTTTTGGGTCTATCCTGTATGAGATTTGTTGAGCTTCTTGGATAAATATCTTTTCATCTTTCATGATATTAGAGACGTTTTCTGCCAGCAAATCTTTGACATTTCTCTGGGTTGGTTATTTTTCTCCTTCTTCTTCTTTTTAACGTGATGACAGTTGTTGTTTGGTTGCTTTAGAGTCAATTTCAACTCAGGGTAACCCCAGGTGTGAAGAGTAGAAGTGCCCCATAGGGTTTTCTTATTTATTTATTTTCCTTCACGCAACTTAATATGTGTCTATCCTCTATTAAGTGGTTTACCCTCCCTTCCCACCAAACCCTGGTAACCACCAAAGAATATTTCTCTTTTTGTTAAAACCTTTTCTTGACTTTTTACAATAGTGGCATTGTAAAATATTTGCCTTTTTTTTATTGACTAACCTCATTCAGCATAATGGCTTCTTAGTTCATCCATGGTATGAGATGTTTCACAGATTTATCATTCTTCTTTAATACTACATAGTATTCAATTGTGTGTATGTACTATACTTTGTTGCTCCATTCCTCTATTGATAGGCATTTAGGTTGTTTCATCTTTTTGCTATTGTGAATACTGCTGCAATGAATATGAGTGTGCATATATCTGTTCATGTCACAGCTCTTATTTCTCTAGGATATACTCAGTGATGGAATTGCTACATCATATGGTATTTCTATTTCCAGGTTTTTAAAGAAGCACTATACTGTTTTTCACCATGGTTGCACCATTTTACAATTCCACCAGCAGTATATGAGGGTTCCAATCTCTCCATACCCTCACCATCCTTTCTTATTTTCTGTTTCTTTGAACTTTGCTATTAGTGCTGTGATGAGAAGATATCTCATTGCTGTTTTCATTTACATCTCTCTGATGGCTAATAATCTCAAACATTTCTTCATGTATTTGTCAGCTGCCTGAATGTCTTCTTTGTGAAGTGCCTGTTCATGTCCTCTGCCCATTTTTCAAGTGGATTTCTTTTTGTTGTTAAGTTGTTGAAGATTTCTATAAATTTTAGAGATTAGCTACTTGTCTGAATTTTGTCTCCAATTATTTTTTTTTCCAATCTGTGAATTCTCTTTTCACTCTTTTGGTGCAGTATTGTGATGTGCATAAGTGTCTAATTTTTAGGAGGTCTAAGTCATCTATTTTATTTTCTGGTGTTTTGTATTTCTAGTTATATTCAATAGTGTATTTATGACATACATTATGGCTCCTAAGTTTGTCTCTATTTTTCCTTTGATGACCTTTATGATTTTAGGTTTTATGTTCATGTTTTCGATCCAACTTGACTTTGTTTTTTGTATATAGTGTGAGATAAGGGTTCTATTTCATTTTTTGGCAAGTGGATATCCAGTTTTGCCAATACCATTTATTTAAGACACTAACTCTTCCCCATTTAATGAGTTTTGGCCCTTTGCTACATATCAGCTGTCCATAGATTAATGGATTTACTTCTGGGTTCTCAATTCTGTTCCATTGGTCTATGTGTCTGTCCTTGTACAAGAACCAGGCTATTTTAACTCCTGTATCTGTGTAGCAGGTTTTGAGATTAGGGAGTGTGAGGCCTCCTACTTTATTCTTCTTCTTTAGTATGCTTTACTTATGAGTCTCTTTTTATTTTGTATAAAGTTGGTGATTAGCTTTTCCATATCTTTAAAGAATGATGACAGAATCTGGATCAGGAGTGCATTATATCTGTAGATCACTTTAGGTAGTATTGTTATTTTCACAAGATGAAGTCTTCCTATCCATGAGCATGGTATATTCTTCCATTTAGGTAGGTCTCTTTGGTTTCTTGTAATAATGTTTTGTAGTTTTGTTGGCATAGGTCTTTTGTGTCTCTGGTTAGATTTATTCCTAAGTACTTTATCTTTTGGGTGGTTACTATAAATGGTATTACTTTCCTGATTTCCTTTTCAGAGTTCTTTTCAATAGTGTAAAAGAATCTGCCTGATTTTTCTATGTTGATCTTATACCCCGACACTGCTGAAACTATCAATTATTTCTAGTAATTTTCTTACCAAGTCTTTAGAATTTTCTATGTATAAGATCATATCATCTGTAAATAGAGATATTTAACTTCTTCTTTGCCAGTTTGAATGGTTTTATTTCCCTTTCTTGCCTATTGCTCTGGCAAGAACTTTCAATACACTAGAATAAGAGTAGTGAAAAAGGACATCCTCATCTGGTATCTGTTTATAAAAGGAATGCTTTCAGTATCTACCAATTGAGAATAATGTTGACCATTGGTTGTATATATGCTCTTAATTATGTTGATGAATGTCTCTTGTATTCCTATTTTGTTCAGCATTTTTATCAGTAATGGGTGTTAGATTTTGTCAAATGGCTTTTCTACATAAACTGATATGATTGTGTGATTCTTTTCCTATGATTTATTTATGTGATTAATTGTGTTGATTGCTTTTCTAATGTCAAGTCATCCTTGTGTACCTGGTATGAATCTCACTTGGTCATGATGGGTGTTGTTTTTTTTTCGTTTGTTTGTTTGTTTTGTTTTTGTCTCTCCTGATCTGTAATTCTGATCATGGGTAAATTTTTCCTCTTGATAGTGTCTCACATAATTCTTAGGCTTTCTTTATTTTTCTTTGTTCTTTTTTCTGGTTTTTCCTCAAAGAAATTGTTGTCAAGGGATTTGTCTTCTAATTCACTGATCTGGTCTTCTGTTGATTCAGTTTTCTCCTATGTCCTTCTATTGAATTATCTATTTCTGAAATTTTATTGCTAATCTTTTGGATTTATAGTTGCTATTTTTATATGGTTTCAATTTCTCTATTTATTTTGTTCTTATATTGTTTTCCTGAATTCTTCTGTTGTTTTGTTTGTGTTTTCCTTGGTTTTATCTGTGTTTTCCTTGATGTCCTTCTTGATCTTTAAGAAATCCCTATTAGTCTCTTGAATTCTTTATCAAGTACTTTCACTATTATCTCTTCTTTCAGTAGGTTTTCTGGTTCATTATTTTGGTCTTTAGCAGGAGCAATCTTGTCCTGCTTCTTTATGTGATTTGATATTTTTTGTTGTCTCTGAGGTATTAAGGTGTTTATTATATTTATTTATTGTGTGTCCTGATTTTTTTGCTTGTTTTGATATATCTGAGTAGGCACAGCATGTGTGCTGCCCTGACTGCTAGTCTGACTGCACTGGAGCTCTTACTACCTGTCTATGTGTGGGTGGAGCAGTGACACAGTGTGTAAGCATGAGTCTCCTTTTGCTGGTCTTACAGGGTGGCCAAGGATGTAGCTGGCATTGCTGGGGAAGTGTTTGGTCAGCTGCCTGGGGGCAGGAGAGGGAGGATTCTTATTGGTTGCTGGGTTGGGTGTTGTGTGTGCACACTGTCAGTTGCTAAGTGGTCAGAGCAAGAGTGCCTGGGTCATTGGTCTTAGGGTGAGTGGAAGGGAAAGTCTCACAGACTGTTATAAGTGTACAGGGCTGCTTGGGTGTGGTTGGAGCAGGCACAAGCCTTTCATTGCAGGGAGAGGGCAATGTAAAGGGCAAGGCAGAAGGGATGTCACTAGTCCACAAGTACCCACTAGGAGGCCATGCCCTATCTGTTACAGTGTGACATGGGGCACAGTGTGCCACCAGTCCTTGGTCCTCAGAAAAACTGGCTGGAGGGAATAGGAGGTGCTGCTAGTATGTAGTTCTTTGGCATGGGTGGCTAGGCATAGGAGTGGGTGCCTCTAATTCACAGGGTCCTAGCACCAAAAGCTAGATGGGAGTAGTGGCTGCCACTGGTGTATAGGCCCTTGGTGTGGGCAGCTGGGTGAAGAAGCAGGGCTGCTGGTCTTCAGGCCCCCAGAATAGTTGGCTGGGTGGAAGAGGAGAAGTGACCATCCCCTGGCATCTGGTGCAGAAGGCCATTTGGAGAAGTGGACACCTTGGACCCTCAGGCCCCAGCTCAAGTGGCTAAGCTTAGGAACTAGTGCTGCCAGTCTATAGGCACCCAGTGTGAGTGAATGGGCTGAAGAGAGAATGCCACTGGACCACAGGTTCCCAGTGTGGTTGGAAAAAGTGATGCGATAGTTCCATGAGCCCCCAGCATGAATGGCTAGGTAGATAAATGGGCACTATTGTTCATTGGGACCCTGGAGATGGTGATTGGGTGGGAAGGTTGCTGCTGCTAGTCACAGATCCCTGGCACAAGTGACTGAGCCAAGAGCCAAGTTCTAGTCTGTGGACCCCTGGCCCTGGGGTGATGCTGATGGACCATGAGCCCATATGGCAGAGGGGTTGTTGAGGGGGATGGGAAGGACACTACAGGTCCACAGGCTTCTGGTTCATGTGGGTTGGGGCATGCACAATGGGTGAGGTGACTGCACTTAACTTTCACAGGGTTGGGGCCACTCCTGCCTGGCTCTGGATATAGGTGCAGAGTTGCTCTTACTTGCTTGTACCAGGTGATGGAGGCTTCAACTCAGACTGCTATTTGTTTTGTCTTAGCATGTTCTGACTGTACAGGTCCATCTGGCAGTGATTGGTAGTTCTCTGTGTCTGCTGTTTTTGTACAGCCTCTCCTTCTACTTCCACAATCAGATTCCTCAGCCTTGCCTTTGATGTTCAGGGTTCCAAAGTTGTCATCTGTGTCTGATTCACTTGTTTTCTTGGGTCTTTGTTGTAAGAGGGACATTATGAGACACTGTGGTAGTTAGGGTTATATGCCACTTGGCTAGACCTATTATTGAGTGGCTGGGCAGCTGGTGGTAGTTATTCCTCATGATGAGACTAGCAATCAACTCCATGGTGGAATCTGGCATGAGCAGCTCAGTAGCTGCTTTAGGAATGTGGTCTGCTTCCTGCATATATGGAAAAGCTTTGGGACTGATCTATAGCTTTTTGGCACAGTTGGACCCTGCATGTAGCCAAGTCTTCATTCAGCAGCCTGCTATATTGTCTGCCAATCTTGAGATTGTTTCTGGACTTACTTGAACTAGTGGCCTGCCATGTTGCATGATAATTTTGGGACTGTGCCATTTTACTTGTCAACCTTGGGTTTGTCAGCCTCCCCAGTCAGCAGCTGCCTAAGTTAAGAGATTCCTCCAGTTCCAGTGGGCTGGGAGCAAGAGGCAGAGCTGAAGCCCAAGGTTGAGGGGCTTTCACCTAGCCCCTAGAGCCTGGCACTTGGAACTCAGACTTCTAGCCTCCAGAACTATAAGACAATAAACTCCTGTTTGTTGAAGCCATCCTATTTGTGGTGTATTCCTGTCAGAGTGGCACTAAGTAATCAAAACAAATATCTGACTATGCTGCCATCTTGTACCATCTCCTTCATCCTTATTGTTAGAGTCAAGGAAAGCTAGCCTCATAGATATTAAGGAACTGGCCAAGAGTTACACATCTAATAAAGGTAGCATGGAGATTGGAATTTCATGTCCATTTTGTCTGGGACACACTCTTCATAGCAGCTTAAAGACCATAGCCTTGCTCAAGGATACAGAGATAATAAATGGCAGAGTGGGGAATTGTCTTCTCTCTGGCTCCCATGCCTTTTCTATCAAAGTATGCTACTGCCCATGAAGTCTCAGAACATGAAATTAAGGGCTTGATCTTAAGGCTGAGACTTGATAACAAACGCCTAGCCAATGACATTTTTCACTTCTACCTGATAAATGGAGTCCCTATGTGGTGCAAATGGTTAACATGTTTGACTACTAACTGAAAGGTTGGAGGCTTGAGTCCACCTATAAGTACCTCAGAAGAAAGGCCTGGTAATATTTCTAAAAAATGAGCCATTGAAAACTTGATGGAGCACAGTTCTACTCTGACTCATACAGGGTTGCCATTAAGCTGATCAGCTCAACAGCTACTGGTTGGTTTTATCTGACGAACTAGAGTGAAGACATAGCCTCTCTACCACAAATGGTATCAAAGTGGCTTTATTTAGACTTAGAGAGTCATACACTTGAGCTACTTTACTTGGAATAATTTTTTTCTTCTCCTAGAATTAATTTATTATAAGGTAGTGTTCAATGAGTGGGGCTTTTAAAAAAAATTAACAAGAAACTAGTAATACAAGATTTTCCTCAATGTTTTCTACATCTATGAGCTCATTACAATTCGTCATTCCTGCCACTTACTTTTCCACATATTCCCAGGAGATTTCCCTGCATCTCCATGTTTATGTAAGCTAAAAATATATTCAAATGTTTTCATCTAAAGCATATTTTCATATGAGAGCACTCATCTTGCTAGATAGGAAGGTTGTCTGAAGAGGTACTGTGGGCTGCCTGAGCCAGCATGACTAGGGCCACCAGATTATGTTTCATTTTTTATTTCCTCATTTGTTAGGGGATGATTTCAGGAGTAAAATGCACCTGCATTTAGGCTATACCTGAATCAGTATTCTGAGAAACAAGAGGTAATGAGTTGGAAAGAGAAGAAGTGGGAGACAAGATGGATGGTGGGAAGCTTACTCTCTGAACAAAATAATACTGCCAGGAAATCTTGTGATGGGTCTTCCTTTGGTAGTGGAAGTGAAACTGTTGTTAAGTGTTTGCTTAATACCAGCCAGTGCCTTTAATTTTCATTTTTTGGTAGTTTTTCTGTAAAATCCTTCTTACCTCTTGACTACTTCCCTGATCATTTATTTTGAAATTTATACATATTTTAACATGTAATTTATGACAAGTGTTTCCTTTCTCTCAGGGATTACTGTTAAAAGAACAAACATTGACTCAAATGGACAGGTCCCCTCATCACTGACAATGAGGTGGAATGATTAAACTGCATCTGTTAAACCTATGAGGGATGGACTGAGATTCCATGTCTCCCTACTTTTATCTTTAGCACACATATATCATATAGACCAGAGGTTGCAAATCAGGCTCACAGACATGTTTTCTTGGGCTAACATATTAAAACAAGGGGAAAAAAAATGAGTTTTTAAAAAATTGACAATTTTTTTTGGTGGGGGGAAAGAAGTTCATATAAAAATTCTTATTTCTGATAGCTTTTGAAAAATTCAAAGCTCTAGCACACAGGACCCACGTTTGCCCTCAGGGACATGGGGTTGTAGCTGAATAATGTCCTTTTAGGAAAGGTACATGCTTTCCAGGCTACCATGGGTCCCACCAGTTTATGATGTCTTGAGAAGCATTTGGCCTCTGTATGCATTTAAGATTACAATCCTAGAAGGTTGTCAATGGCTTCTAAAACAAACAAAAAAATCTATCCTTTCTCATCTCAGTAATTTTTAGAAGAACTCACAATGATACATTCATATTTGGAAGGTGTGCATGGGTCAGCTCACATTTTAGCACTTGCGTAGTAATTTATTTCTGTGGTGGGGGGGTGCGTGGTACACTATGTGATTATTCACCAGCCCCAGCAGTCCCCCACCACTCCCATCACCACCATTCACCCTAGTACAGTCCTAGAGACAGCAAAGCATACACTTCCACATGAGGCAGACCTAGCCTCCAATTCTGGCTGTGCCTTTCACTAATTCTGTGATGCTGAGCATGTCATTTAACCTCTCCCAGTCCCAGCATCCTCCTCTGTAAATGAAGATGCTGTGAGGGTAAAAATGAACAAATGCATGTTTGCACAGGCCTGACCCACATTAACACCTAACACATGTTCCCTGCTTCTGCTCCCCCCTTCAAGCCAATAACCAGATTGAGTTGGCAAGTTCTGTCACTGAACTGACAGCAAATTCAGTCAAAATGGTTGCAGGAAAAGACACAGACACCTCTGTATGGAGAAGTGATGCGATGTGGAAAGCCATTCAACGCAGAGAAAAAGCCCCTTCTGGAGCAGGCTGGGCATTCTGGAAGTTTAAGGACTCGTTGTCTGACAGAATTTCTCCAAGTGGTGTCTTCCCACAGGGGAGACTTGATATGTCCTTTGTCATTGTTGCTCCTGAACTGCAACTACAGAAATTTAGAAGGAAATGAGGAAACTGTGAATTTGAGACCAGATTTCAGCATGGAGCCCAAAGGCTTCCAGTTAAGTGTGAACACTGTATGAGAGATAACAATAGGGAGTGAGATATGCTAAAAGTGTTATACATGAATTTACATTCAATAAAAAACCCTTCTAGCTATAATTATCACATTTTTGCTAATATTGAGATTCTAGATGTCATACTTAATATTTGAGTAAACTAATTAAAGATTCCACCCATCCTTGACAAACAATCTTTTTATTGAAAGTTTTCAAATGTGCCTTTTTTTTTTTTTTTTTAGTTGAAATTGACTGATCTCCTTGTCCAGTACTTGGAGGTAGAAGCCTGGGAGCGGCTCAACTATTTGCTTTTCCCTTTTTCCATCTCTCTCCACACCTCCCCCCCCACCTTTCTCTGTAGGGTTTCATGTTCTTTTGTTAAGGGCACTATTTTCAGACAGTGTTAATATGTCTTTTTTATGCATTTGCCAAATAGTTCTAGGTGGAATTGCCTCTTAAGATTTCTTCTTGGCTGTGGCACATTCAGACTCAAATTGTTGTGCTCAGTAGGGCCATTGTGACATTATAACAGGGAAAATGCTTCATCATGTGTTGTAGAAGATGGAATCCTCACTAAGGAGCCCAGGGATCAAAGCTGAGGAAAAAAGATTAATTTTTATGCATCAAGTCATTATGGAGGGAGAAAGAGACATTAAGATTGCCAGAGAGGAGATTTTCTCATCTAATATCGACATAGAGAATGTGTTGGGAGGAGTGTTGGGAGGAGTGTTGGCTCTAGTCTCAGATTTGCTTTTACCTTGTTAAGTGCCCAGATCTAGGTCAAAAGCTGTTTACACATATTTCAGATTTTATAGAGTCTCCCATAAAAAAGAGAGAGAGAGATCATTTTCCCAGGATTTAGGTATGTCTAAAAATATTCTGAACTTTTTTTAAAAAAATTATTGTTTTCATATTTTGCCTTGTTTTTATAAATCACTAAGCACTGTGTTGTTGTAGTTGTGTGCCATCGAGTCGGACCCGACTCGTAGAGACCCCTCCTTGGGTTTCTGAGGCAGTATCACTACGGAAGTAGATTGTCCCATCTTCCTGGACCTGACTCATAGTGACTCCTCCTTGGGTTTCTGAGGCAGTATCACTACGGAAGTAGATTGCCCATCTTCCTTCCAAGGAGTGGCTGGTGGGTTTGAACCACTAGACTTCTGGTTAGCAGTCAAGTGCCTTAGGCACTATGCTACCAGAGCTCCTAAAAGAAGGAGTAAGAATAATCATTTCAAAGAGTTACTGGGAGGGTTAAATGGACTAGAGAAGCTGCAACACGGTAAGCACTCAACCAATATCAGCTGTTATTAGTATCCAATTCCTAGCGAATGTTTTTAAATCAAATGCTTGTTTCTTTTCACTATAAATCTGAGAGCATATAATATTAAACAAATTAGAGAATTATCAGAAACTAATAAGAATCTTCTATAACCCTAACACCCAGAGATAAGCCCTATTAATAAAGTGTTTTTGTTTTTTTATTATGTTCCTGGGAAAGCTTTTGGCACATAGTAGATACTCAATAAGTAGGTGTCATGTTAATAAAAAAGTGAGAATTAAGCTATAATGACATTTATAAAGTTGTGTATCCTATTTTTGTCCCTTATCCTTGAATTGTGACTATTTGCCTATGTGTTTGGAAATTATTTGAAAAAAATGTTTAATAACTGCATAATAGCAACTCTATGAATTTCCCTAATTTAATTAACTATTCATGTAATATTGAACATGTAGATTATGTTAGTATTTTAATAAATAATATCTTCTAGCCTTTTATTATGAAAATTTTTGAACATGGAGAAAGTTGAAAGAATAGTGTAATGAACACTGGTGCATCCATATTTTAAGTGATTTTTCAACGTTTCACCATATTTGCCCTCTTCGTGTGTGTGTGTGTGTGTGTGTGCGCGCGCGTGTGTGTTATCTGAATGAATATAGATTTGGTTTTGAGATATTTTTTTTATTGTTTTGTGGGGCTACTTAAAAGTAAATTGCAAACATATACATTTCACTCCAAATGTATCAGCATACCTCTTCTATGAATAAACACATTTTCATACATAAACACAATACCTTTATCACACCTAATTCTCTAATAACATCTGATATCTAATCCATATTCAAATTTTCTCAATGGCCTCTTAAGATGTTTTTTATAACTTTTTTCTTCTGTCAGAAATCAATCAAGGATTACACACTGCATTGGGTTTTAAGACTCTTTACTCTCTTTTATTCTTTTTTTTTCTTTTTTTGATCATGCTTTTGTTGTCATATCTAAGAACTCTTTGCTTAAGACATCATCTTATAAAAGATTTCACAAGATATTTGGAAATATATGTTCTTGTTATAAAAGATTCAAATGACACAAAAGTGAAAAGCCCAAGTTCTCTCCATCCCCTCCTCTAGCTTTCTTTTCAGAGATAACCACTGTCAATTGTTTAGTACAGATCCTTACAATCCTTGTTATGATGTCATGATTTTTTAGTAAATATATATGTTTTAAAAGGGACATTTAAAAATTAATTCTATTACTTTACAGTCAATAAATTGTATATCAAAGAATCTTTCCATTGTTCCTTTTATCCCAATTTTTAGCTAAATCATTGTTTTTTTCTCCTTTCCAAAGCATTTTATTGAAATATAATTTATGTACAGTGAAACACACAAAACTAAAGTGACATGAGTCG
>NW_006921602.1:18150553-18163367 GCF_000298275.1 Orycteropus afer afer
TGCCTACCTTGGCAAACAGAGCCCATTCTTAGGTCCCTGGAAGCTGAATGAGAATGCTATCACTTTAAAATCCAAAATGGCTATCACTTGTAAAGATTAAAAATGGCTGCACCCTCGGTAACTTTAAATATCCAAAATGGCTGCCAATGTAAACAATCAAAATGGCTGCACCCTCCGGACAGAGGAAAGGCCACAGCTCAGGTTGTCTCCCCCCTTGCTGTTTCTCTTCCTAATCATAGGCCACCAGTGGAGTTGTCCCTACCTGGTGACCAGGGTTGATCTTTAGGTCAATTTTCAGGTCCCAACACCACTTAGAAATATTCAGGCTGTTGGTCCCGTCAGAGTAGCTGACAGTCCGTCTCTGTACTCATTGTTTTCATTCAGGTTTTTCCACTAGTTGGTGCCTAATCCACTTCTGCATAGTTCCTTTCAAAGCTCAGGGCTCCAGGATTGTCTTCTGTATCTCTGTCAATTGGTTTTCCTTTTCTTTGTTGAAGAGGGTCTGTGTCGCTTGTCTGCCTATTCCTCCATGTTACCAGAAGTGTGTTTTTTTTCTTAAAGTAGTGAATTCTATTTCCTATTCCAGAAAGTCATGATTTGAAGAAGAAAATTCCAGAAGATAAGATGACTGAGTGGACTAAATTTTAATAGGTCATATTGTATTTGCTAAAGATTGCCTAATTAGTTGAAATGACTTTCAAATATGTCCATTTTCTTAAAATAAGTTGTAAATTACTTGCTTGTGTGTATATGTGTGCATGTGCTAAATTTCTCATTAGGTAAACTGTATTGAAAACCTCAGAGTAATGTTCTGGTTCATTCTCAAATTTTAGGCTGCCTATTTTTTCTCTGATTCTTTTGTGCTATTTGAAATACTAGCACAGAATTTGCAATTGGTTCACATTTTTATTTTTAGCTACAGTTTTGGGCTTTTCCAAACATAACTATTCAGAACTTTTCTTTTCTTTTCTTTTTTTTTTGCAGAGTGACCCTCATTAATATAAGCTGTTTTCATCTATCCATAGGTATGAATTCTAGGACCCAGAATAAGGATTATCTAGAAGACAGTAGTTCCAAAGGCATGTGACTGCTAACCAGAAGACTGGTGGTTCAAACCCACCAGCCACTCCTCAGAAGGAAGGTTGGACAATCTATTTCCATAGTGATACTGTCTTGGAAACCCAAGGAGGGGCCGCTATGAGTTGGATCTGACTCCATGGCAGTGGGTTTTTTTTTTTTTTTTTTTTCAGTTTAGAAGACAGTGTCTTTAGTCTCTTTTGGTCTAGTAAAGGACACCCACCTTTTTATGTTTGTTTCATGAGCAACTTTTTGAAGATAGCAGGCCAATTGTTTTGTAGAATGTCCCACATTCTGGACTGGTCTGATTGTTCCTTTGGGGTGTCATTTAACTTGTTCTTCCAGCCTAGAATTTCCCGTAGACTAGAAGTTAGGCCTAATGTCTTATTTAGATTAAGGTGAACATTTTTGGCAAGACTACTTCATAGGTAATTGCATCACATTAGGAAGATATAACATCAAGTTCTTCTATGATTTAGGAGCACTGGTGGTACAGTGAGAGCTCTGCTGGCATAGCGCCTACGGTATTTGACTGCTAACCAGAAGGCTGGTGGTTCAAACCCACCAGCCACTCCTAGGAAGGAAGATTGGGCAATCTATTTCTGTAGTGTTACTGCCTCAGAAGGAGGGGTCACCATGGTTTTTTTGTTTTGTTTTGTTTTGTTTTTGTTTTTTTGAGGTGGTGCAGTGCTTAAGCACTTGGCTGCTTCTTGAAAGGTAAGCAATTTGAAAAGTCAGTGGTTTGAACCCAGCCACTCCAGGGAGAAAGATGTGGCAATCTGCTTCTGTAAAGTTTACTGCCTTGGAAACCCTACAGAGCAGGATTCTGTCTTATAGGGTCACTCACTATGAGTCTGAATCAACTTGATGGCAACAGATTTTGTCCTATGGTCAGTAATTCAAAGTTCAATTACTTGGTTATAGTGGTGATCACTAAATTCTTTACTTTGCTTTTGTTAGGTGCCATGGAGTTGATTTTGACTCATAATGACCCCATGTGACAGAGTAGAACTGCACCATAGGATTTCTAGGCTGTAATCTTTATGGAAGCAAAGCACCAGATCTTTCCCTTGTGGAGACAGTGGGTAGGTTTGAACTGCCAATCTTTGGCAACTCAATGCTTAACCACAGCCCTTCCAGAAGTATATTTTTTCCTTTTTAATTAGTATGTAATCTTCAGAAAACTACTTTGGTGCCATAAAAATAACCTATTCCCCAATAACTTTTTGCCTAAAGGTTTAGCATTGTTAGTGATACTTGCCTAAGTCTGTTATTAGTATCTGCAAGATGGTGATTTTCTAATTAAGTCATTTCACCTACGTATAATAGCAGCCATTGTTTTATAAAGAAGAGGTTTCCCTCCCAAAACACCTCTGAGATGGATCGTGTCCACAGCATCTGTCAATGCTGCCCTTCTGGTGCTGGTTGGACTTAGTGACATTTGTATCTTAGGAGACTCCTGAGATGAAGGCAAACATCCCCTCTTCATGGCTTAAAAAGATCAGGGTTAGTTCCATGACCATAGTTTCTAATCCAAAAACTGAGACATGAAGTGTGATAAGTGGAATGATATTTATAGGAATAGAGGGAAGTAATATTATAAATCTGAGCTGCCCTGGAAAATGTGAGATCTGTGTAACTATTGGCCATGCAATCAATCACTGGTTTCAGAAATACTGTTTAGGGTTATACATTTCTGATCCAAATAGTGTTTGCTTTCCTTTTAATATAGGTTAAACTTCTCAAGATAGAACTTGCCCTGAAAAAAAGCCATTATGAGACTAAATCTATGAGTCATGCACTAGCTCAGATTCTTGCTGTCTCAATACAGTGGCAAAAAGCGTGTTTGTTGTCTTCAGACATTTTGATCTGGATCTTCACAGTGGTGAGACCTTAGCTAATAACAGAATATCTACTTTTAGAGTTGAGAAGATTAAATGAGATAGAGCATGTAAAGTATTCAGTGATGCCTGGCACATAGTAAACACTTAATCATATTGGCTATATTTCCCCCGACCACCACTACAATTACTCCTGCAGCTATCATTCTTGTTGTTTTAGTTATCATTCAGGAGCAAGGTGACTGGAAGCTCCTCATGGACCCTAGATCCGTTGTATTCCCACCTGTAGTCTCTAGATCAATTGTTGTATTTCCATATAAATTCTCAGTTTGCTTTGCCCAAAGATTTCATTGATCACTTTATATCCCTGATACCAAAAATATCAAAAGCAAACCAGTTGCCATCAAGTAATTGAAATTCATGGCAATCCCATGTGTTTCACAGTAGAACTGCATGCCATAGGGCTTCCATGGCTGTGATCTTTCACCAGGCCTTTCTTCCAAGGCCCATCTGGGTGGATTCAAACCGCCAATATTTCAGTTAGTAGCCCAGTGCTTAACTATTTTCACTACCCAGGGACTGCTCAAACCTCTAATAAAACGAAAAACCAAACTCACTGCTGTTGAGTCTATTTTGACTCATAGTGACACCTCCTTGGATTTCCAAGGTGGTATCACTATAGAAGTAGATTGCCCACCCTTCCTTACGAGGAGTGGCTAGTGGGTTTGAACCACCAGCCTTCTGGTTAGCAGTCAAGTGCCATAGGCACTAGTATTTTTCTGGAACAAAAAAGCTTTGCCAATAATGCCCTCTATGGGTAGAAGTGTAATGTCAGTATAATACTCATAAAAGAGTCAAAGGAAGTAAAAAGTGGTAGCATCTCTCCCAAATTCTAGATTTGGGAGCAATGAATGAATGAATGAATGATCATCCATTCTTAAACTCTCCTGAAAAGGTACTCTTTTAATCTATGGCTGAGTGGAGCTGAATTCAAAGCATTAACTTACATATTTACCTAGCATATGCAGTTTATCTAGTGTTCTTTTCTTGGCTTTAAAAGACAATATTTCTATCCTTCCCCTTAAAACAAAATTAGGTCTGATTACCATCCTTATAACACAGGATTCACAACAGAGGACAGCTTTTTAAAGATTCAGCCTCTAATTTAAATGTGACATTATAGAGCTGTCTGGGCATTTAGATAATTTCTTCAGACATCTCAAAGTGGCAAATATAGGGTCATTAATCAGCAGCCCAATATTTTATTCATATACTGTCTGGGAAAAAGCAGGAGGAAGACCAAGATCAAAGAGGAGGAAGGAGTTATTAGTAAAATAGTGCATCAAAATAATCAGGTTTTTAAATGGGCAGAGGAAGTTTTTTTTTTTTTTTTTTTTTTAAAAAAAAAGGCATAACCAAGACCATGGACTTCCTAAAAAAAGGAATTACAGGTCTAATTAATGAACAACATGAAACTATAATCCAAGTTACAGTGAAAGAGGTTCCTGCTTCTCTACCAGAATAAATCCATAAACTAATTACAGTAAGGTGGTCAAAGTCTCTATAAGCCTCTATAGATAGCCTGAGAAGCCAAGTAGATTCTCCTGTTTCCTTTTCTTCCTTCCTGTTGCCAATGTTTTTATTCAAGCCTTCATTATTTTTCATCTCACTTCTGAAAATACCTCAAAACTAGTCTCCTTTCCTCTTGGATCTTCCACACCAACTTCCCTTTCCTCCCTGCTGCAAAGACCAGCTCTCTAAAACTCAAAGCAAGCCATGTATTGAAAAACTGTGGTGCATACATATAATGGAGTATTACTCTGCCATAACAAGAAATGAAGTCAACACGGGTGGACCTTGAAAACATTACGCTGAGTGAAAGAAGTCAGTCACAAAAGGACAAATAGTGTATGATCCCATATACATGAAATATCTAGCACAGGAAAATGTATAGAGACCAAATGATTACCAGAAGGCAGGGGGAAAGAAGGAGTTATTTCTTAGGGAGCACTGAGCTTCTGTTAAGGGTAATGAAAATATTTGGAAACAGATAGTGGTGATAGCTGCACAATATGATGAATATAATTAATGTCACTGAATTGTACATGTAAAAAATGTCAAATATTTTCATATGTGTGTGTGTGTATATATGGATATATTCAGCACAATTAAAAGGTAATTTTTTAAAAAAAGCAGGACATATCATCCCTACCTAAAGTCTTCTGTGTCTTTTTCTTGCTTATATCAAATGAGGATAAATGCTATGAAAAACTAGGAAGATATATCCTTTCATCAATCTGGCCAGATCCTACTTGAAGGGACAGATGATCCTAGTTGGGTCAATTCTAGGGGAGGAGAGTTTTAGTATTCAAACCAAGAAGAGGCTTTCCTCAAGACATCTTGAGTGATAGAGCTGGGAAGGAGGTCTAGAACCATTGATTGGCAGGAGTTATTGCTCTGCATGCCCTGTCCAAAGAGTAAAGAGAGAATAAACTAGGGAAGGAGGAGCCAAGTTGCGAGCTGAGTGTCTGGAAGTTAAGCCTGGGTCAGGAGTAAGAAATTGGCCTATGACCATGGATCAGAGGCAAGGTTAGGAAGGAGTAGCAGGTGAACAACCAGTTCCATGTTTAGTACAAGTTAAAGGGCACTTCTAGTGGGCTAATGTGGTCATGAGGAGCTCTGGTAGCATAGTGGCTAAAGCACTTGACTTCTAACTAGAAGGCTGGCGGTTCAAACCCACCAGCCACTCCTCGGAAGGAAGGTTGGGCAATCCTACTTCTGTAGTGATACTGTCTCAGAAACCCAAGGAGGGGTCGCTATGAGTTGGGGCCGACTCGACGGCACATAACAACAACAATGTGGTCATGTAGTCCTGTAAAAATTGATGATAAGTACTTAAATATTTGCTTTAGACTCTTAAATAAGATATTATATAGGAATCCTCTCCATGACACATATTTTATCTTATGAGTTCACTTGCTACTATTTCTTCACATAGCAGAGTGTCACCGAAAGGATTTTAAAATGCCTTTTTGATTTATATTTGAACATAGAGTGCATCTACTGCCCCAGATGCACAAGGGCTTAAAGCAGAATGGAACACCACAGTTTGAAGTCCTGAGTCAGGAGCCATTGAATCTCTTGGGTCCCTCCATCTCTGTTTAGCTCCTCCTCATCCCCTACTCCTGCTCCTGCTGGGGACAAATTACACCACTTCTGGCCACTTATAGAATGTTCTCCCCTCTCTCAGGGAAGCGGAGAGAACCAAAAAAAGGTGCAATCTCAGGCAAAGTCCATGGAGGGTAGCTTCTGTCCAATACAGATGGGAACCACTAGAGTGAGAGCTACACCTTGAACTGTCAAATCTAAGGAAGGGGAGGTGATGCTTTCATATACCTCTATTCCAAAGTCATTGGTTTAGAGTTGCTCCAGAAGGATCTAAATACCTGGGCAAGGCTAGCTCTCAGGTGTGGAGCAAAACAGACCTAAGGACTGTCTCTCCAAAACAGATGAAGATGCTGACCCTAAGAAGTGAAAACATAACAGCTTGGTGGAGGTTGTGGTGCTGGGGAATCTCTCTGTCTCTGTCTTTCTGTTCCCTTCTCTTTCTCTATTTCTCTCTTTTTCTCTCTGTCTCTCTGTCTGTCTTTCTCTGTCTTACACACACACACACACATACACACACATATGGCACATGTGCAAGAGCAAAAAGAAACTTGAGACATTCTAGTCAGAGTGTCAACATTTTCTTCTGTATTTGGTCTCTGCTTAATATTTTGATTCAAGGAGTTTCCATTGTTAAAACAAATAGTTTTAAAAGTACTGTAGCAGACTTCTGATAAGGTGGCAGAACAGGCAGACAAGCTACACAGACCCTCTTCAACAAAGAAAAGAGAAACCAATTGACAGAGATACAGAAGATAATCCTGGAGCCCTGAGCTTTGAAAGGAAGTATACAGAAGTGGATTAGGAACCAACTAGTGGAAAAACCTGAATGAAAACAGTGAGTATGGAGATAGCTGGACCTGTAGACTGTCAGGTATTCTGACAGGACCAACAGCCCGAATATCTTCAGGTAGTGTTGGAACCTGATAATTGACCTAAGGATCAGCTTTTGTTGCCAAGGTCTGTGGGGATGACTGTGCTTGTGGCCTATGACTGGGAAAGGAAATAGCAAGGAGGGAGACAACCTGAGTTATGGACATTTGGCTATCCAGAGGGTGCAGACGTTTTGAATGTTTACAAGTGGTGGCCATATTGGATCTTTAAAGTGAAAGCATTCTCATTTGGGTTCCAGGGACTTAAGAGTAGGCTCCATTTGCCAAGGATAGCAGAGACATATGGGAGCCTGACAATGGGAAAGGAGACAGATGGTGAGTGTGTAAGTGCTACCAATTAGCAAATAGAGGAGCACAGTACCCTGCTTACTCAGATAACATCCATACAAAACAAAGAAAATGAAAATCATGGGCAAGTCACCCCAACATACAATCACCAATTAAATATAAATACAAAAACCTCATAATGTTTTGGAGACAACAGAGCATCACAGTCCACACAAAGAAGCAAGATAAAGCAGGAGAAACAAGGGACCAGGACACAGACCCAAAACACATCCCTGAGGAAGATGCAGCATAGGAACTCCCTAATGAGGAATTCCAAAGAATTATATTTAGGTACCTTCAATGGATTGAGAGACAGATCAAGGAATACACTGACAGAATTGAGGAAAAAACAGAGAAAACCCTAGAACAATTTCAAAAGACAATATAAGAACAAAATGACAAAATAAATGAAAAATTAAAAATGATACAAAATCTACAGATAGAAATCCAGAAGATTAATACTAAATTTTCAGAAATAGACAACACATTGAACAGGGAAAGGAGTAGAATTGAATCAATGGAAGGCAGAATTGGAGAGATTGAAGACAAATATGTCAATACTTCTTTGGAAAAGGATCAATAAGAAAAAAAGATCAAAACAAAATGAAGAAAGCCTAAGGTTCATGTGGGATACCATCAAAAGGAATAACCTACATGTAATCGGAATTCCAGAACTGGAAGAGACAAATAAAACTACAGAGAAAATTGTCAAAGATTTGTTGGAAGAAAATTTCTCTGGTATGATATTCATTCAGGAAGTCCAGCGAACCCCCAAAAGGATAGACCCCAAAAGAAAATTGCCAAGGCATATCATCATCAAACTCACCAAAACCAAAGACAAAGAAAGAATCATGAAAGCAGCATGGGAAAAATGAAAAGTTATCTGCAAGGGGCAACCAGTAAGACTAAGCTTGGGTTTCTTGGTAGAAACCATGCAGGCAAGAAGACAATGGAATAGTATACATAAAACCTTGAAAGAGAAAAATTCTCAACCAAGAATTATATACCCAGCAAAATTGTCCCTCAAATCTCATGGTGAAATTAGACATTAATTTAAAAGAGATGCTAAAGGGAGTCCTTTGGACAGAGAGCCAACAACAGCAAACAACAACCAACCATTAACACACATGATGACATAGCCCAGAAACCAACCCAGTTATGGAAGTATCCAAAGTCAATAAGCCTACAAGATTGTAAACATGGACTAGAGGCATCAATTGACAAATGAGGACAACTACAAACCAAAAGGGGGGAAAAATTGTGTAGTTACAGAACTTCTAAATGGTAAGGAAGTCAAGACAACTGCAAGATATAATGGGCTGTCCTAAACTTGGGAAGAAAATTATAAATCACAGGGTAACCTCAAAGAAAAATGATAAACCTTCATATCAAAATGAAGAGTACCAGTACAAATACTTAGCAAATAGTAAAATAATAGCAATGAAGGAAGTGATAACACAAAAAACAAAATGAGCTCAACACAGAAAATTATATGGAACAAAGAAATCAGTAACACCACGAAAAAGCACATAACAAAATGACAGAAACAAATTCATACTTGTTGATAATTACATATCTGACAAGTGACTTATCTCTAAAATTTATAGAAAATTCCAACACCTCAAAAACAAAAAGATTACAAGGGACAAGGTTGTAGTCACTTCTTGGTCACAGCCAGCTAGCTACCCAGAGGAACTAAGTAGTTGAAACTGTGGGCTTGGGACCATAGTCACAGGGGACATTGAGCTCAATTGGCATAACATACTGCACAAAACATTGTTTCACCTCCTACTTTGGTGAGTAGCGACTGGGATGTCAAAAGCGTGCAAGCAGCCATCTAGATGCAATGATGGGTCTCTCCTCATCCAGAGCAAAGAAGAATGAAGAAAACCAAAGATTCATGGAAACAATTAGTCCTCGCAACTGGTATACCATGTGATCCTCAGCCTATATGACTATGAGACTAGAAGAACTAGATGATGCCCAGCCACCACTGTCAACCACTCAGAGGGGTATCTATGTAGGAGATCCTGGATAGAGAGGGAAAACAATGTAGAACAAAATTCAAAATCATTTGGGGAAAAAAAAGGGGGGGGACCAGCTTTGCTGGTCTGATAGAGCCTGGTGGAACCACTGAAACTATGGTCCCTAGCTGACCAACAAAAGACAGGCATAAGCATTGAAAATATACCTGAGGTAGATACACTTCGTGGAGAGAACAATCATGGGATAAAGAAGGGTTGTTTATGCACAGGGAGACTGTTCGGGGGCAGGAGTGCGTGGAGGGATGGACACAGGGAAGAGGTAACTATCAGGAGGAAGTGGAAGGGGAGCTGTTGCATTGGGGTAAATTGTAGTCAATGTCACGAGACAATGTGTGTGTGAACTGCTGTATGGAAAGTGAATTTGCTCTGTAAACTTTCACCCAAATCACAACTAAAAAAAAAGATTAACAATCCAATTAAAAAATGGGCAGAAGACATGAATAGACACTTCACCAAAGAGGATATTCAGGTGGCCAGCAAACACATGAAGAAATGCTCATGATCATTAGCCATCAGAGAGATGCAGATCAAAACAACAATGAGACACCATCAACACTAATGGCAAAGTTCAACAAAACAGAAAATAACAAATGCTGGTGAGGATGTGGAGAGATTGGGACTCTTATACACTGCTGGTGGGACTGTAAAATGATACAACCACTGTGGAAAGCAGTATGGTGATTCCTTAAAAAGCTGGAATTAGAGAAAGCATTTGACCCAGCAATCCCATTACTAGGTATATATCCTAAAGAAGTGAGAGCCAGGACAAGAACAGATATATGCACACCCATGTTCATCACAGCACTATTTACAATAGTAAAAACATGGAAACAACCTATGTGCCCATCAACAGAAGAGTGGATAACCAAACTATGGTCCATATACATGATGTAATACTATGCAACAGTAAAGAATAATGTAGAATTGGTAAAACACCTCACAACTTGGATGAACTTAGAGGACATTATGCTGAGTGAAATGAGTCAATCACAGAAGGACAAATATAGTATTAGTTCATTACTGTAAAAAGTAAAGGAAAGGTTTATACATGGAAGGAAGGAAACTTTCTTTGTTGGTTACCAGGGGTGGGAGGGGAGGGGAGGAACACTGCAAAAACAAAACAAAACAAAATAATGCATTGATCCATGTCGCTTTACTTTTGTGTATTTCACTGTACACAAATTATATTTCAATAAAATGTATTTTAAAAAAAGTAGTGCAACAAGTAGCAGAATATTATGCATTTAGTTTAAATGGCCTTCCCTTTCATCTTCTGCAAGGTGACTAGTTTTCAAGCAGAGGTGGTGATCATGTTAACAGGCAATTCAAAGAAATAAATTGGTCCTGGACAAGGAAAAGGCACTGTGAGTATATTATTATATTTATTAGTATGTTTTAAACAGCTAGGTGGTCCTATGCAAATTGAAAATTTTTCTTTTCCATGTGGAGAAGCCCCACTTTGATTATTTCTAGTGGTACTTTTCACTTGTACCTCTTTCCACTTCTCTTTCTGTTGAGCGAAGTGAGCAAAAGGTATTGGCAGAAATTAAACCTATAAAGTAGTTCTTCATAGTATAGGCCCTGCCTTGGTGATAAACTTCCTGAATGAGGGCACCTGAAGATCCAGTGGTGTAGTGCCTAAGGTATTTGACTGCTAACCAGAAGGCTGGTGGTTCAAACCCACCAGCCACTCCTTGGAAGGTTGGGCAATCTACTTCCATAGTGGCACCACCTCAGAAACCCAAGGAAGGGTTGCTACCATTTGGATCAGACTCGACGGCAGTGAGTTATGTTGTGTTAAGTTGAAGATCCCTAGTTCATTCTTGTCCCCTCTATCCCTTCATTAGATAGTTCCCATCAGCCATGGATGTCCAAAAAAAAAGTATTGCTTGTTAACATTCCTTCATGTAACAAATACACACAGACAGGCTCACGAGGGCAAGCAAGACTTTGTCTCACAGCCATTCATTTTAACACATTGTGCCCAGGACTGTGTCTAAATCAGTGGTTGCTCTAGTCTGTTTGATGTTTGGATCTCTTTTCTTTTTTAAGAGTTTTTTTTTACATTCAACGTTACGTGTACATGTAGTTTCAATCCCCATTTACCATGCCCAACCCTAACCCAGTCTCCTCCCCTCACTGCCCAGTAACCCTCCCCCTGTTCCCCTCATAGTTAATGCACTTCTGTTTGTCCTGCATTTCCTCAGTATGAATGTTGCCCCTCTGGTGCCCCATGATCTATTGCTCTAAGGGATGTATTACTATAGAGTATGTGGGTGTGTCATCCTGGGTTGAGTGGTCTGCATGTACATCTTGTTAACTATTGCGCTGACAGCCAGCCCCTGGGAGTGAGTTTTATTCCAGGCACTGAATGTATTCCAGGGCCATAGTATCAGAGGTCTCACCAGATTCCATATGACCAGTAATTCTGGTCATTATTGAGTGTTTGGATTTTGTTCCACATTTTTCCTCTCACTCTATGTATTTCATTTGTAATGGCACCTGTGAATACTGTTACATTAGGTGCTTGGTAATGGATGAAACCAATGTGAAACTCTAATAAGACTATCAGTTGGTCAGATCTGAATAACAATCTCCATGGCAACAACAATGAAAAATCTCACTGCTGTTGAGTCAATTCTAACTCATAGCAACCCTATAAGACAGAGTAGATCTTCCCCAATCGGATTTCAAAGGCTTTTAATCTATGGAAGCAGATTGCTTCATCTTTCTCCCATGGAGCAGCTGGTGGGTTCAAACCTTCTGGTTAGCAGCTGAATGCTTTAACCACTGCACCACCAGAAGTCCTAACAGTCCCCATACTTACAACTAATGTTTGATGACCACCAGCACTTCCTTTGCTTTTTTTTTTTTCTACATTTCCTGCATCTATAGAGTGATGGTTCCACCATACAGACCTGTTGTAAGACAAACGTACCACAAAATATTGAATATTCATTTTATTTACAGATTTCCTGCTGAACTATTTCTGAGGGGGCCAGGTGATTAAGCTAGCTGACATATCATTCAGATCCTTTGCTAGAAATGATTAGTAAACTGGATCATGGCTTCAGCTGAGATTTCTCTAATAATTTGATGCAAGGGCTCATTTTCTTTCACATTCCTGAGAAAATGGAACCTAATTTTGTAAAGGTGACTGGATACATCTGGGTGTAGCTGCTAAATGAGTTTAACCAGGAAGATAAAATAATTCTAAACAGAGACATCAATGTTTCTAAAAACAAGGAGAGAAAAAGATTAACTGGGACTCACATATCTTGGGATGACAAAATGCAGCTGTTGTTGACATCTGTATAACCAGCTGTTGGTACTTGACTTGACAACATCTCTTGCTATGCATGGAGAGAGATGTCTGTTCACATCTGATGAAAGAAGGGCACAGTCAGCATATGCATTTGACAAGATCTAAAGCATTGGTTTGGGAGCAAAAGAAAAGAGATTTAAT
>NW_006921602.1:18163695-18179840 GCF_000298275.1 Orycteropus afer afer
ACACACACACACACATATCTATAAGTAAGAGCAAATGAGAGAGTCACTCCCTACCTCATTTGCTCTTACTTTCCCCCCATATTCAAGATAATCTCTCCCTTTACACCCTCCCCAGTCTCAATGCTTTTGACAGATTTCATGTCCATAGGTGGAAACTCAGAACGCTTTTAAGGCTTAATCTGTCATGAACTCTATAATAACACTATCTATCACCTGTAGAAGAGCCTGGTGGCACAGAGGCTAAGTGTTCAGCTGCTAATCAAAAGGTCATTGTTTTGAACCCACCTGCTGCTCCATGTAAGAAAGATTGGCAGTTTACTTCAGTAAAGATTCCAGCCTTGGAAACTCTTTGGGGCAGTTCTAGTTTGGTCTATATGATCACAATAAGTTGAAATTTATTCACTGGCAATGAGTTTGGTTTTTTGGTATCATCTTTAGGGTGCTTTTTAATTTACAGTGTGCATATGTAGCACATTCGAGCTTCACAGTACCTTTATGAGGCTGCTGTGTTGGTAGCCCATTGTGCAGGTGAAGAAACTGAGACTCAAGGTAAATGTGATGTGAAGAAGTGGCAGAGCTGGACAGAGGACCCAGGGCTCCAGCAGTGCAGGCTACTTATTCTTCCTCCTCATGCCTAGGTATTGCATTTTGCTTTCACTCCCTCGTACATCAATGTGTTGCTATGCAATTATCTCAGGGCCTTGTATGAAGACATAGGAGTAATGAAATACAAACATCATACTATGACACTGTCTTTACTCAATGCCACCTTATCTTGTGGAAGATTGACCTTCATTTAATTCTTCTTCCTGGAAATGACTCCCCTTCAAATGAGAGAAGAGGTCATTTCCTGCATGGAAAAGTTTTACACAAACATCAGAAGAGCTGTCCCCCACCCAACAGCCTCATTGCCTGAAAGCCCATCAGTTCTCTTGGATTCTTCACCCTTTGGATTTTTTTTAAATGTGATTGTTCCTGGGCAGGAAGACACTGATTTAGTTTATGCTAAAAGCTAAGAAAACCAGTTGCTATCTGGTCAACTGGATCCAAGTCATGGAGATCTCATGTGTGTCAGAGCAGAACTGTGCTCCATGGGGTTTCAAATGGTTGATTTGGAAGGAGATCCCCAGGGCTTTCTTCTGAGGTACATCTGGATGGATTCCAGCCTCCGATCTTTTGGTTAACAGAGAAGAATATTAACGGCTTACACCATCCAGGGACTTCAGGTGTTACTGATTCATTCAGCTCAACTGGATCCTGGCAGAGAGAACCTAGGGCAGCCTGGAGAAAGTTTCCAGCATTAAAAAGGAAGGGCTGGAAAGTGAAGAAGACTGGACCTTATTTCTGAACAGATTCCAGTTGGCACTTTTTCAAACTGTGTACCTAGGAGCCTGCACACCAGTCTTCCTCTGTGCTGGGGTTTGTAGGAAACCAGCCCCAGCTTTGTGGGTACCAATTGTGAGCAGAGGATAGGGCTACTGGCATAGGAGTTATCTAGCTCCCCTGAATTTGAACTCAGGGGTTTCCAGCAACTAGCCTTGGACTGCCAGGTCCCTTCATAGGGGCTGCTTTTGGCCAAGAGAGGAACAGTTGTAGAACAGGCACCAATAGGGGGTTGCTGCTAACCCAACAGGCCAAGGGTGATTTTCAGTCTCACAATCATTTGCCATGGAAACCAGAGGTGGGAATGTCCTTTTTGCTACTGATAAATCCCTGGGCTGCTCTTAGCACAACGACTGATATGATCATTACAGTAACTGGGTATTGGTAACCGGGTATAAAAGCAGGAACTTTTAGTGGAAGTGATTTCTTTATTTTGCTTGTGCTGCTATAGACAAAAACCCACTGCCATTGAGTTGAATCCAACTTATAACCACCCTTTAGGACAGAGTATAACTGCACCTAGAGTTCCCAAGGCTGTAAATAAATCTTTATGGAAATAGATTGCCTCATCTTTCCCTTGTGGAACAGCTGGTGGGTTCAAACCACTGACTCTTTGGTTAGCAGCCGAATGCCTTAACCACCAGCACCACCAGAGCTCCTTGGGAGAGACAAGAACCTAATAATGAGAAAGCATCAGGATTAAGATTTAAATTGGAATCTCAGTCCCACTCTGTTCTTTTGTGGATTGCTGCTCCTGAAGGGAGAGGAATCTAAAGCCCCAGGAAGAGGCTGGTTCTGCTGCCTGCTTATTCCACACATGGAGTTGCATATTCTGCATGTTCCAATGTTTCTTTAATTTTCTAGATTCACTGGCTGATCCAATAATACTTTGTGACAATTTCAGTATCTAAACAGAGGAATTTTAATCTGGTGCAGTGTGTGTAAGGAGTAAATGATTCTAAAATAAATAGTGAGGGCCTTTGGGAGCTTCTGTACTTCACATCTCAAATTGAGTTGTTTTGACCCAATGAAGGAGCTCTGGTGGCATAGTACCTAAGACATTTGATTGCTAACCAGAAGGCTGGCAGTTCAAACCCACCAGCCACTCCTTGGAAGGAAGGTTGGGCAATCTACTTCCGTAGTGATACCGCCTCGGAAACCCAAGGAGGGGTCACTATGAGTCGGATCCGACTCAATGGCAGTGCATTGTATTCGTTGTGTTTTGAGCCCTTGTGTCACTTGCAGCTGAGCTTGTCCAGGTGGATTCAGTTGTTCTAAATTTCCAGGATTTGAATGGCCAAGCAAGTGGCCATACATTTCTGGCCATTTTCATTCTCTGTTGTGAGCTTGCATGGGGCTCTAGCTGTGTCTCATTGGTGTGGATATACAACCTTCAGAGAAGGAGGGTGGGAAGGAGAGCAGGGAACAGAGAAAGAGAGAGAGAGAGAGAAGATTCCCTTGCATAAGCAACTGCAGGCCTTCTAGAACCATATAACATCATTCTAGAGATACCAAGACGTCCTCCTCAAACTGTAATTGCTCTTGGCACTGGCCTATTGCTATTCTGATTCCCAGGTTAGAAAATGGTAAAGATTCTAAGGCAGTCACCTCAGTTGCCCCCCTTTTTAGAGAAGGTTGATCATAGAAGCAGGATGGTGCTGTACAGAGAGGCCATGTTTTCTGTACCAGTAGATAAGGCTTATTGTCAAGTGGTCTCACAGTAGGACAGGATATTTGAAATTACATGTCCTCTAACACTCAGAAAGTATGGGCACCATAACTATGGAATATGATTAAGTAGGTGAAAAAAATTAAATTAACATAATAAACCAGCCTTCTAAATACAGCTGTACAATTTCATTTTGGGTGATAGAACTTAATATGAAAAGCAAATTTATTTTAGTTTAGCTTTGAAATTTTGAACACTCTCATCCAAACCACCAGATCTACTCCAGTCCCAGGGAGAAGCTGAATGATCATGAAGATAATGATAATAAATAGCTAAGATTTATTGATGGTGTGCTTGGTACTAAGAGCTTTTCATGCATATCTTATTTAATTGTCAGAACAATCCTTAGTATGATGTTTTCCTTTCCTTCATCTTGTGTGTGTGTGTGAAAGATATTTAAAGGGGCTTATAGTAAGGAAAACAGAGTTTTGAGACATTAAGAAGCTTGACCAAGATGCCGCCACTAGTGTGTGGCAACCCCAGAGTCCATTCGGTTATGTCTGGACCCAAATTTGGTGCTGCACTTCTAAATTCAGCTCTCTCAAAAGTAGCTTCTGGCACAGTAAAGAGGAAAAAAGAAGAAATACATGGATTCCTCATACATGGGAGGGGGCCCTAGAAGAGTGACAGTCTCCCATTAGAATTGGGCCCAGAATTTCATGGTAAATATTGAAACAATGAATGTGAAACTTGTTCAGTATTCTAACAGCAGGCCTCCCAGTGAATCACTATTCAAATATCTTCTCCCTAATTAATTGAAAGCTCAGTGAAAGAAAGACTTACTCCCACCATTTCTTTCAGCATCCTCAAGTGTACTTTGAGAAGGCACTGAGGAAACTCCATGGGACTGAGAAGCAACAGAACATTTCTGAAATTCTCAATGATGCCAACTCTTCAAATTAGGCAAAAATTTTATTCTTGGTTCATAGTTCTGCTTCAAAAATGCCAAGTCAGAAGGAAGCTGGTCCTGCCTGGATTTTCCTGGACTGCTGGTTGGGGCCCAAGATTTGACTTCCCCAAGACAGCTGGGTAATGACATCTTCCTTAATCCCTGTCCCTTCTGGCTACTTCCCACACCTGTTATCTTGGAGAACATCACAAGCGAGAGGGTGAATTAATTCATCTTAGTGCTGATAATTATCCTTCCCAGTTATGCACTTGCATTGTGGGGGACTCAGAGGGGGGCTCTTTTATGTGGATTCCTAGGCTTCTACCTCCCTTCATTCTAGCAGATGCCAGAGAAACAGAGGCCAGACACTGATGTCTCTCTTCCTTTTGCCAGTTCCCCTTATGCTTCTCCACAGACACCTTTTCTACTGCTCATAGTTTTTACTTGATAAGAATTTTCAACCAAATTTGAAATCTGCAAGCAGAAGGATTTTATAGTTGGTGAGTAAAGCACATGGCTCCATACACAAAGGTGACCTAGCTGAGACCAGTGTTTTGGCTGGAGAGAGTGGGCTCATCTTAGAAACTTCTCTATTAAGAGGACTTCCCTGAGAGCCAAACACAGATTAACGGAAAGCTGCTGTCCCTCCATAACCCTGCCTGTGCCCCATAAGTACCATGACTATGTTGCCTGTGATATCACTAGGATATCACCTAACCCAATCCTTGCTTCTAACTACCTGATCAATCTTCCTGAACCTGCTCACTCATATAGGGTGTTGTTGTTGTTGTTGTTGTTGTGTGCCGTCGAGTCGGCCCCGACTCATAGCGACCCCTCCTTGGGTTTCCGAGGCAGTATCACTACGGAAGTAGGATTGCCCAACCTTCCTTCCGAGGAGTGGCTGGTGGGTTTGAACCGCCAGCCGTCTGGTTAGCAGGCAAGTGTCTTAGCCACTATGCTACCAGAGCTCCCCATATAGGGTGTTAGTGATCATCAAATGAGGTAACACTTTTGAGAAGTGTTTTGTAACTTGGGAAGAGATCTTTGTGTACTCATCATGATGTGAGTGATGGTGTTTCTAGTATAGGAAATTGAGGGAATGATAATGACAACCCAAGGCATAAGATCTCATTTCAGTTTCACCTGTTTATATATTTTAGGTGAAATTGATAGATGGATATCTATTTGCATGTATGAGAAGAGTTTGTGAATGTACAAGGGAAAGGAGGTTTGGATACAGCTATGAAAATGACACTCACTCATTCTCCTAGTTTCTCATCTCTGTTAGGTTGAACTTTTTAAAATCACTACAGTTCTTAGAGGGAGGGACACTTGCTTATTCTTTTTATTTTTTAATTTTTATTGTGATTTGGATGACATTTTACAGAGCAAATTCATTTTCCATACAGCAGCCCACATACACTTTGTCTCAAGACATTGACTGCAATTTCCCACAATGCAACAGCTCCCCTCTCACTTCCTCCCCATAGTTAACTCTTCCTTGTGTCCTTCCCTCCCATGCACTCCTGCTCCCCGATCTGTCTCCCTGTGCATACATAGCCCTTCTATTCTCTCATGACTGCTCTCTGCAAGGAGTATATCTACCTAATGTAAATGTTCAGCTCATATGCCCATCTTTCATTTGGCTGAAAGCCACAGGAGTGAGTTCAATTCCAGACCTGAAGGGTATCTACGGTTCCACAAGGCTCTATCAGACCAGCAAACCTGGTCTTTTTTTTTTTTTTCCTTTGTGATTTTGAGTTTTGTTCCACATTGTTCTCCCACTCTGGCACTTGCTTCTTTTAATTCCCTTGGTGTACAAACAGTTTGCTCTCTGCTACTAACCAAAAGGTCCTCAGTTCAAATCCATTCAGTGGCACCATGGAAGAAAGTTCTGAAGATCTCCTTCAGTAAAATCCAGTCATGGAAAATCTTTATGGTGCACATTTCTACTCTGAAGCACATGAGATCACCATGAGTCAGAATAGAATAGCAACAAGTTTATTATTATATATTTTCATAGAAATCTATCTTTCTGCAGATCTGTCCATAACTTACTAAAATAAGCTTGATAAGGAGAGGCAGGAGTTGGCAATAACACTAAAATTAGACTTCTTCCCCTTGTTCTTCTGACCCAGGGTTCTATTTCTGTCCTCTACAAGCATTATGATGCTAGGTCATGCTTGGCAGGGGTAGAATTAGTGAGCCAAGGCTTGGAGACATTTTAGTTCCACCAATGGGTATTAAGTGCCTGCTCCATACCAGACACTGTGCTAAATGCTGAGGATGCTGAGAGGAGGCTCTGGGGACAGCCTTTCAGGACCCCACAGTCCTGGGAAGACAAGACACCTAAACTAGTAATTTCAAAATAATGCACAATGCACTTTGCAAAAGGCTTGTGGAGTCTCACTTTCTCTCTGGAAGGCATCTCTTCTCCTTTGCAAGAAAAGCAGATTGCCATTTGTGTAGGGTATCAGTGTTGGCAGCTTTTCCCCAAAAATCAGCTTGAATTTCTTTTTGTGGTGGTACAGTGCCTAAGGCTGACAGTTCAAACCCACCAGCAGCTCTATGATAAGAAGATGGTGCAATCTACTTCTGTAAAGATTTACCACCTTGGAAACTCAATGGGGGTCACTATGAGTTAGAATCAACTCAATGGAATGCATAATTTATGCTTGTTGTTGTTGTTGTTGTTATGTGCCGTCGAGTCAGCCCCGACTCATAGTGACCCCTCCTTGGGTTTCCGAGGCAGTATCACTACGGAAGTAGGATTGCCCAACCTTCCTTCCGAGGAGTGGCTGGTGGGTTTGAACCGCCAGCCCTCTGGATAGCAGTCAAGTGCTTTTAGCCACTATGCTACCAGAAAAAAGTTGAGTGCATCCATTACTCACATAATTCTAACTCTGGAAACTCTGACAGGCACAGCAAGAGGTATGGGAGCATGTCTAGAGGCCTCTATGATCATGTACATACTGACCAAATATACATGACTGTCCTAAGTACATCTTATTAGCCATAAGTATGTCATCATGGACATACGCTCCTCCACTTCACTTGCTCAATCTTGGACACAAATTGTTGGGTCCAGTATTTTATTCTGATCTGGCCTTTAATCCAGGATCCTTAACCCACACAGATAGTCAAAACTAATGAGTTCTGGACATTCTGTTTGATTCCCAATAAAAGGTCCTACTTTTTCCTCTGAATTTGAGTAAATATGAAAACTTAGCATTTGCATGTTTCTTGGCTTTTCAGTTCACTTAATGATTATAAATCCTTGCATAATCAACTTGACTACTCTGATAGAGAAGTGAAGGAAGACTCAACAGCACTGTCCTCTCTCAATGAAAATGCCTCCTTGGAATTGAAGCAATGCTTCCCAGAGCTTCTAGAAGCAAGAATGGACTGGGAGCACCCTGAGTGCTCAGCACAAGGGTAGGCACTAGGGGACAGGGAAGTATTAGAAAGCATAGTCTTTGCTGTAGTGGAGAGGAAGATACAAAACTCAATGCTTCTTACTGTGTTGGAGTCACAAATGCCTTTGGAAATTTGTTGAAAGCTATGAACACTCTCCTAGGAAAATACACATGCACATAAAATTTTACATATAATTCTCAGAACTCACAGTCCCCTGTTTGGAAACTATCTCTGAACTCTGGTTCAAACACAACACTAACTTACTAAAAACAAACGAATAATAGCACAAGGCAGTATTATGATGAGGAGCTAAATTGAACAGTGTGTCTGAAAATATATAAACACTGGCTTTAAATGCTAAAAAGGCCTTTAGAGAAGCTGGCAAATGCTGAAATGCTCTCTAAAAATATGAGCCATGATATGGCTGCAAGATCCAGATGGGCCTTTCCTCGATCTTGGTCAATGAATGGCTTTAAGAAATGACCCTCTGGGTGCTTGCCTCCTCCCCAAACTAACATTATGCAATAGATATCTAATAAATACTTTTCTGAGATGAATTGACTTGAATTTCTCATATGGACACCATGTCTTGGCTGCCCTGTAAAACCCTACCACCTGTGAGTTAGTCATCTGGCATGGTGAGAAACACACCAGGAAACCCAGAGAAGTGAGTAGGCTTGGAGGAGGGTGTGGAGTTCTGTTTGTGGAAGAAATTCAAAAACTTTCAGGAATTGTGCAGATGAGCATCTTGGTAGAAGAAAATCAGAAAGAAAAAAAAAACTTGAAACAATAAAGAACTGTTTTATTTTGCTTTTGACAGAAAATAAAAGTTTAAATAGCATTTAAACAATGGTATCCATTGAAAACCTAGAATTAAAGCATTAAAAAAATGTATTCCAACCACAAATGTTCACTGAGAGTTTTCTATATTCTAGGTATGTGCTAGATTCCATGGATACAAAAGTGAGCAAGACAGACATGGATCTGTCCTCATAGACAGGCATTATGGAAGTCATCATGATAGTCATTCAGTAGACGAAGAAAGTACAGACAAGACTTCTTACATGGATAATTAGGGACTGAATTAGGACTGTTGTTGTTGTTGTTTGCCATCGAGTCGGCCCCAACTCATAGCGACCCCTCCTTGGGTTTCCGAGGCAGCATCACTACGGAAGTAGGATTGCCCAACCTTCCTTCCGAGGAGTGGCTGGTGGGTTTGAACCGCCAGCCTTCTGGTGAGCAGTCAAGTGCCTTAGTCACTATGCTACCAGAGCTCCTGAATTAGGACTAGAACTCAGGATTTCTAGCTTTCCAAGAGCATAATCATATTAATAAGAATTTGATAGAGCATTTAAAGAGATTGTGGTATTTCTCCTCCAAAACATTTATTAAGTTTCTACTATATTCTTGGCTAAGAGTGAGAGATACTGAAATAGATGATATACAATTTGGCCTTCTAAGAACTGTCAGATTTGGTAACTCAAGTAAATTGGGGGTTAGAAGCCAATGATTTTGATGGCATAGCATTTGTATACAGGCAAGCTCAGATCAAACCCAAAACAAACAAAAAGAGAGAGCTTAATTTACAGGATCAAAGCTGATTCTTTGGAGGAAAGAGACAAATGGCAACAGTAAAAACAGAGAGCAGAAATTGAGCCATGTTTTGGTGGCAGAAGTGTTTGACTCAAAGAAGGTTGCACTTCCCTTTGTAACCTTGTAAACCATACCAGCAAAGAACACCAACACCTTTGGGGACCCACACATTTGCAGAGCCCTGGCCCTGTCAGCATTGGAAAGTTCAGCTACCTAAGGGGGAGAAAAAGTAACCCTAACCATAAATGCTTCTGTGAGATAGAATTTCTGACACATTGTGTGCCCCAGGCTTGCAGGTGGGCCTTTGAAATGTTTCCCCAGGGTTTGGCAACAGTGTGGTGCCTCTGTGCACTCCTTTATTGATGTATCCATTAGAAAGTGACATGATTTGCTTACTAAGTTTCTGTTTAATTTGCATCTTAATGTCCTATCATTAGGATATAAATACAGGCACAGGGAATTGAATAATTTAGAAATTCCCTCCAGGGATTTGGTAACTCAGGACTGTAAATGGAAGGAGGTGGCCTGGGAAGGTGGGTGTCTGAGTAGACCCACACTTGGAGAAGTGTTTTGAAATGAGCCCCCTTCTGCAGCATCAGGACCTGAACATCTGAGGTGTTGGAGTGAGTGTATTGTTAGCAGCATGTTTTTAATGCCCAAATCTGGTGCTCACAAAGGTTGGTTGTCAATGACTCCAAGAAGCCCTGGTTTATGCGTGTGTTTCCTCACATGTCTTGTGCCTACAGAGGTTTGTAGACAATGCCACAACCTTGTCTCCCAGTTCATATGCACTTTTGCTTCACAACCACCTATATTTGGCTGAACAACTTGTTGTAGTTAGTTTTCATTGAGTCAGTCTCTGACCCATGGAGGTACTATGCACAGCAGAACAGAGCATTGCCCAGTCTTTCATCATCCCCATAATTGGTTGAGGATGGACCATTGTGCTACATAGGGTTTTCACTGGCTGATTTTGAGCCCTTTGGGAGTGAATACTTAAGGAAACTATGAAAGTCAAACAACCTTGAGTTTAAATCCTTCAGTAAGTTGTGTCAAGTCTCTGAATTACAGTGTGCTCTTATCTAGAAAGTAGGTATAATGGTTAATTTGAAAAATTATTGTGAAGATTAAATGAGATAATATACTTAGAGTGCCTACCACAGTAATTGAGTCAGCAGGTGCCTAAAAAAATAAATGATCCTTATTTTTCTTTTAGTAATTCATTTGGTTTCTGAACTTCTCTACTCCCAAGTGGAATTCTCTGGAGACCAAATATAGGGCTCTTGACCATCCAAAATACATTTTTCTTTGGTCCACTTTTCAGAATTGAATTTGATAGCCTAGAATGGCTATTTCTTGTAAAGGGGCAAAAAGCATTAGATGATTTGTCTAAGTCTGTGCATGAAAGAATTTAACCCAGCCCTCCTATTTCCTCTCGCCAAAGGTGAGAGTCCCAGCTGTGTGTACATAATATGAAGGACTAAAAGCACACTAGAGAGTGCCTAGTTCAATCCTCAGTTTCAAGATGAAGAAAATGAGGGTGATGAGAAGGATGAAGGATGCATCCAAAGCCATGGAGGTGTTTAGCTGAAGAATTTAGGCAGAGAATTAATATCTCCTATTTTTATGGAGATTTCATAATTTTCAAACTACTTTTATATCCTTTATTTCATCTGATCTGCAACTTTGACAAGAAGACAAAGAAAGTATTATTATCTCCATTATACAGATGAACAAACTGAGGTTAGCAGAAGCATGCCTAAGGTCATGTAATTTCTAAGTCTCAAATCCAGGTCTCTAAACTCTGAGTCCATTGCCCTTCTCAAGCCCTCACTCAGCTGCCACTGTTTTCTTGATTAGCTCTGAAAGCTGTGTCCATGGCCCAAACCTGGAGCACTTTACCTGTCAAAGATCTTTCCACCTTTGTAAAGTAAGAAAGATGCTCAGATTAATCCAAACAGACAAAGGGACAGTGTCTACAGTACATTCGGTAGAGGAACTAGTTCTGGGGGACTTTCCTATGCATTCCAGGCCCTCTTCAGGGCAGAACACATGGGGAAAGCTGACTTCAAGAAAAATCTGTTCATTCATTCATTCACTTATATATCAAGCATTTACTGACCAGCCCAATATGAGAGGAATAGTGCTAGATGATGCAAAACTACAGAGTGAATCAAACATCAGCTCTTCCCTCTAGGAGTGTATAGTGTAGTAGAGAAATTTACCATTAGTGAGTATTTAGCTAACAAAGGGGTCTTCCTTTTTAAATAATAACATCAAAATGAACAAAACCTTACTGTCTGAAAAATGTGTAGATCCACTCTCTAGCCTTAATAAGTATAGTTTGGTAATCTTGTAAATTGATAACTGAGGGTCCTTCCAAGTCCCAAGGCTGGAATTCTGAGGACCACTCATTGCCATTAAAAACTAAGGCTGGGCAATTGTGTTAAATTTGGACTGAAACCCTGAAGGTTAATTTATATAAGTATATATGTTCAATTGCTTCTTTTTACAATTGGATCCTGGAGACAGAGGGATCTAGTATTTTGAGATTATAATTAATTGGGTTTTGGCTAATTGAATTTTATTGTGTATATTTTACAAAACAAAATGGTGCTTGGCCACAATTCACATTACTTCCTTCAACACTTATTAAATTATGTTTGTCAAATGTTATGTTGGTTATGAATAAGGCATGGTCTTTAACTCAAGGAGTTTCCAATCTAGTTGATCACACATGGTAGATACGTAATGTGAATGCTGTCATTTCCACTGCCTGTGCTCATGACAATGATAATGGATCACAGAATTCTTTGAATGCATCCTGAACTGGCCTGAGAGCCTTTCTTATCACAAAACTTCAGATCCCCATCAATGGATAAAAGTTGCTTACTTTTGTTGAAACCTATTTGCTACCCCATGCTGGATGAACACTTTCAAACTCAACATGGTTATGGAAAACATAGTGGTTTGTCTAATAACAGTCCCTGGGTTGTATAAAAGTTAACACACTTGGTTGCTAACTGAAAGGTAGGAGGTTCGAGTCCACACACAGAGATCTTGGAAAAAAGTCCTGCTGATGTACTTCCAAAAAATCAGCCTTTGAAGAATCTGTGGGACATAGTTCTATTCCGATGCAGATAGGGTTGCTATGAGTCATAACTGAGTTAATGGCAACTGCAAGGGCAGGGGAATTAAGATTAAACATGATGAATAGACTTACAAAGACCTAAAACCTATCCACAGTCATTAACTTCCCTAACTTCTTTGATTAACACCTCCTAGTTTTTGTTTCCTAAAGAAGTTATGTCTGGCCTCCTATTGTTATTGATTGAATTGTGTTCCCCCAATAATATGTGTTCAAATCCTTAAGTTCACCCAGATGCCTTGGAAGAAAGGTCTGTCAATAGACTTCCAAAATATCAACCATGGAAACCCTATGGAACATAGTTCTCTCACACAGGAGATCCCCATGAGTTGGAATCACACCTAAATTTGGACTTCCAGCTTCCTGAATGGTGAGAAAATAAATTTCTGTTCTCTAAAGCCACACTTGTGGTGTATTTTGTTATGGCAGCAGTAGGTAACTAAGACAGATAAGCATTTTTCTTTCTTTTTGTTAGTTTGTTTTGAATTTTTAGCCCATTTTGGCATCACAATCCTATTATAAACTAAAGGTCTGGTATGCAGTTTTCACTCATGTGACATCTATAATAGAGCCTCATATATTTGGATATAGGTAATCAAACTTTCCCACTTCAGAGACTAAGGTGATATATGTGTTTACCTTTGGAAAGTATGTGGAGAATTTTCTCTGGCAGGTATTGCAAGTATATTTCATCTTGATCACTAATACAAGATTCATGTTCCCACTCAAGAATATGACAAGGTTAATAAATTAGACTTGCTGACAGCTCTTCAATAAAGGGATTATTTTTCTACAGTTAACAGTCATTTTTAGCTATTAATAAGTTTATCTAGTGTTCATCATCTTTTCGTAGGAAAAACTGTCTCCTAAATATAGGAATATAAGCTCTAAAGAAAACTAACCATATTATACCCACTGCCATCAAGTCAGTTCTCACGTATAGCAACCCTATAGAGTAGAACTGCCCCATAGGATTTCCAAGGCCGTAAATCTTTACAGAAGCAAACTGCTACATCTTTTTCCCTCAAAGTGTCTGGTGGGTTTGAACTGCTGAGCAGAGTGTTTTAAACACTGTGCCACAAATTTTTAAGTGAAACAGGAATAGAAAATCAACATATTATATAGGCAGTCCTTGCTTTGCATGGTAGTTAACACATGACCCAGCAAGCTGAAACCCTCCAAAGCAATCTTAATAATTAGTGGGGGAAAAAAAATCCAATTGTTCCATAATTCTTAAATTTTTTTTTTTGGTCAAAAAATTAAAAACTCTCTTGCTATCAGTTATAAATGCACAGGGCATGAAAAACTCGTAAAACTGATAAATATAATTTAAAGCACTAAAAATGTTGAGAACTAAAGTGTTTTGTTTAATTGTAAAAACTTATCAAATGTACTTTGAGCCATGCTTGCCTTATTTTTGTCATATAGATTACAATATGGAACAGGCATCATTCCTATGACTTGGTGAATTTATATACTCCTTTCTAAGTTTGGCGGAGCTTCTAACATTTTATTCTTTGTGCTGTGAGTTTGAATTGACTGCACACAACAAGAGCAACAAGTTTTAAATAGCTAATGCAAATATGAACATTTTCTCAAATATCTATTGGCTATTCAATATGGATGTAGTACTATTGCAAATAAAACCAAAACCACTCATTGTCGTGGAGTTGATTTCTACTCACAGTGACCCTATAGAACAGAGTAGAACTGCCCCACAGAGTTTCCAAGGCTGTGGTCTTTATGGTAGCAAACTGCCACATCTTTCTCCTGTGGGGTGTCTGGTGTGTTCAAACCACTGACCTTTTATTTAGTAGCTGAGTGTTTAATCCTGCACCACCAGGACTTCTTACTGCAAATAAAAAGCAGCATAAAGTGAGCTCCCAACTTAAAATGAGCTTGCCAAGCAGCTAGAGAGAAAAGAGGCCCAGGGCAAATAAGATTAAAATATATGGCAATATATGATTACAGAGGGAGCTCTGGTAGCATAGTGGCTAAAGCACTTGACTGCTAACCAGAAGGCTGGAGGTTCAAACCCACCAGCCACTCCCCGGAAGGAAGGTTGGGCAATCCTACTTCCGTAGTGATACTGCCTCGGAAACCCAAGGAGTGGTTGCTATGAGTCGGGGCCGACTCGACGGCACATAACAACAACAACAACAACAACATATGATTACGGATCATAAGTTTTTGCGCATTGCTGTTGTTAGGTGCCATCAAAGTCGATTTCAACTCATAGTGATCCTACGTACAACAGAACAAAATGTTGCTCAGCCCTGCAGCCATTCTTACAATCCTTTCTGTGTTGGAGCCCATTGTTGCAACCATTGTGTCAACCCATCTTGTTGAGGGGCTTCCTCTTTTTCATTGGCCCTCTACTTTACCAAGCATGAGTTTAGTGTGTGAACAAATCACCAAGGACCAGAGGAATCAGGGGAAGCTTCACAGAAGAAATGACACCAGAATGGACTTTGAGAAGGGATAACAATCAAGGATAAGTCAGAGAAAGGCAAAGGTATGGCAATGAGATAGAAAAAGTCCTATCGTAGGTGTGGTAGTTAAGTTTGTATATCAAGTTGGCTGGCCTTGGTTGAGTGGCTGGGCAGCTAGTATTCCCCATGATGAGACTGGTAATCAACTCCATGGTGGAATCTACTGTGAGCAGCTGAGTAGCTGCCTTTGGGTATGTGGTCTGCTTCCCGTATGTAAGTAGCAGCTTTGGGAATGGTCTCTAGAGTATGGCATGCTTGGACGCTGCATGTAGCTGTGTCATTGTTCAGCAGCCTGCCATGCTCTGCCGATCTTGGGACTTACAGTGGACTTGAATTAATGGCCTGCCATGTGGTTTGGTAACATCAGTACTGTGCCTTTTTATTTATCAACCTTGGGCTTGTCAGCCTCAGCAGCCAGTAGTTGCCTGAGTGAAGAGATAGATGCCTCTAGCTTCAGTGGGCCAGGAGCAAGAGGCAGAGCTGAAGCCCAAGGTCAAGGGGCTTTCATACAGCCCCTAGAGCCTGGCACTTTGAACTCAGACTTCTAGCCTCCTGAACTGTAAGAGAATAAACTCCTGTTTGTTCAAGCCATCCCATTTGTGGTATATTCTTGTCTGAACAGCATTAGGTAACCAGAACAGTAGGGCAGTATTGAAGTGGAAGGATGGAGAATGCACTGAGTAAATGAAAGAAGAGGAGTCAGTCATGTGGAAAAGGGTGAGTAATCAACATGGAAAGGTGGGCTACCAACAAATACTGTTCATTGGAAAATGTGCTTCTCAGGTGGAAAATATAAAGGAATCTTTTTATTTGACAAATTTAACCAAGTTTAATAATTTACCTGCCTGAAGAGTTTGTAAGCAGTTGGAGGTATTAAAAACAGTATTATTAGGTTTTATTTTTGAAAATTCTCTTACTTAGCCTGAATTAGGCACCTTGGGTAGGTTCTGCTGGGCCAGAGCTCTGGGGAATAGAATGATGAATACACACAGAGTGCCTGTTTCTAAAAGGGAGTTTTGGGATCTAATATAGGGGTGGGAAAAACGAATGTAGAGAGATAAAGGCATAAACAGGGTGTGAAAACAAGGGAGAGGATGCTCAGAGTGTGGACAGAGTATGAAATTCATGAGCCTCATGGATCTAGAAACACTGTTCATTCATTCAACAGATATTTGAGTGCCTATTATTGCTAGGAAGGAGCTCTGTAGCACAGTGCCTAAGGCATCTGACTGCTAACCAGAAGGTTGGTGGTTTAAACCCACCAACCACTCCATAGAAGCAAGACTGGGCAATCTACTTCTGTAAAAATTTACCACCTTGGAAACCCAATGGGGGATGCCATGAGTCGGAATCAATTCGATGGCAGTGGGTTTGGTTTTTGGTTTGCTAGGGAGTAATGCAGGAGCTCTGGTAGCATAGTGGCTAAGACACTTGCCTGCTAACCAGACGGCTGGCGGTTCAAATCCACCAGCCACTCCTCGGAAGGAAGGTTGG